>NC_056733.1:1681961272-1682291272 GCF_019279795.1 Protopterus annectens
TACCCTCATATTTTCCAGTGTATCAAGAAATGAGGAGTGGGAATCCTGGGGCATGGTGCAGGATCTGTAGCAAGCTACAATTTGGATTGCGGACTTGCCCAGAGTTAGTTGCACTTGGATAATCTCGGGTGCATTATGCTGAGCAACTAGCCTGGATGTGTGGATATCCTTAATGAGTATGGACACGCCTCTGGCTTCAGTGTTTTGGTCCAGGTTAGGTGACCAAAAGGTGTGGTATGAATTATAGCCTGGTAGTGCAGGGGTGCTGTCTGGAGCCTTGAACCAGGTCTCTGTCATTGCACAGATGTCAATGTTCTCCATTTTAAGGAGTGCCTCGAATGAGTGCATTTTGAAGTGCATTTTATATATATATATATATATATATATATATATATATATATATATATAAATATATATATATATATATATATATATATATATATATATATATACACACACACACACACACACACACACACATATATATATATATATATATATATATATATATACACACACACACACACACACACACATATATGTGTATATATATATATATATATATATATATATATATATATGTGTGTGTGTGTATATATATATATATATATATATATATATATATATATATATATATATATATATATATATATATATATATATATATAGATAGATATATATATTTTGATATATATATATCTATCTATATATATATATATATCTCTATATACACACACACACACACACACACACACACACACACACACACACACACACACATACATACACCTACATATATAAATACACTTTCCCTACTGTTGAATGACTGTGCTGCATGATATGATTGAGAAAACATCACACTTATGTACAGCTTAAATGACTTAGTGGCTATGATGTGCAGGGTCCTGAATTCAAGACTTCAAGGGCAGATTATTTTGTTGCTGGGCAAAACACGGGCTGTTGTATACAGAGTGATTAAAGCACTTTTAAGCAGTTGTAAGCAGGTTTGTGCAGGATTTCGTGGCGGTAAGCAGTGCTAACTTCTGGTTAAATAAGCTTACAGACAGTTAACCTAACAGTGCTTAATCTGTGTAGCCATTGCTTGCCGCCACACAAACAGACTTAAACCCGATTACTACTGCTTAAAAGTGCTTACTCCTGCTTAACCCCTTGCTAATTTCTTTATAAGAAAAGAAAAAAGGGGTGCTAGGAAAGTGGTGAAAAACGGGGCATGCAGAGGGGAAAAAAAATGGGAAAGTAGCTAGGGATGTGCAGAATGGGTGTAGGGAAGGTCCATAGCTGTCCATTTCCTTTACAGCAACAGGTGTGCATTTGTACTGAGTTTGGAGATAGATTTGGACAATCAAACCCCTGAGAGAGGGGTGAAAACAACAATAATGTGTTGTGAAGACAATTAGACCAGATTACATGTGTCCAGTGGACAAGTGTGCAAAATGGACAACTATGTATGAGGAGAATTTTTTTTTTTTGGGAACAGATTGCCCTTTTTTTTTTAAGGTGAGAGTGGGATGTTGGGGAAGGATAGTAGGTATATTTGTGGTGGTCGGTTGGGTAGGAAGACAGACAAGACAGACAAGACAGACCCTACTACCACAGCTACCCTTCTGCCTTGTTACACCATTCTTTCCACTACCCTACTTCACCTTAATATTGCACTGCTTCCATCTCTTTATAGCTGTTTTAGATTTGGCCACTAGATGGCACTCATCATACACCTGTAATCTCATTTCTTTTGCTACCCCACCACCCTCCGTGAGGCTTATAAGCTTGTTGCACTCTTCTCTTTCTGATGACAAAGCCCTCTTAACCCTGCTACCCGTTCTCCTTCCTAGTTCTTATACAGCTCGCTACCTAACTCGCTCCTCTACTCTCCCAGGTGTTTCCCCTCTCTCTCTATGTCCTCCTCTTCTGACTCTCACCTTGGCTACTCTGTTACTGTCTCCAGTGCTTACCTTCCTCCTTACTGATTGTTTCCTCTCACTGCTCCTCTTACTTTGGTCTGCTAGTTCTTTCTCCCTTCCTTGCCCTCACTATCCTCACTCCCACGCTGCTTATACTCCCATCTTCCCCCTACTTTTTCCATTCTCAGTGACCTGCCCCTTACTTTGTACTTCTTTGCTGTGATCTCATTCCTCGTCCAGTGGGTATGATATCCCTCTCTACTCCTTCTATTTAACTCTTAGGTAGACTACTATCTCCCTTATATTCTGTTATAGCTCCCACCTCTATCAGATCTTCTCTGTCCCCCTCACCCTTACCTCCTCCCAGTACTCCACACTTCTGTTATAGTTGTTTTCTTCCCTCTTCACCTTTCTCCACTGTTCCAGTATTTATTCCGATTATTAATTACTTTGCCCCCCCCCCCCGCTTACCACTTCCGTGCCTGAGGTATTATATGGGACTGCCTCCTTACTGGCGCCATCTTTACTTCCTTTCACCACGTGTGGCTGCTGAGCGATCCCTGGCGTTTAGTTTGTATAGGTATGTAAGCGTGTTTTTTGTTACAATTGTTCTAGCTGCAGATACATGTTTGCATTTTTGTTACTGACACAGTCTTGCCTGTTTAAGTGTTATTTTTTGCATTTTTGCCGCCTGCTTTTCTAGAAGCATTGCTCAGATTGTTTTGTTTTACTTTGTCTGTACTTGTAGAAAGCTTTCTTTGTTTGCTCTGAATACCCCTCCTATTTTGCCGTTTTTTTCCCCGCGGCTCCTTTAATTCCGCCGCATATCGTTGTTCTGAAGCAGCATACTAGCCCCACATGATCCCGATAGTTAGTATAGCTGGAGCTTGAGTGATTATTCACTGTATGCTTTTGCTTTCCCTTACTTTTAAGCGGTTTACCTAGTGATAAACTGTATATAGCTTGCTATGCTTTCTTACTGATTAGCGACTAGCCTAGGAAACGGGTGCAGCTGCCTACTCTTTAGTTTAATGGTCGCTATCTCTAAACTGTGATTTAGATTCAGTTTACCTACTTCTAGGCTTTGTACCTAAAGGTGTATACTATATAGCTTATATGTACTCTTTTTGTTTTAGCGACTAGCCCAGGAACCTGATATAGCTGCTTATACTTTACTTTCATTGCCTCCCCTTGTAAGCGTGATTATGTTTCCTTAGTTTTGATGACTTGTACCTAGCAATGCATAGTATATAGCTTACTGTGCCTTTAAATTTATTAGCGACTAGCCTAGGGAACATATGCAGTTGCTTACTCTTCTAGTTACTTGGCGGTATTCTACATATCTCTGTAGCTAACTCCTAATAGTTAATTGCCCATATCTTAAAGTATGTTTTAAGACCTGCTGATGTGTTATAACTAGTCTACTGATGTGTTCTTTCATGAGAATGCTCTGCACTTTCCTGTGTTAGTTAAGCTGACTTATGTAATTAGGAGACTGCTCTGGGATTGTAACCTTTCACTGTATTGTCCTTTTACATGGTTACTGATGATTATTATAGTTTTCCTGCTACTTTGTTGTATAACTTGATGTTGTGTACTCCTGGTGTTTGAGAACCACTTTTGTCCTAGTTATTCACTCTGTTAAGACTGTATTACCATTAATAAGCCTCATCTGTTTTCACCTGTTGTCACTTTCTTCCTTTTTGACTTATTTTTTATTTCCTTCCCCAGCATTGCATAGCTTCTATTCTCACCTTTCTACATTTGTTGTGCCCTTCTGGACTCCAAGACCAGCTCAACCCAACTACCTAAGCCTGATTGAGTGTTTCTGAGACCTGGGTAACCCAACAGCCCTTGGACTAAAGGCCACAGCTACTTTTATTGTATGTTACAAACAGATTATTTGTTAGCTTAATTATTACTAAATATCTGACCCCAGCACCTCCAAGGTGCACAACTTCTCCTGCCATATCTGCCAGCAGCCATACCCCCCTGGTTTAACTATCTTTTGTTTCTACCTTTTGCCCCCTACTACCACAGCTACCCTTCTGCCTTGTTACACCATTCTTTCCACTACCCTACTTCACCTTAATATTGCACTGCTTCCATCTCTTTATAGCTGTTTTAGATTTGGCCACTAGATGGCACTCATCATACACCTGTAATCTCATTTCTTTTGCTACCCCACCACCCTCCGTGAGGCTTATAAGCTCGTTGCACTCTTCTCTTTCTGATGACAAAGCCCTCTTAACCCTGCTACCCGTTCTCCTTCCTAGTTCTTATACAGCTCGCTACCTAACTCGCTCCTCTACTCTCCCAGGTGTTTCCCCTCTCTCTATGTCCTCCTCTTCTGACTCTCACCTTGGCTACTCTGTTACTGTCTCCAGTGCTTACCTTCCTCCTTACTGATTGTTTCCTCTCACTGCTCCTCTTACTTTGGTCTGCCCCGCTCCGCTCCCCTACCCTACCCCCAAATCCCACCCACCCCCAGGGGTCCTACCTTTATACATACTTAGGCACACCCCCAATTAGCCAACTACCTATAACAGTTTTCCTATACATCTACCAATCAACTCCTCACTCCTACAACCACACCCTTTCTCAAAACTAACTCACCCTATCTTTACAAACAGTGCTGTCCTATAATTACTAGCCTCACACTCTATAAAAACATGCCTTTAACCCTTAAATCACTCTTTCCTCTTCTTCTCCTTAACATCCTGCTTTACTACTACACCCTTACCTCCTATGAAAATCACAAGCTTAACCAAACTCCTGCATCAGCCAAACATACTACAACCACACTTCCTCTACCCAACCAAACACATATTAATATACTATCTACCTGTCCCTACCTCCCCCCTCTCTACCATAAAGCACACCATTACAAATTCACAACCTCCAAACGGCTCTATCTAATACCATTCAAATACACAAAGGTCCTTCAACCCCCACAAACACTTTTACTTATACATGGGGACATCCACCCCAACCCTGGTCCCAATACCCTCCACAATCACACCCCTTCTAACCAAAATGCTAACTATTCTAACCCACCCTTTTCCTCTGACTCCCTCTCTATTGCTCACCTAAATATTCGTAGCATTAACAACAAAGTCACACAACTCCATGCCTTAATTGATTTCTATGCCTTTGATATCCTCTGTCTCACTGAAACCTGGCTTAAACCCAGTACCAAAGACAATGAATTCACTCCCCCAGGCTACAGCACCTTAAGGCAAGATCGTCCAAATAAAAAGGGTGGAGGAGTAGCCCTCCTATACAAATCCCAACTTCAGGTAGCCTTAATTGACTCCTTGCCTCCCACCCCAGCAAATGCTGAAATACTTTGCACCAAACTCCAAGTTAATAAATCCAAGGCTATAAATATAATATGTTCCTACATCCCCCCAGGCAAGAACATCAATACCCTAGAAAATATCCTAAGCTGGATTTCCTGCACCTTTCCCCAGGAAACCATAATCTTAGGTGATTTTAATATTGACTGGAGCTCCTGCATATCCCCAAACCCACCATTCACCTTAATCTCTTTAACTTTCACCAAACCATCAACTCTCCTACTAGAATACATAAATCCACCCACAAACAAACCATTCTAGACTGGATACTGACCAACAACAATCCCCTCTCCTATAAAACAGGAATACTCCCTGACAATATCAGCGACCACCTCCTTACCTTTATCACTAAACAAAAATGCAACAATCCCAAGCTAACTACTTATCGTACCAAATACAATAAAACAGAATTCAATCTAGCATCCTTTCAAAATGAACTCAAGGAATATAACTGGTCAACTCTAAAATACCTCCCAATAGATGAAGCAGTTGCCCATTTCAACAATACCTTCCTACAAATTCTAAACCATCATGCCCCATCCGTTTAGTCAGAGTCAGCTCCAAAGCAGCTCCATGGCTCTCTGTTACAACTAAACAAACTATGCGAGCTAGAAATAAATTATGGTCTAAATGGAGGTCCACAAAACCCAATTGACCATCAAAATTTCAAACATCTGAGAAATAAAACAAAGAAACTTACCACTCTGGATAAAAAAAACAACTACTGTCAAGATCAACAAAACCAAAACCAAAACCCAAAAAAATTCTGGTCAGGAATAAATAAACTACTCCATCCAGGCAACACCAAAACACCTACCCCAGCTAGTTTAGCACAAACCCAACCTAACATAATAGCCAACACCTTTAACAACTTCTTCTCTCAAACAGTCACCTCACTTGCAAGCACCATGACTCCCCCCATCCCTCCAAATTACCCCCACTCTCAACAGTACCCACACTAAAGTTTGAGACCATCTCAACAACCTATATACGAAAACTACTTTCTAAACTAAAACCCTGCACCCCTTCTGCTGACAAACTTCCAGCTGAATATCTACAACTAGCTGCAACCGAAATAGCCTACCCAGTCTCCATCTTAATAAACAGAACTATAACAGAATCCAAAATCCCATCCTGCTGGAAAATCTCCCATATTATTCCCCTCCATAAAGGAGGAACTCCAACGAACTGTCCAATTTTCGACCTATTGCCCTTCTATCTCCTCTATCCAAAATAATGGAACGCTCCATTCACCATCAACTTCTACATTATCTCTTGAATAACAACTTGCTTGTAGACTCTCAACATGGTTTTAGACCGCACCACAGTACTTCTACTGCCCTTCTCTCTTTCACTGACACTATCAATAAAACCGAAATAACAACCTGTTCTCCTCTGCACTATTCTTGGACCTCTCAAAAGCATTCGATATGGTCAACCATCAACTTCTCCTCGATACCTTAAAATCCCTCTCACTGGATTCACAAGCTTTACAGTGGTTCAACTCATACTTGACTAATAGAAAACAAGCAGTCCTTTGGGACAGCCATCTATCCTCTCAACTCCCAATTACTATTGGCGTCCCACAAGGATCCATCCTAGGTCCCCTACTTTTCTCTATTTTCATTAATAACCTGCCCACTTCTCTCCCAACATCCACCTGTATACAATATGCAGATGATTCCACTCTCATCTGCTCTGCTTCTTCCCCAGCAGAACTCCACTCTGCTACCCAATTAGTCTTCACTGCAGCAGAAAAATGGTTTCAACATATCTGTCTCCTCCTAAATCCCAAAAAAACCAAACTACTACTCTTTACCCCAACCTGTAAATCCACCCCAATCTCTTTTTCCATAGCATCCTGTAATGGCACTGTCATCAAACCTGACTATTGCACTAAACTGCTAGGCGTCACCATAGACAATCAGCTAAATTTTGACTATCACATTGATTTAACTATCAAGACAGTCAATAAAAAGATTGGTGCCCTATACAGACTAAAGCCCTATCTTACTGCTACTTCCGAGTGGCCTCGCCCAAACTCACCTTATTTCTACATTAATGTACCTCTCCTTCCTTTATCAACATATCTAAAGCTAATCTTCAGAAACTGAATACTGCCTACCACAGTATAGCCAGATTTGCCACTGGCTCTCCATTCCAAACTCACCACTGTCTTAACTTAAAGAAACTAAACTGGCTTGAACTCCCAAACCTAATACTCCTACAACAACTGATCATCACTTTTAAAATTCTACATTACCCTCCAATATACCCATACTAAATAAACTCATCACACCTTATAAAAATCTCTCGACACTTAGATCAGCCAACAAGCTACTAGTTACTACTTTGAAATCTCATAACAAATCAGGTGATTCCTTATTTGCAAACACTATCGGTTCTTACTGGAATAAACTTCCCACAGAACTGACCTCCCTAAGCTCATGTCACCTTTTCAAAAAACAGATGAAAATTCACCTACTAATTCACTGGCTATGTCCCTGCTCCAATCCCGACTGAGCTCAGCATTTTTATTACTCTCTCCAGTCTGCTACTGTGTAATGTTTCCGCTCCCGTTCTAACTTAGACTGACTTCATCAGCCCCCTTTATTGGACCATCACTCTTTTTTTCTCTCAAATTTCTGTCTGCCTCCCCTTCTAACCATCTTTTTTTTCTGTCTCTTGCTACCTTTAGCTGACCTCCTATAATCCTGCTACCTTTGCTATAATCCTGCTACCTTTGCATTTCATCACTATCCTGTTTCCCACCTCTCCTTTTCCAACTGTACACTCCCAACCATTACTAAGTCCATAATACTTGTACCAAACAGATAATATACTTTTCCCACTTTCTGTCTACCTTATTTTCTGCCTTTTCCTTATCTTTAACTACATAATTACCTGTTAAAATTCCAACCTGCTCTTTTAACACTTTATATTAACAGATTTCTTGCTTTTTCCTAATACCTAATTTGTTATCATGACTACTGACTAATGATATTTTTCAACTTGACTAATGATATTTTTTAATTTTACTTTGTATTTTAGATACTGGAGCTTATCTCCTTAGCCCCTTAACTGAACTTTGTTTGTCATCTACTCAGACTAGTCCAGGATAACTGTATATTCATTTGTATTTTGCCTCATTACATTATGTTAGTGTTAATTTAGTAATGTTTTCATAAACTGTATTGTCTTATTCTGATAGTGGAGCTTTTCTCCTCGGGCCTCTGCTGAAAATGGACATGTATCCAGCCAGACTAGCCCGGTTAACAAATGTAAAATAAATAAATAATAAATAAATAAATAAAGACAGCATACAAGGGTGGTTTGTGACACATGTGGGGGGTAAACACCTTGGATGGGAAGGTGTGCTTGGAATTTGGAAGCCCATGAGCACTCAAATGGAAACAGTGGGACTGAGATCCCCACCAATGGGCAGTCACCACTGAACCTTCATGGCCCCAAAGGTGACTGTGCTGGGGGCTGAGCAGGAGGGGCAGGCTGACCCTCTAAATGTGCTACATGGCCTCAAGCTGGTGTAGCAGATCTCCAAACTCCCTTCAGAGCTTGCTATGCACCAATCCCCAGACTTGACTTCGGGTGATAGGATCCTGTCCGCACCTGCTTGCGGGAGGGGGACGAACCCCATCCCCTGAGGCAGTTCCACCATAAGGTGGTGCAGAACCAGTGGATGAGGATGCCCCGGGGTGGGTCCAAGACATGCTAGGGCCTGGTGCTACAGCCAGATGTGGTGGGGGAGGTGGGTCTGCTGGGACCGGCCTTTCCAAACGTGCTATGGTGTTGCAGTATTAAAACATATGTGGGTTAGTAATAGTCAGCACAATCCAGGATTAGTTATAACAGGGTCTATATCACAACATCGAAGACACATTACTTCAAATGCATATTCATCGAACCCATAAAAACGAAAACTGAAAACAGCAAAACTACATATGAGCAATTTCTTTCCCTGGGAAAGAAATCACTTGTCCAAAAAAAAAAAAAAATATATATATATATATATATATATATATATATATATATATATATATATATATATATATATATATATATATATATATATATATATATATATCACTACACACAATACAAAGTGGGGGGATGTGCCCCCTACACCCCTCCTTAACCAAATATACCAACTCTGAGATCGCACTACAGTTTACAAAACAGCAAACTAATGGAGGTGGGCAAGCAATCTCTTTCCCAGGGAATGAAATCACTCATATGCCCCTTCACTGTTTTCAGTTTTTGTTATTTTCGGCAAAGACGCATTCGAAATTATGCATCTTTGACAATCTAATAGGAACCCGTTATAACAGCATGCCTAGATATTCCCATTAATTCAAGAATCCAAATTTGGAACAGTTGTATAGCAAACAGAACACATGCATATAGGTTCATAGGTTCATAGGTTGGCACTAGGCTATGGACCCTAGGGCCTATACAACCCTAGCCATAACAATTCCCTGGCTATTTCTTCCCACACTGTTTACTTCCCTGGACCCCTGTCTAGCAGGGCAACGGGTGTGATCCCGGGGTGAATTTCCTTTCTCCCATCCAATCATCAAGGTTCCTTTTGAAGAGGGCCAAAGAATCGCTCTGCTTGACATGTATGGGCAGTCTATTCCAGAGTCTGGGGAGTCTCTGGGTCAGGAACCTATCCCTCCAGCATGTTTTGTTTATTGTGATGACAAGATTTAGATCCCTGGAGCATATGGCTCTGAGGGATTAGGATTTTTTTAAGTGTAGCATGTCCAACAGCTCTGGGTTTGACATGGCCTTGTATGTTAAGCAGAGATCGCCTCGGAGTAGATGATATGCGACAGAGTATAGCTGTAGTTTTTTAAGCGGTCAGCATAGGGCATCTGCTTTAGGCCTGTGATCCTTTTAGTGAGGTATTTCTGTGGCCTTTCCAGTTGTTGCAGATGTCTTGAGAGGTACATACCAAATGGGGCAGTGTATTCTATAATGGTTCTAATAAGGGATTAGTAGAGTGGGACATTGACCTCCTTTTTTCTGGATGAAAAGCCCTTAGTGATGAGGTGTGCCACATAGAAGAATTTCCTGACTGTTGTGGCGATGTGGTTATTGAAGGTGAGACCACCGTCCACCTGTATCCCTATGTCTCTTATCACACTATCGGTGTTTAGTGTACTGCCACCTATGTGATAATTCATGGGTACATGTTTTTTTCCCCAAAGGGAATAACTATACATTTCTTGGCATTGAACTTGAGCCCATGGCTCTGGCACCAAGCATCTGTTTCTGTAAGGCCCTTTTGTAGAGTATCCACATCATTTGGGGATTCAGTAATGGCTTCCAGTTTGCAGTCATCTGAAAACTTTGTTAGCCAGAGTCCCTTAGTGTTGGCCTGTACTTCAGAGAAGTAGATGCCAAACAAGAGAGGTCCCAGGACTGAACCCTGAGGTACTCCACTTGCCACATGTCTGGAGCTGGATTTGGAGCCAGCAACTTTTACAGTGTGGGTTCTGTAAGTAAGCCAGTTGGCAACCCATTGAGTGATGTAGGGATTAATGCCCAGCTTAGTAAGTTTAATTATGATTCCAGAGTGAGGGATGGTGTCAAAGGCCTTGGTGACATCCAGATAGGCGGTGTGGACTGCCTTACCCTTGTCCACAGCTCTGGAGACTGATTTGAAGAAGTCAATAAGGTTCAGGAGACAAGATTGTCCCTTCACGAACCCAAACTGGGTGGGGTCCAGTGTTTTAAGGTGGCCAATGTCTTTGTTTATAAGTTCCAGGATAATATGTTCCATGGCCTTGCAGATCAGACTAATCAGAATGATGGGGTGGTAGTTCCCGGGCTCCACGGTGGATCCCCCTTTGTGGAGTGGGATAACTGTAGCTGTGCACCACTCATTGGACGCAAAGCCTGAGGTGAGGGTATGATTAAACATGACACTTAGGTGAGGTGCCAGTTCATTTTGTAGTTTATGTAGTACTCAGTCTGGGATGTCATCTGGTCCCATGGATGCTGTATTCTTAGCTTTGGAGAGTGTGGTTTCTACCTGTGTGGCCATGATTATCGGAATTTGACAATCTTTTGGTATTGAGATAGGCCATTTAGGGGGTGAGAGTGGGGTGAAGTTGGCATTGAATCGATCTGCCAGGATATTGGCAATATCCTTGGGATCAGTATATTTAATGCCATTCTTTTCTAGCTCAGAGCAGATCTGAGCATTGCCATTTAGATTATTGACATAGTTATAGAATGCCTTCTGGTTGTCTTTGGAATCTTTGACAATTTTATTTTCGTAACTAGCTTTGGAGGATTTTATGAGGGATTCTCAGCGTCTAACTGAGGCTGGTAAGGGAGTTTTTTTGCATCCTGGAATTTTCCTCTTTTCTGCAACAGTTTTTTCCTTTTGTTGTAAAGTTTGTTTATGGCAGGGGACCACCAGACTGGCTTACTTTATTTGGAGGAGAGCATCTTGGTTCTATTTGGAATGGCATGATTCATGCATGAGTGGATTTGCTCATACAGTGCCTCAGTGTAGGACTCAGCAGTTGAACTTTCAGTCCCCGTCTGCATGGGTGTCATGAAGTTTGCAACTTCTGACTTGAGTAGCATGAAGTTGGCCTTGGAGAAGTTTTTTATGGAGGTTTCCTTACTGGGGGGTGGGGGGGTTGAATGTGGATGTTAAGGATGATTAGCTTATCGTCTGACCTGACCAATGAGGGGGTGACCATAGGTGTAGAGCATCGATTTTCCATGTTGGTAATGACCAGGTCTAGGATATTGGAGCCCCTGGTGGGACTATGGATTAGTTGATCCAGGGCATTGGAATTTATGAATTCCAAAAACTGCTCGACAAAGGTGTTGGTGCATGAGTAGTTTTTCCAGTTAATGGCAGGGTAGTTGAAATCACCCAGTATTAGGGTGTTTGGTTGTATATTAATATTTTCCAGTATGTTTAGAAAGGTGTAGTGAGAATCTTGGGGCATGGTGAGGGATCTCTAGTAAGCTACAATTTGGATTGCAGTCTTACCTAGTGTTAATTGCACCTGGAGAATTTCAGACGCATTGTGTTGGGCAACTAACCTGGTGGTGTGAATATCCTTGGTGAATATGGACACTCCTCCACCTTTAATGCTTTGATCCTGGTTTGGTAGCCGAACAATGTGGTAAGAGTTGTAGCCTGGTATTGCAGGGGTGCTCTCTGGAGCCTTGAACCAGGTTTCAGTTACTGCATAGATATAGATGTTCTCCATTTTTAGGAGTGCCTCGAGAGAGTGCATTTTGAGGTTTAGACTTCTAGCATTGAGTAGCATTACCTCCAGATTTTGCATTCTTGTACCTGTTGTGGTGGTGGTTTTGTCCTTTGAACTTTGCCTAAAAAAGGTACTATAGTGGTGGCAAGAGCCTTAGCCAGTAACCTGAATCCCAGGGGCGACAGGTGCCGACCATCCTTGGCAAAGCATCGGGGTTTGTCGATCATGTCGTCCCAGGCAGACAGATACTGGATCCCCTTTGAATGACACCAGAAGCTTAGCCAATTGTTGAATTCAGTCATTTTGTCCTTGTATTGTGGTATAATTCTGAGCAAAGGCAGGATGCTACTCAGGGCTAGGGTCATACCTGCCTGGACCACATGATCTGAGAACTCTTCCATGTCTTTTTTCATGTAGTCCAGGGAGGTATGTCTCAAGTCATTCACTCCAACATGGACAATGACAGAGTCATATTTGCACTTGTGGAGTGACTTGAGTGCATGAGTTATGTGGCAGATCCTGGCACCCGACAGGTAGCTCACTGTAATTTTCTCCTTGTTCAGCCTGGTGAGTGGGACATCAGTGTGCCTGACTATACAGTCCCCTATGACTAAAGTGTTAGTACATTGTCTTGGCTTATGGGCTGTTGTTGGGTGGCACACTGGTGTTGTGAGCTATGTGACACTTTGTTTGTGAGTGGTGTTTGTTTCCATTTCAGCTTCGGAGGTCCTTGTTGCTTTGGTAGGTTACAGTTAAGGGCCTCCGCATATGCATATTTAGTGTTGCTATGTGTGGGTGATGGTGGTGTGAGTTTAGAAGGGCTATGTGTTGCTTGAGGTGTAGTGCGGGTGTTAACCTTCTCCTCTTGACTGTCTAGCACAATCTTGGGTGGAGAAAGCTTTGCTTCCAGTTTGGCTATGTAAGTGCATCTCTCACAGGTTGTAGTGTTGGGTGGTAGGAGGACAGGGTTGTCTGTGTACATGAGGCAATTGCTGCATTGCCCCAGTATGCCCATATTCACCAGTTGGGCAGGAGAAATCAACGGAAGCTGACCCTTGGACATGCCTTGTTTGGTGCTTTTTTTTTAAAGTACAGGAGCTGTTTTCACTTACCTTAGCAGGGTACTTTGCAATTATAGGCTGTTTAGTGCCTATGATTAATTTCTCCTTATTAATAAGGAGAGTTGAGTGCTTGTATCAGTTTAAGGCTCCCTAGTGCTTTCCAGCAGGTATTAGAGCAAGTGCTAGTCACAGGGATGCTTAAAGGTAAGATGAAAAAAATGGATTATCTTAAACACTGCAGTGTGCACTAGAGAAGTTAGATGTGAAAGTAGGTAACTTAAGTTTTACCTGTCTAAAAAGTTAAGTTTTAGTGGAGAGTCACTATTTTTAAAACAGCAAGATAGATTGAAAGGGTGTGATCACATTTGTATTTCGGTACTATGGAATACAGTAGAATGGCCAATAAATTTAAATAGTTGAAGGGGAGTGTTTTCACAAAATGATAATTTTGTGCTTACTCACACAAGACAGTGAAAGCAGAGAGGAAATTAGATATATGGTCAAATTAACATAAGAGGCAGGCAGCTAGAAAGACAGTGGTATTTAAGAATACAACAGTGACAGTGTGGGGGGAATGGGGAAAATATCTGCCTGACTCACAAGAAACAGAGCTGTGGTGTCTTTTGAAGTTTTAATATGCAGTTAAAAGCAGAACACAAGCAAAACACAAGGTAAAGAAAACAAATCACAGCACTCAAAATATAAAAAGGCAATAAACCAATACAAAATACAACAAATAAAAAGCAAACCGACCTTTCCCTCACAGCAAAGTGTAGCAGAGTGGCCATTACAATGGCATGCAGGTTACACTGATAGCAACAGGCCACCAATGATAGTATTTTAACATGGAACATTAATAGAAACACATTTCAATATTTATTGAACAATAGGACATATGTCCCAACAGTAGGTTTGGTGTAAGCATACCCATTGATTACTGTATTTAGATTATTGTTGCAGATATGATGGGGGGTGTCAATTAACTTATATATCCTTGTAGTACTCACAACATTATTGATCATTGCTCTAATCATTAAGGTACAGGTGTTATTACAATACCTTATGGCCTTGATTTGGGCAGTTGTATGTTTGTACACAGTGTATACTTCAACTGTCGTATAGGTAAATTGTACATCTTTTACCTGGTAAACCTCTGGAGGGAATGTTTGTTAACACTACCTTATTGTTTCTACACATATTCCCAGATTCCTAATTAATACTATACACATACCTCTCAATCTCTTGAGCCACACACTCTGGACAAAGCTTGACAACATGGGGGTACAAATAGAGACATATTCTGAATATTGCTCTCATAAACATGGGGAGTTTCTAGAGTGACATGATTTGTTTTAATATACATTTTCTGAAGGTTTTGAGATCTGAAAATCCAATTGATGTCATTATTTAGTGACTATAATTCTGAGATCATCCCACTGATTTGCCAGGGGGACAGAGGAACAGACAGACAATATGAGCCAATTATCTGGATATTCTGAAAAAAATATGTACAGTTGAGAGGTATGATTATGCATACAACTTACTACCACTTCCAGGATTCGAACCATGGCTGTGTCTGCTAAAAATATAACAATTTAAGTTTCAGCAGAGTGTGCTATTTCGATATTGCTGGTGTTTTCTTTCTAAGTCTCTCTTGGTTGTACAATCTGACCTTGTAATTACAACACTCTTATACAAACATTCCTAGACATATTTTTATGTAGCACAGTGTAAGAAACAGTGGTTAACACAACACAGTGCTATTCTGATATCAGATCTTACTGAATGTTACATGTCAGGTCATATTATACCAGAGTAAACACTACCAGCCAAGGATTTAAATCTTTATTGGCAGGCACAGTTTTCTTATCTGACAGACCTGTGGAGGGAATGTTTGTTAACACTACCTCACTGTTTCTACACATATTCCTAGATTCTTAGTTAATATTATGCACATACCTCTCAATCTCTGAATGCACACACTCTGGACAAAGCTTGACAACATGGGAGTACAAATAGGGACATATTTTGAATATTGCTCTCATAAACTTGGAAAGTTGCTAGAGTGACAGGATTTGTTTTACTATACATTTTCTGAAGGTTTTGAGGTCTGAAAATTAAATTGATGTCATTATTTAGTGGCTACAATTATGAGATCATCACACTGATTTGCCAGGGGGACAGAGGAACAGGCAGAAAATATGAGCCTATTATCTGGACATTCTGAAAAAATGAGTATAGTTGAGAGGTATGATTATGCATACAGCTTGCTACCACTCTCAGGATTCAGACCATAGCTGTGTCTGCTAAATATATAACAATTTTAAGTTTCAGCAGTGTGCTATTTGGATATTGCTGTCTGTCTCTTCATTTTTTTCTGTCTAAGTCTCTCTTGGTTGTACAATCTGATCTTGTACTTATAACAGTCTTATATAGACATTCCTAGACATTTTTTTAATATAGCACAGTGTGGGTAACAGTGGTTAACAAAACATTACTACTCAGAGAATGCAACAATAAATGCTATACAATACCAGAGTAAACACAACTAGTCCAGAATTTAGAGCTTTATTCCCAGGCAGTTACAATTTTATTCAAATATGACCTATATGGGACTATTACTGTCATATTATCTGGTTTATTCAGTACAACCCATACACAGTTTTTATACTGCCAGGTTACTTTCTACTACTTTATATTTATTTGGTATGACTACTACAAGCAGGATTGTTACTCACCAGCCTCGCAATGCAGCCTTTGCAACCTACTAGCATGGGATTCCTGATTCACAGCCCGATCAGCTGCAGCTGTAAGGGAAATAGAGAAATATTTAAACAAACTTATCCATCATATACATAGGCTGGACATCAGTAAACAGTTATTAGTATGAGTACTTACACACTACTGGGACATCACCTCTCTGCCTTGGTTCTTGGACCCACTTGTCCAAGAGCTCCCTTTTTCTCTGCTTCAAGTTGGTATAGTGGTGCCAGACCTGCTCACCAGTCCGAGGGATACCAGTGACACTGGTGATATCATGGACGAGATGGTTCCAGGCATCTGCTTTATATTGGGAGCCTTGGTACTGGCCTGCAGTAGTCTCTTGTCATGGTTATGTACCAGGAGTCCTACCATGACCTTGGACTCCTGTATGCCCCCGCACTGTGCACAGAAGTGCATGCCCTCACCAACTCCTGCCATACTGCCTACAGTGGGAAGCTACAACCAGTTATGAGCTGTATTCCCACTTGTGGGGTTTAAATACGGCCGATATCCCACCCTTTGCTATGATTGGATGGTTTTGAATATGCTAAGCTAAGCTATGGGCAAACCTGCTTAGCTAAAGTTGGCAGTGCTTAAAGGGACATGCTCAACACTGCTTACCGATGGGCAAACCCACTTAGCTGGGCTACTCATTGCTTAGCAGTCATATTTACACAATGCTTACAACTGGTAAGCAGAGCTGTGCAATGCCTAGCATTGCTTATTTTTCATTTTATAGACTATCTGCTGTATGGCATTGATTCATCATTCATTACATATTATACATTTGTTTACTGTTCCTGACATCCCCCAATGTGCTTTCATTGCATTTATTCATGTGTGACTATACTGTATGGGGGGCACTTGTGTTTATATGGGGGTTATACAACTTTATTAAACTGACACCTCACATCTGGTCCTAATGCAGTACTCCAGTTAACAAATATGTGTTATTTAGTAGCTAATAATAATAATAATAAAAAAAATGTTTATGTACTGCTTTCATATGTAAAATGCAAATTGGTTACAGTGGGGATTAAACTGGAAATGGCTGTTTGTAACATGTACACTGACCACTACACTATTGCAGTACTGCTTATGTTGGATGACTCTTGCTATGTAAATTATTGTGCTGTTTAAGCTGGACTAAGCATAGCTAAACAACAGGCACACCCATGCAGCTTCCCTTAAACTTTATCGCATTTATGAAACAACATTTTTTGTTTTGTTATTTTATTTGTACCCTTCAGAATATCCCTACTAATGCTGAACCTGTTATTACATCAACTTTCTGCTTTGTGGGACAAGTGTCCCTTTTGGCTTTGTCCACATTCCTTACTCTGATGGGTTGGGAGGTGTGTGCTATGTGCTTATGCTACATGTGTTATCCTAACAACATTTGTCTTGGTAGGGATGATTGTCCCTTATGGCTTTGTCCAGATTTGTTATCCTGATGGGTTTGAGGTGTTATGAGCATTTTCACTCATTTAAAATTCCGGAAAGGCAATTGTGGAGTGCAGGGGGCATGTGTATTGTGAGAGCTCTGCTCTCAGACACACCCCCTGTGCTCGTACACAGAACCATGTCCATTTTAGAGCATGGCAGTGCACCTTCATAAATATGCATGGTGCGCTGCTGTGCTGAACAGGAATGATCCCTGCCATGGAGGAATAACTTATTCCTGCAGTCTGTTTGCTGAATTCCAGTGAAAGTCTTAAAATCAGGGACATTTTTGAAACATTACCCTAATTCACTTTAAAAAGTTAACAGAATAACACATTTTCTGTTAAGATGAATTTGTTGGACAATAGTAAGTATGAAACTCTAATGACTAGCATTACTGACTGTCTGCAATCCTGAACAATTTACCAGTAAAGCAAAATTGTTACAGGGGAAGGACAAACATAAGAGACAAAATTAGGGCCATTCTATGAAATCAAGGACAGTGACAAGTATACATTAGTCCTGTTGAATGATAATCTGTCTCTCTGTCTCACGCACATACACACACACACACACACACACACACACACACACACGCACACACGCACACACGCACACACGCACACACACACACACGCACTTTAAAATAAACACACACACACTTTAAAATAAACACACACACACACACACACACACACACACACACACACACACACACACACACACACACTTTAAAATATGTTATGTCACAAATGAAAAAAGGAGACATGCAGTTATTATTTCTTGCAGTTATTTTGCTTTTTTTTACATTGCCATCTGTCACTTTCCCAAGTTAATGATTTTCACTTAAAAATTGAAGATTACCCCTGCAGACTTACTTGTCCCTGAATTCTAGCCAGGAAAAAGATTGAGCTATTAACAATGATATTGGTTGGTTCAATTATAGTTTGTGAGGGGATGGGGGGGGGTGGGCCGGTGGAGAAAGTGCAGGAACTAGGGGGTTATGTAGTTGATAGTTACATGGTTAGGAAGTGAGGTGATTGGAATTAAGAATGAGTCTTTCTTTTCCCTTCCTTCCTTCCAGCTGGTATATATAGAGTGAGCAGTGGCTTAATCTGCTCTTGATGGAGATTAGTTGTTGTTTAAAGAATGCTATAATGCTGTTAGTATTTGGTTAGGTATTCTACTGCCCTGCCCATACATGGTGACGGTTGAATGATTTTGCTAGTATTTGATGTTTGTCTCTATATATCTTTTGTGAAGTGTTTCTTCGTATAATTTGGTTTGCAATAAAATCTGATTCCATTAGCCATTTTGGTGCGTGTGTGTTTTGTTGGGCATTAGAGATCTAAGACAAAAGCATTTAGCTTATGTATAGCTCCAAGTCTGATCATGCTATGCAGTGCTTCATGCCGGCAACACTAATTGTCTTGTTCCATTCTATGCACATCCCTGGAAAGACAGACCATATAAAACATTATTACTTATGAATTTATGGTAATCAGTGCTATGATTAAGCAGTTTAAATGTGAGAAAATAAATTTATCTGGACAAGTTATGTAAAAATCTTCTGAACAAGTTATGTAAACATCTCCTTTTCATTTTCAGTTTGTAACATTTTTCTTGCATTAAAATTTTATTTGACTTTGCTCTCCACCCTGCCAGAAGGCACAAATGTGACTCATCCTGATTTTTGCTTGGCAGTGATCAAAATGTACTTTTTTGTTATGTATTATGTTTCGTCTAGTAGACCTAATGCTCAAAAGGCAAGACATGAAATATAATAGTTTTAAAATGGAGAAAACATGCTCCATTTGTTACAATAGGTCTGTTTCAGGAAATATCAAGCTGATGTAGCAGCTGAAAAAATTAAGATACGAATGAAGTAAATGCAAGTGTTTATTAATCTCTATATCTTGAAAATCGTATGAAGAAAGAGTTTATATTGAGCTAAAACTCTCTGTATTCATGAATACCACAACTTTAAAATGGAAGTCTACTGGAGAAGTCTCTCAGACTAGCATGTGGTACAATGGTTTTGCAGTGCAGAGTATTTTCTAGAAAAGTTCTGCTGGAAGTTTCTGAGAAAAATTCAGTCCCAAATAACATGGAAGATAAGTCTGAAAATAATGCATGCAGAAATAATCTGTTTCACTCTCTCTCTCTCTCTCTCTCCACTTGTGATGCAGTTACTTACTAGAGTTTTTTAATATCCACCAATTATTTCCTATACACAAAGACATTATGCCTAAGCCTCATGTGAGTGAATGTTGCAAAGCATAGCCCATCTCTTACTAGTTTGCAATTTCTCAAAAAATAATATATCATTACTAAAATAATGGTCAAAGTAAGAGTTACATCTGTGAAAAACACTAATTTATGATGACAAAGACTATAATTTTCATTCCAAACAGAAAGGAAAAACAATTTATTTTTGTGTAAAAATGTCTGTATAGATACTTTTGGAAATAAATAAAATTAACAAAGATGTGGCTGTATCAGAATGAATGTTCTAACACTGATAAGTCTTTAGAAATTCCTAGAGATGCAACTCAGTATTTAATTACTGTTTGAGAGTGTGCAGAAAAAATGCCACATTTCTATATGTAGTCAGTTTATCAATGTAAAGCATTGCTTTCTGCTTTTATACAATATACATAGGACTCATAAACCCTTTATAAACATATGTTTCTATTGTGTAACAGAAGACAGTTGCAGCTGTTATGATACAGATGCATTCTATCTCTGTATGAGGCCAGACTAGAGATCTACTGTTGGCTTCTGCAAAGTAAGGCCACTCTAATGAAGGGGCTATGAAAATATCCCATTTTGTAATATGTCAAGGAATTCAGAGAGGGGGTATTTCACTTAATACACCTTCCAGCTATATAAAATTAAGGTTTATGGGAGACAGGGTTAGAGCTAACCTCCTGAAACCAGGCTACAGGCAAATCCTTGAAAGAGGAAGATACAGGGCTAAAAACAAATGATTGAGCTGTTGGAAGAACAAAGTATTCCCATTTCCAAGTTGACGCATTCCATTGCAGCACATATTAGCTTGACTGAAAGTGCAGGACATTTAATTACGAGTTGCACAACAATAAAAACTAAATTATGAATAGCAAGGAAAATACACTGTAATGTTCTTATAACATTTTTGGAGACAAAAGAAAAGTCTCTCTGCATGCCATATCCATGCTGCATATATATGCTATGGCTGAGGATTCTTTATTTTGAGAAAGAGGAGTACTTAGGGTTGCCAACAATATAGACATTATATATTTGTCTTTAGTCTTGCAGTTATGAAGATTACAAATATATAGATAGACAGGTAGCTAGATAGATAGATAGATAGATAGATAGATAAGATAGATAGATAGATAGACAGACAGACAGATAGATAGATAGATAGATAGATAGATAGATAGATATCAAGAGAGAGAGATGACTATAGGTATACACATGCATCCTCCATACCTGGATTACAGAATGCTCATATATGAAGAAAATACATCAAACTCTGATAAAAGGTATTGCAGATTATTTAAAAAAAGTAGCAAACTATTCTAATGCTGAACCATGAAGTAAACCACTAATCCAATTATACAATTCAAAGAAAGACTTTTAAACAGTACAACAAACTATATAAAAACAAAAAGGAACTGATAGGAAGATCACACAATATTGAATTTATTGAGCACTTTCATCACTGGTAAAAAGACTTCTTCAGAATAAAAAACAAATCACCATACCCCAACATTTCCAATGAGGACTTGAAAAAGTACAGTCAAAAAGATCTTGTAGTTCAAAAAGCAATTCTAAAAACTAAACTTCCTGCTGGATAATGTGTATACTCTCAAAGCATATTAGCGAGAAAAGTGGCAGCAGATATAAAAAAAAATCATACCAAAATCAGTTGTATTTGCTGTTAATTCTCTTCAGTATTTAGTAACTGAATACTTAAATCAGGTGCTATAATTAGATTTTGTGGTCTCATTCTGCTTTGTTCCACTTCATTGCCAAGCTCCAAAAGCATCATTCTTATGACCAGTTATTTATGGGGATTTTGAAGTTGCATTGGCAAGAGGGTGTGCAAGAAGAGTTCCAAAGATTGGTATTTGAAATGGAGAGTGGAGATATTTAGAGTTATAAAATGCACTGCTGTAGATTATTATATGGCACAATGATGACCAGTACCCTTATGGAAGAGGTTTACATGGATCAATGGATAATTATAATTCTGTGAATACAGACATGTCAATGGATCTGTCTTTGAAAGTTAGGTACAAATTATGAAAACAGGTTGAATCTAAGAAAGAAAGATTTGATATTTTGATTTAACTATTGAAATGCACATATTGCAATTATGCCCATATTATTACATTTTATTGTTAATTAAATAATTTTTAATTTCATTTCTGTTGCATAAAATTAGACAACTAATACTGGAAAACATTATACCAATGTCTGAGGAGGTCGAGGAAAATTCACTCCCCCTCTTTGTTAGATTACTTGTATTCCATAATTAAAGGTCAATGCCAAAACATTTTTTTTTCTAGATTATATAAAATTTTTCAAAATGCATTTACTAAAGTTAAACCTCAGCACTTGAAATAGATTAAGAGGTTTACAGGATATTGTTGGCTATTTAGCTGTGAGGAGAAGTCTATCTTTGCAATACCATGGTAGTTTTTTAGTCCTTGTATTTTCTGTATTAACAACCCCTAGGCAGCTATAATAAAGATATGTTGGGGGATTTGCTTGTTACCTCTTTCATTATGGGACATGGATGTTATGTCAGGGTACATTTATGGTTTTCCATCCAGTCATTCATTTTTTTATTCATTAGATTAACTAAAATACTTTTACAGTTCATTATGAGTGATATTCTCTGTGATGCATGGCTAGGCTTAAAAAGGCCCTTGTGGTCATTAGCCTAATAAACACCAATGAACCTGCGAACCTATGATGCATATCTATCCCTCCAACATGTCCTGTTTATGTTGCACAAGAGATAGTGATCCCTTGATCTGGTGTTCATAGCACTATTGGACTTATGAATGTGTAATAGATCTGACAGGACAAGATCTATTAAGGCTTTATATGTGTGCAGAGGTTAAACCTTAGTAGCCTGTATAATTCTAAGAGGAGGGACAAAGCTTTGAAATTTTCTTTATAGTTTTTGTGATTAAGGCCATTAATCATTCTAGTGAAAAAGTGCTGTGTTCCTCTTTCTTAATGCTGGGGACAGTTATCTCCTCACGTCTTTGTTGTGGTTTAGGTCACATTTAGGAGACCTTTCTGTTTTAGGTAGTTTACTTTTAAGTGGTGCTCAGCATAGGTAGATATCTGTGTTTCATCTGTGCAATGTATGACTGATTTAGTGTGACGTTGTGTGATACTGACAACCTGCTTCTTGCTTGTAGTGGCATCATGTGAGAGCTTTGTCTTCAGTAACATTATGTAACTACATCTGTCACATACTGTGTCAGTTTGTTTAATATTATCAAAAGACCAATGGTTAGACCACAGCTGAAGATAAAAATGGAATAATCCACGTCAGGAAATAAATCACTTGCAGCTTCACAGTAGTGCCTTTTATAAAACCAAAAGCTGTAAGTGAGATGTAGTAGTCAAGGGAGGAAACGGTTCACTTGCAGTTTCACACCACTTTACTAAACAAGCGTAAGCGCTTTCATGATCTAACTCAGCTGATCGCTTCTTCAGACTCATAAAAACAGTTAAAACATTGGTATTTAAAATATGGTTCAACCAATGAAAACACATATAGAACTATGACATAGACTAATTAAAATTGCATACATCAGTACATTAATTTGCCTTATATTCTGCATAAGATGAAATAAAATATACATATAACAGACACATTTTATGTAATAATCCATATTACTTAATGTTTTAGTGGTCTGGATTTTAAAAAAGGTTTCAAGGAAACAGCATTGTTCAATCCAGGAGACCTATCTGCCTGAAGTAGTAAAATCCATCTTTGTTCGGCTTCCTCTACCTTATTCCTTATATCACCTCCCCTCTTACTTTTATTTATTATTTCTAAAACCATGAAATTAAAAATATGTTTCCTATCTTCTTCTTCCACATGTTTTGCTAAAGCACTTGTGTCTTTTTTATTTCTTATATCTCTAAGGTGTTCAAGGATACGTTCCTTTAGACACCTATTGGTTTTGCCTATATAAAAGGCATGACAGACAGTGCAGAAGCTGAAATAAACCACATTTTGTAATCTGCAGTCAGCATAAAAATCTATATCAATTATAAATCCTAGTGTAGCATGTTTATATGTAGATTTATTATATAAATAGTCACATGATGTACAATTTCTGCAAGGAAAAGTCCCCTGCCTATCAGATAGGATCATTCTTTCATTGTTTCTGGATTTATAACAGAGTTGCCTTTTTAAGGACCTCTTATTTCTAAAAGAAAAGCTGGGTCTATCTTCTAACAATTCTCTCAAGTCAGGATCCGACAATAAAACATTCCAATTATTCTCAAAAATATTACAGAACCTTCTGATGTCACTTGAATAAGTTATAGGGAATCTAACTTTAAAATCATGACCTTCCTTGCTTTTAACATCTTCTATAGTATTTGAGAAGAGCGGTTTACATCTCCCATCCCTATTTTCAATGGTATATTTAGAGCTTTCATTTATGTCTTTCTTACTATAACCTCTGTTTAAGAAGTCTTTCTCTAATATAGTCATTGTCTTCACAAAGCCTTCATCTGTATTATGTAAGCAGCTTATTCTCATATATTGTCCTTTCACTACATTTTTGTGTACAAATGTTGGATGCATACTAGTCTTATGTAAGATACTATTTCTCCATGTGGATTTTCTATACATCCCTGTTGTAAGTTTGTCTAATGCTGTCTTCTTAACCAAAACATCTAGGAACTCAATAGAGTCCCTGGAATGGTGACTAGTGAATTTTAAAAATTCAGTGGTGCTATGTAAGTATTCCACCATCTCTTGCAACTCTTCACTAGTACCATCCCATAACAGGAAGACGTCATCTACAAAACGTATATACCATACAATTTTGCCAGCATATTTATTGCTAGCACTTAATACATGATCTTTTTCCCATGCAGCCAATGCTAAGTTGGCGTAGCTGTTAGCACAAGCCGTGCCCATTGCTACACCAATTTTCTGTAGATAAAACTTGTCATTGAATATAAAGACATTATTTTCTAGGACAATATCAAGCAACTCACATATCAAATTCATCTTAGTGCTTTGAAAAACTTGTTTCAAGGTCAGAATATCACGTATTTTCTCAATACCCCATTTATTCGGTATCACTGTGAACAGTGAAGTGACATCCATTATCACAAACATATAATTTCTTTTAATATTCCTGGTCTTATTATATGACAGTCGCAGAAATGCCTTTGTATCCCTTAGTATAGTCTCACATGATTTTAGGACTATTTGTAAATTTTGTTCAATATAAACTGAGATGGCTTCTGTGGCCCATCCTTTACTGGATACAATAGGTCTCATAGGGTGCTGTGTGATGTCTTTGTGAATTTTAGGTAGACCATAAATAATGGGTATAGTTGGATGGTCTATCTGAAAGTAGTCAAACAATTCCTCTGATACATAATTAGTAATCAATAAGTCAAAAATATATACAGATATCCTGTCAATTATACCTTGTACTTGTCTCTCATTTAGTTCAACATAAGTATCTGTATCATTCAAAAGTTCCATCATTTTCTTGTAATAAAATAACTTATCCATTACTACTACACTGCCCCCCTTGTCAGCAGGCCTAATTTCAATGTTGTGAGAATCCTTTAGTTCTGACAGTGCTTCAGTTTCTGATTTACTCAAGTTATAAAATCTAGGTGGAAGATTTTTAGCATGCATCTCTCTAATTTCATGTTCACACACATTAGTGAAAGTTTCAACTGTGGGATGTATCTTGGGTACAAAGGCACTAGGTTGTTTAAACATGTTATCAAATACATTTCTTTTAAACATGGTTTTAAGTGTTAGGTTACGAGAAAATAACTTCAGCTCTTTTAATAAATCAGTTAATACTGTTTTCTGTGCTGGAATAAAGTTCAGGCCTCTATTTAACAATGAGGCTTGTGCATCAGTTAAAGAAAAGCTAGATATATTAATTACCAAGTTTTTTGTTGGTTCTTGCTCCTGGTGTTCACATATGCAGGAGTCACTGCTCTCTGCTGTAATCGCGTTCTCCCTCTTGATTCCTGCTGCTCGACCTGTCCCTTATTGGCAGCCTTCTTTAACACAAATGGAAGGATTGAGGTTTGTGTAGCTTCCTTTTGCTCCAAAAAAGCTACTGAATCAGAATTAACACTGGAATCCATCCTTCTGTTAGTGCAAGCCATTTGGAAAGTTTCTTTTGCCATTCCACCATTTTCAAATGTGGGAGGTTCTATACATACTCTCTCTGTGCTGACATCACTGTTCTCACAGGGATTCTGATTTAAAGGGGCAGTACTATGCATGTTTGAATTTACAGAAATCTGTAGCAAAAGGAAGCTACACAAACCTCAATCCTTCCATTTGTGTTAAAGAAGGCGCTGCCAATAAGGGACAGGTCGAGCAGCAGGAATCAAAGAGGGAGAACGCGATTACAGCAGAGAGAATGAGTGACTCCTGCATATATGAACACCAGGAGCAAGAACCAACAAAAAACTTGGTAATTAATATATCTAGCTTTTCTTTAACTGATGCACAAGCCTCGTTGTTAAATAGAGGCCTGAACTTTATTCCAGCGCAGAAAACAGTATTAACTGATTTATTAAAAGAGCTGAAGTTATTTTCTCAGAACTAACACTTAAAACCATATTTAAAAGAAATGTATTTGATAATATGTTTAAACAACCTAGTGCCTCTGTACCCAAGATACATCCCACAGTTGAAACTTTCACTAATGTGTGTGAACATGAAATTAGAGAGATGCATGCTAAAAATCTTCCACCTAGATTTTATAACTTGAGTAAATCAGAAACTGAAGCACTGTCAGAACTAAAGGATTTTCACAGCATTGAAATTAGGCCTGCTGACAAGGGGGGCAGTGTAGTAGTAATGGATAAGGTTTTTTATTACAAGAAAATGATGGAACTTTTGAATGATACAGATACTTATGTCGAACTAAATGAGAGACAAGTACAAGGTATAATTGACAAGATATCTGTATATATTTTTGACTTATTGATTACTAATTATGTATCAGAGGAATTGTTTGACTACTTTCAGATAGACCATCCAACTATACCCATTATTTATGGTCTACCTAGAATTCACAAAGACATCACACAGCCCCCTATGAGACCTATTGTATCCAGTAAAGGATGGGCCACAGAAGCCATCTCAGTTTATATTGAACAAAATTTACAAATAGTCCTAAAATCATGTGAGACTATACTAAGGGATACAAAGGCATTTCTGCAACTGTTATATAATAAGACCAGGAATATTAATAGAAATTATGTTTGTGACAATGGATGTCACTTCACTGTTCACAGTGATACCGAATAAATGGGGTATTGAGAAAATACGTGATATTCTGACCTTGAAACAAGTTTTTCAAAGCACTAAGATGAATTTGATATGTGAGTTGCTTGATATTGTCCTAGAAAATAATGTCTTTATATTCAATGACAAGTTTTATCTACAGAAAGTTGGTGTAGCAATGGGCATGGCTTGTGCTAACAGCTACGCCAACTTAGCATTGGCTGCATGGGAAAAAGATCATGTATTAAGTGCTAGCAATAAATATGCTGGCAAAATTGTATGGTATATACATTTTGTAGATGATGTCTTCCTGTTATGGGATGGTACTAGTGAAGAGTTGTAAGAGATGGTGGAATACTTACATAGCACCACTGAATTTTTAAGATTCACTAGTCAACATTCCAGGGAATCTATTGAGTTCCTAGATGTTTTGGTTAAGAAGACAGTGTTAGACGAACTTACAACAGGGATGTATAGAAAATCCACATGGAGAAATAGTATCTTACATAAGACTAGTATGCATCCAACATTTGTACACAAAAATGTAGTGAAAGGACAATATATGAGAATAAGCCGCTTACATAATACAGATGTAGGCTTTGTGAAGACAATGACTATATTAGAGAAAGACTTCTTAAACAGAGGTTATAGTAAGAAAGACATAAATGAAAGCTCTAAATATACCATTGAAAATAGGGATGGGAGATGTAAACCGCTCTTCTCAAATACTATAGAAGATGTTAAAAGCAAGGAAGGTCATGATTTTAAAGTTAGATTCCCTATAACTTATTCAAGTGACATTAGAAGGTTCTGTAATATTTTTGAGAAGAATTGGAATGTTTTATTGTCTGATCCTGACTTGAGAGAATTGTTAGAAGATAGACCCAGCTTTTCTTTTAGAAATAAGAGGTCCTTAAAAAGGCAACTCTGTTATAAATCCAGAAACAATGAAAGAATGATCCTATCTTTTAGGCAGGGGACTTTTCCTTGCAGAAATTGTACAGCATGTGACTATTTATATAATAAATCTACATATAAACATCCTACACTAGAATTTATAATTGATATAGATTTTTATGCTGACTGCAGAACACAAAATTTGGTTTATTTCAGCTTCTGCACTGTCTGTCATGCCTTTTATATAGGCAAAACCAATAGGTGTCTAAAGGAACGTATCCTTGAACACCTTAGAGATATAAGAAATAAAAAAGACACAAGTGCTTTAGCAAAACATGTGGAAGAAGAAGATAGGAAACATATTTTTAATTTCATGGTTTTACAAATAATAAATAAAAGTAAGAGGGGAGGTGATATAATGAATAGGGTAGAGGAAGCCGAACAAAGATGGATTTTACTACGTCAGGCAGATAGGTCTCCTGGATTGAACAATGCTGTTTCCTTGAAACCTTTTTTAAAATCCAGACCACTAAAACATTAAGTAATATGGATTATTACATAAAATGTGTCTGTTATATGTATATTTTATTTCATCTTATGCAGAATATAAGGCAAATTAATGTACTGATGTATGCAATTTTAATTAGTCTATGTCATAGTTCTATATGTGTTTTCATTGGTTGAACCATATTTTAAATACCAATGTTTTAACTGTTTTTATGCATCTGAAGAAGTGATCAGCTGACTTAGATCGCGAAAGCGCTTACTCTTGTTTAATAAAGTGGTGTGAAACTGCAAGTGAACCGTTTCCTCCCTTGACTACTACATCTCAGTTACAACTTTTGGTTTTATAAAGGGCACTACTGTGAAGCTGCAAGTGATTTATTTCCTGACGTGGATTATTCCATTTTTATCTTCAGCTGTGGTCTAACCATTGGTCTTTTCATTTTTTTTTGCTTGAGGTGTATACCAGGCGTTTATCCAGCTTTTGTTTTCTTTCACGTGTTTAAATATTATGTGACTGTCAGTAAACATGACGCAATTGCCACATTATCTCAGAATACCAATTTCAAAACAGCTGACTACACAGACTGTTCTGTTTCTTAATGTGCTTAAAAGGGGAATATCACCTGTGTATCAATCAGACACATAGATCCACATATGCTAAGGCACTTAAAAGCAATCTTCCTAATTTCCAAAGACCTCTCTGGCATTGGACCTACAACAAATATCTTTAGCAATTCCAAAAGCACTGCAACAGCAACACTCACCACAACCCATATAACCACATCTCACACAGCTTCAACTTCAAAGCCTATAAGAAAGAAGTGCCACCACACAACGCAATATCTTAGTGACAGCAGACTCCATCATGAGACACGCAGAAGTCCCACTTATCAACTGAGAAAGGAGAAAGTCACAGTCAGTTGTCTGTCTGGGAGGGTATCCAGCATCTCATGTGTGCGCTCAGGTCACTGGATTACAAGTACCAGTATGACTCAGTCATAGTCTGTGGGCATAAATATCCTGAGATGTACCTTCCAAGACTATATGAACAGAGACATCATGGAATTCCCAGATACTGTGTAACAGGCTGGTATGAACCTAGCATTATGCAGCATTCTACCTTACTAAAGATGATTCCACAACATGAACAGAAAATGATATGATTGCCTTTAATAATTGTCTTAGCTTCTAGTGTCAGTCCAAGGGAGTTCAGCATTTCTCAGCATGGGAAGATATGGTTAGCAGACCACATTGGTTTGCTAAGGATGGTCTGCACCTGTCACCTGTAGGCTTTCAAATATTGGCTAAAAGATTATCCTCCTCTATAGTGCCTTTTTTAGGCAATGACAAACTGACTTACCTTCCAACATAGCAAAATCAACTCAAGGAAATCTAAAGGGTCAACTGCTTGATGCCAGGATCCTAAATAAGAAACTCTTCTCCATCCAAGCTCTCCTCTGACTTGAGACTGTAAATACATGTGCAATTACCAAAACTGGTTTAAAGCCATGGAGAACATCCTGGAACTGCAGGGCTACAATGCCTTCTACAAACCTATACCAGCTACTGCTCAGGAAGAGGTTAAGGGTGGAGGTGTCTCAAACTACATCAATAACAAGCTCTACTCAAGGTTGATCAAATGGCGTGACAGTCTCAAATTTCTCCACATCCAAGTTACCATTGGCGAGGTCCAATACCATAACCATGCAAGCTATAGATCATCCTCCATGAGCTGATAAATCTATAGCTCATACTTAAACTTATTGGTGACGCTGAGCATTCAGCATAATATCATATTTATGGGTGACTTTAACTATCACAAAATTAACTCGGAATCATACATGACCTCAGTCTTGCAGGGTCAGAGATTCTAGGACTTTGTAAACACAAACACCCTGGAAGAGACAGTCCATTTGCCAAACAGAGGTGCAAACATGCTGGACCTGGGACTCACAAACATGAAGCAATGCTGCATTCCCCTAGTGTAATATTCCACTGATAAAGTTGGACCATGCAGATGTCTACTTTGAAATAAAAATCAAACCTGAGACTACAGCTTAGCCTGTAGCATTTAAAAATTATTCTATGGCAAACTCTCCATTATTAAGTTACAACCCAACAAAATTTCAATTCCCCACAAACCATAGGAATATGGCTGTCTATACAGAATTGTTCATAGAAACCCTGTACAATCATGTTAATAGATGCATAGAGACATATGGGCTTTCCAGTAATAAGCTTACAACAAACTTAGAAAGCAAACAACCCTGGTGGAATCCAAATAGCAAAGGTTTGTAGAACAAAAGGAAGAAAGTCAAATAAAAATAGGAAGTGCAATTCCCAGCAGAACAAAAAAACTCTCTAAACTCTCCCATCAACCTAAACAAACACTTCATGGGCAAATCCAGTGCACTTAAGTCAATCTAATATAAAAATAGCCTATGAATCTATGAATCTATGAAGTTTGTAGGTGATTTTCTTTAGCACTATCTGTATAAAAGAACAATTTTGAGTCTACACATGAAGAAGAACATTTCTTGTGGCGTAAGTTAGATCCTCTTTAATCATCAACTAAGGAGGCATTCTGACTAAGCATGCATTCTGCTTCATAGTTAAGGTACTAAATTGAGATATTCTAGTAACTGTAGACAGAGAAAATTTGGTTTGAGTACCAACACCAGGTAGGTAGTAAATAACTTTTCTAGAGGTGCTATGAGTTATGTTTTAAACATGCAACTGCTTAATTCTGTAGTTTATACAACTATAATGGGGAGGTAGAGCTAACTAAGGCACCTAGGAGAGAATTTGAAGATGAAAAGTGCCTACATCGTTCTAATACAGCTTTGCTTAATGCCGTACAGAACACCACCCACCAGTGTTAACCTGAGGAGCTAAAGTGAATTAACCAATAAGAAAGCAGAGAGACCTCCAGATAGTGATGTCCACAACTTTGAAACAGCAGAGTAAATTAATTCCTGCCACTGAATAACCACCACTGCTCTCAACAAGCTTAGAAAAACATTTTTTATAAAGAAAAATATAAGTGTGTAAAAAGAGTGAAAGGTTACAAGGAAAACAGATTTATTAGCAGTATAGAGGTGCAATCTAATGAACTGTCAAAGGAAACACTCAATGTAACAAAACAGAGAATCTAGTAAACACACAAGTAGCCAGCGATCTAATGACTGCACAATATAGATGCTTTTGACATAAACTAAATAAACTATAAACAAAAAAGAGGAAAAAAAGGTGCAGAATCACAGGACTAACTAACAAATTTATAAATGCCAAACTGTTTAAAACATAAAGACGGTGACTTTAGGTACACAAACAGTGAAAAGGCTGTTTTATTAGAATAAAATAAGTGGTGCAGCTGGAAATGTATATTTTGTACTCAAACCTCATTCAGCTGTTTTACAATCCTTCTATCATTTAAAAAAATTAATTAGCCCTCAAAATTCTGCCACTATGCAGTTCATAAAAGGGCACACTATTGCTGAAAGTTGCCAATTATAACCATGAGGCTAGTATTAGAAGGACATTCCTATTAAGTAAGCCTATGCACAGAAGTATATAGTTTCACCAGATTAAACTGTTCTAAACAGTCTGTGCTGCTTGACATATAAAGCTTCTAAGAGATGATCATAATGTACTCACATGAGTACACTGAGTATGCCTAGCAACATCTGTAGATAAAACAAGCAAAAATATTATTGAAAAACACCAAAATGATTTTTAGAACTGCAATATGACTTACATTCTTGTTTAATATGTGGAATTTAAGTCTGGAAAATGGCAGAAAATAACCACATTTGCTTTAGCCTTTTCTCCAGTGGTTCTGGAAAAAGCAGTAGGAGATGGTTATGTATCTTTTTTTTAAAGGAAAACACCACCTTAGACTAAAAATTATTTTTTTTCACTCTCTCTCTGTTTTCTGAACTATTTTAACACCTCAAAATCACTTTGAGTGTTTTTATAGAACTTTGATGTTTCTTTCCACAAGTGGCTGTCAATGGGACTTAACATATCAATGTGATCTTCTTTTTCTTCAACCATTTCTCTTTCCCATAATCTGTTTCATGTCTGCTTTATATGAGTCATGCTAGACAAACGGAAGCAGCTGTGCATTCCTATGCCGTTTACAAACAATTGCGTAAGTGTCAGTCACTGTCATCTTATATACATTCTGTAACAAGATTGTTTTTTTCTTGAAACAACCTATATCTATGTTTGTCTCATAGCCCATTTTACACTATAATAAGGAGTTATACAGCTGCAACTAAAACAGAAGATATATTACAAGCCTTTGTTCAAATAATTCTTTTGAAGACCAATACTTTACTGGAAAGGCTCACCCAGACTCTGCAACAGTTTTCTGTGAGGGAAAGGTTAGCTTGCTTTTCATTTCTTGTATTTTGTATTACTTTATTGCCTTTTTCTATTTTGTATACTGTAATTTCTTTTCTTTACACTGTGTTTTACTTGTATTCTGCTTTTAACTGCATATTAAAACTTGAAAAGAGACCACAGCTCTGTCTCTTGTGAGTCAGACAGAAATTTTCCCTTCCTACCATACTGTTACTGTTGTGTTCTTAAACACCGCTGTCTCTAGTTGCCTGCCTTTTATGTTACTTTGACCATATATCTCATTTCCTCTCTGCTTTTACACAAAGTTATCATTTTGTGAAATCTTATTGTCTGTATTCATTCATTCCAAATATTATTCCCAGTATATCTATATATTTTTCATTAAACTCAATACCTTCTATCATATCTTCAAAACCAAATCATTTACTGTTCTCTTTATTTATACTTAAACCAATATTTTTAAGTTTATACTTCATTTTTCATTTGCTTTTTCCATACATACTTTATTTTTAACAATTAATACTATATCATCTGCATAATTATGCATTATTGGCAATTTTACTTCTTTCATCATTTTGTAATGACCACCACCTGACATTTTATTAATTTATTTCACTATTACATTGATAACTAATGAGGAAAATTATACTACTAGCTGGGCAGCCCTGTTTTATTCCACATTCTATTTTTATTTCTTCCCCAATCCAGCCATTTACATGCAGTTTCACATAGTTCCTTTCATAAATATGTTTTATTTGTTGTACTATTTTTTTGCTTACATTATATGCCAGCAAAATTACCCATAATGATTCATGCTGAATATTATCATGGAGTTTACTTATATCCCCTATCATAACCTTTGCTTTTGCTTTTTTATTTATGATATCATCAACTATTTCTCTTATTATCCATAATAACTTGACTTAATTTTCTTTTTCTTCTGAATACATTTTGGTCACATATTCCATCAATTTGTTTTGTAACATTTTTGTTATTCTCATAAAAAATATAGCCCATGTTATTCAGTGTTATAGGTCTCTAGTTTTTTATCTCCTCTTTATTTCCTTTTTTAAATATAAACCTTATAACTCATGTACATATCTCTCTCTTTAATTCCAGTTTAGAACAATTCATTCATTACTTCTATAAAATTATTTTTTGCCACTCTTTCATTTCTTTATACATACCATACTCAATTCCATCCAATCCTGTTGCAGAATTCATGTTAATATCTTTTAGAATTTCATACAATTATTTCATAGTTATTTTTTTGTTCTTAAGACTTGTTTTCTTCATTATTTAATTTTTCACCTTTATAAATTTGCTCTATGTTTTCTTCCCTTTTAACAAATAATTCCAATACATATTCTTTAAATATGTCATATATACCTTCTTGTTCTCTTATTTGCTTGCCTTACTTATTTTTTAATCCTCTTGCTTTTTTCCTTCTTTTGTCATTTTTAGTCAGATATGGTGTTACCTCTTCTTTCTTTCATTGTAAGCAATATGTTTGTTTCTATAACAATTTGCTAATTTTAATTTGACACTGAATACCAAGACAGTCTCTTCTGAAATTATCATTATCAGATATCATGCAAGCTAATCTAATGTATTGCCCTTTTATTATTCCTTATTTTTTGGTGTGTGGGGTAACAACTGCTAAAATGCAAAAGACTGTTGGAGTAAGTACTTTTCCTATATATTGTACTCTAAATAGTCCCACTGTTGTCATCTTTAACCAACAGTATATCTAGATAACTGATAACTGTTTCACTATAGTGGTGAGTAATTTTTAAAAATTAAGTGGTAGAGTATAAATAGTCTATAAATTTCAACGTGTCCATCTCACTCATATCTCAGGAAATAAAAATGTCATCCAAGTACCTGGCATAAAAATGCCATTGTTATTATTAAACAAAAACATGCTTTTCCCACTGTAATAAAACAATATTGGTGAACGCTGGGGATCAAGTCGCTCCCATCACCACACCATTTTTTGTTGAAATACTGTCCATCAAGGTGAATAAAATTGCATTTGAGTACTATATATAAAAGGGTAGCCAGAACATTTATTTCATTATTGCTAAAGACATCATACTAATGTAAAAAGTCATGAATCATCTCCAACCCTTCTGCCTGGAGGGATGAAATAAAAGTTAACAACAGGACAGTTAAAAGTAAATTTTATTTTTCTTGCAAATCTGTGGGTGTTATTTATTTAGCTTTATGCACAAAATGCACTAGTTTCTATGTGGGCAAAACTGTTCGTCAGTTCAGGGAGGGGATTTATGATCATTTACATGATATTAAAAAAAAAAAACTAGTAATTCACATTCACATTCAAAAAGATCCTGAACATGATTTTTTTATTTTTTGGAATTGATGCTGTCCACAAGAATATTATGGGGGGCATGGTGTGATTTGATTAAATATAAGGAACTGTTATGACAATTGAAATTAAATGCCGCAGTTCCAGCAGGGTTAAATGACTCAATTTGTATTATTAGTGCTTTGAGATTGATGTCTAATTATGTACAGTATGTAAGTTTTTAATATTAACTAGATGGATTGATTTTTATGTTTTTAAGTTCATGGTTTTACTTTTTACTTTATAGTTACATGCTTAGGGTAGTTTACATATTTTAATATTTTAAAGTTTAAAAACTCAATAAACTTTATTTATTGGTAGATTTGATCACATGACTGTTTTGGGGTGGTATTTAGAGGGTGTGTTTTTTTTTGTAATTAGTAATTCTAAAGAAGTTTTTATACAGTCTTATGAAAGCGGTTAATCTTCACTTAATAAAGTGTGTTCCAGCTTGCCCTTGCCTTTCTCTGCTTTTGGTCTTCAGAGTTGGTTACCAGTTTGTGGCTTGTGATTGGAGTTATGTCTTCTGTGGAGGGGGAAACTGATGTGGCTGGTGGTTCCAGCCTTATTTTGGAGGAACTCAACAAGAATGTTGGACATTTAACTAAATTGGTACCAGGAGCTTATGGAATGTTCAATTGCACCAGGAACTTCTGCACAGCATTCAATAAACTTTCAGATTACCACTTTTTGCCTTAGAGATCTCTCTCCAGTTTTACCTTCTCGACATCAGACTGAGGAAGCAGCCATTCTGGATAATGTTAACCTTAACAATTGGTTATGTTCTTCCATCAATCTACATGATGTGAGTAATGAATCTGGTACTTATATTCTATTGCTATTCTAGAGACTGCTTTGCTACAATGTAGGAAACTTCAACTGGAGAATGCATTTTTGACTGAATGCATTAATGCGGAGAGGATTCCAAAAGGGCATCACCTTTGGAAATATCCAAATGGTTTAGTAGATGGGTCTCCCTTGCATCTTGAACTATTGGAATTATTTAACAAGCAAGGCGTGGAATTGTTAAAAATATTGAGGAAACACAACCAGGTTTCTATCGACTGTCTTATTAAGGAGGCGGAGATTCTGAATTCTCAAATTAAAAAGGATGTTCTGTTTACTGTACAGCGTGACACATATTTGAGTATTTTTGGGAGGATTGATTCAGTTGTATGTGAAATACAGAAGCGTAAATGTAAATAACTAGAAAGAGTTCACCTTAAGTACCAGCAAGGTAGGGCGTACCCTAAACCAATGGGTAGTCAGAGGAGGTGAAACCATGATGTAAGTGATTCCAATTAAGCCTCTATTCCATTCAATGAGGAAGGAAATGATGAACCAAATGATCATGTTATCCCTTTAGACCTGCCTCCCCTCAGGAGATCTGAAATGATCAGCAATTGCAACAACTTCCACCAGAGGGATTACAATGGAAGGTTTCAACAAACAACACGCTTTCAACTTCCCCGGAATCAAGGGAGAGGACGAGAGGGAAGGAGACAGCAGAACCCTCATTACAATCTGGTTTAGAGTTGGTAGACACTTTTATTAGTTCAGGTACTGTACTTGAATTGTTTTCCAAAGTGCACACCAACGAAAGTGGTGACATTCAAATTTACAACTTTACTGACTGTATTTTTAATACTCATTTGAGTTCACTTTTGAGAAAAGGGCAGACTTTTGTACCTATGGCAGATTCTCATATAGAGACTTTAATTTTGGATTTAAAACTATATTTAAGAAAGTTAAACCTTAAACTGTTTTTTAAAGATGTCGATCATTCTTTGATGACTAATGTGTTACATAGAAACAGTTTATTTAACCCTGCTTTAGCCATCCCCCTCATTATTTTTGAAAAGGTTTGTAAATTTAATTTTAGGGCATTCCTGGCAAAAAAGGAAGGGGGTTTATGTGTTAACAACCTTACTGATGTTGAACAAAGGTTGCTTAAGGAACTTATGAGTAATAAGGACATTAGGGTTATGAAACCAGACAAGGGTGGGTGGATTGTGATCATGACCAAGAGTGATTATTTGGATAGGATATTTGATTATGTGTTCAACAAAGATTTCTATGAACAAATCTCCCCAAACTTTATTAATGTTTCCTATAATAAAATATGCTTTTTTTAAATGACATGTTAGAGCAGAGTGAACTTGACCGGTAGCTATATGAATTTCTTCATGTCACATTTCCTGTTGTCCCATCCTTGTTTGGCATACCAAGAATACATAAAAGTTTAACAAATCCACCTATTGGACCTATAGTCAGTGCAAGGACATCTATTAGTCACCCTATGGCTGTATACATTGACCAAAAAGTTAAAGACTTGGTTTATAGACAGACCCATATTATAAGAGATTGGGAAATTTTATACAAATTGAGGGGGATTAAATCTAGTCAAAAACTGGCATTTGTTATCATTTATGTTGTAAATTTTTTTAATGTAATCCCCCAGGCAGAAGGATTGGAGATGTTTCATGACTTTTTACATGAATCTGCTGTCTTTAGCAATAAGGAAATAAATGTGTTGGATACCCTTTTAGATATAGTACTTAAATACAATTTTATTCACCTTGATGGAAAGTATTTTGAACAGAAAAATAGTGTGGTGATGGGGGCGAGTGCACCCCCAGTGTTTGCCAATATTTTTTTATTACAGTGAAAAAAGCATTTTTTGTTTAATAATAATGCCCCAGCCTGGCATTTTTATACCAGGTACCTGGATGACATTTTTATTACCTGGGATATGAGTGAGATGGGCACATTGAAATGTATAAACTATTTACACTCTACCACTTCATTTTTTTAAATTTACTCAACGCTATAATGAAACAGTTATTAGTTATCTAGATATATTGGTGGTTAAGGATGACAACAGTGGGACTATTCGGAGTACAATATATAGGAAAAGTACTTACTCCAACAATCTTTTGCATTTTAACAGTTGTCACCCCACACATCAAAAAAAAAAAAAAGGAATAATAAAAAGGCAATACATTAGATTAGTGTTCATGATATCTGATAATGATAATTTCAGAAGTGAATGTGATAAATTAAAAGACATATTTTTAGCTAGGAGTTACCCCCAGGACTTAATCGAGAAAGTGTACCACGAAGTTTGTACAAAAAGTTTTGAAGGTTGTATTAAACCTATTTTGTTATTAAACTCACCTTTACAGATGGAACAAGGAAGACAGTCTACAGAAAACTATTCACATTCCTTTATTACCACATACACATCTGAATATCCCAAGATTCAACAGATTATTAGAGACAACTGGGAACATTTTAAAGCTTTTGATCATATTAAAGAAATCTTGGATGATATACCATGTTTTGTAACTAGGCAAGCTAGGTGTTTGAAAAACCTTTTAGAACACAATGACAGTGTTAATTTTGTGGCATGTACTAGAAGTGGTACTTTTAAATGTGGAAATTGTAGTCAATGTCAGTACCTATTAGAAAACTTTGAAATAAAAGTTAAAAGAATAGTTATAAGTACATTTTATTTTTCTTGCAAACCTGGGGGTGTTATTTACTTAGTTTTATGCACAAAAAGCACAAGTTTCTATGTAGGTAAAACTGTTCTTCAGTTCAGGGAGATAATTTACTAACATTTACATGATATAAAAAACAACAAAACAAAAAAAATAGTAATTTCCTATATTGTCACATAAAAAAACATCCTGAACATGATTGTTTTATTTTTTGGGGTCGATACTGTCCACAAATATATTATGGGGGGGGGGGTATGGTGTGATTTGATTGAATATAAGGAACTGTTATGGCAATTGAAATTAAATGCCACAGTTCCGCCAGGGTTAAATGACTCAATTTGTATTATTAATGCTTTGAGATTGATGTCTTATTATGTGCAGTATGTAAGTTTTTGATATTAACTAGATGGATGGATATTTATGTTTTTAAGTTCATGTTTTCACTTTTTACTTTATAGTTACATGCTTAGGGTAGTTTGCATATTTTAATATTTTAAAGTTTAAGAACTCGATAAACTTTTTTTATTGGTAGATTTGATCACATGGCTGTTTTGGGGAGTATTTAGAGGGTGTTTTTTGTAATTAGTGACTCTGAAGAAGTTTTGATACAGTCTTAACAGTCTTACGAAAGCGTTTAATCTTCACTTAATAAAGGGTGTTCCAGCCTGCCTTTGCCTTCCTCTGCTTTTGGTCTTCAGTGTTGGCTACCAATTTGTGGCTTGTAATTTTAATTTGATTCATTTTACATATTTCTCTTTCTATTTCATAATAGGAATTTTTCTTCTTTACTAAGTCTCTAAATGTTTCTTGACATAATATCTTATATCTGTCTTTTTCTTTTCTTCTTTTCTTCTTTTTAGATTCTAAAAAACATTTTTATATTTCTCTTCAAAATTAAGCCATTAGAGTCCAATTCTCATGACATTCTCTCATATTCATATGATTTTTCTGTAGTTCCATAAGTTCTTTTTGCTCTTCTAAATCTAATTCCTTTTCAGTAATTCTCTTTATTCCTTTTCCTATTGTTATATATTCTTCATTTTCCTGTACTGTAACCCATATAGTCGCATGATCTGAAAACTCAGCAAACTTAATTCCTTTTCTATAATCTATCAGATATTTAAAAATTATCAATTTCTGTCCTAATTTCATTCTTTTTGTAGGTCCAGTGGTTATACTCCCTTACACTTGACTTTCCACTTCTCATAATTCCTCTAACCATTTTAACATCACAATTGCTGTTATTTTTCTTAAATTACAATTAAAATCAAACACCACCATAATGTCCAAATTTACAGAAAATATTCAAGAATATTTTTAAACATCCTTTCTCTCTCTTTTTGTTGCATATGCATGTAAAGCTATAATTCTATACACATATTTTTCCAGCTCGAGTCTATTACCATACTTCATCTTCGATCCACTATAGTTACATTTAATATTTTAATCCCTTCTTGACATAATATACACATGTCTGATCATGTTTCTATCCCCATGTTCCAAACTACTGGACCATTCCACACTTTTTCAGTTTGTGTTCTTTCTTCCTCTGTTAATAATCTGATATATTCTAAAACAATATGTGCATTTACTGCAGCACGCCATTGTAATATACCTATCCTCCTCCTAATATTTTTCATACTGTTCACATTTAAAGCTAACATTTTCAGATTTTAAGGAACAGTTAGTATAACAAAATGATTACCCATTTCCTTTCTTATTTTTTCTAACCATTATATTTTTGAATTTTCTTTTCCTTTCTTTAATTCTTTTCTCTATTGAATTATTTTTATTTGTTACTGTGCATCAATCAACTTCTTCCTCACTTGTCTCCTCTGTTTCTTTTCCCTTTTTACTTTCTTTAACTTAATGAATAAGCTATTTATCAGTCACATCTTTTTGGACATTTTCTTGTATAACACATTCTTCTAACTCTTTCTCTTCAGAAACGTTCACTCCATTTTCAGCCAAATCTGAATAAGCCTTGTTTTCTCCCTGTTCATCTTGGCTGCCTCTATGTCTGAAAGCGCCTCTATGTCTGAAAGGGAAACAGGAAGTCATGATGTGTAACATAGAAAGCCTTCCCTGACTACCAAGAGTAGGAATTTCTTATTGATATATATATTACATATTATTTAATACAAATCCAAATGCATCTGGAGCATTTCTCCCCGGGCCTCCGCTGAAAACAGGCTCTGTGGAACCTAGTTGGACATTCCCGGTCAACAAATGTTAAATAAATAAAAAATAAAATAAAAAATAAAATAAATTTACATATTTACATACTTACATATTTACTTTTTTTACATCTATTTACAAATCTCCATACATTATCAACTTCAGTATTCCCTCCCTACTCCTTTATACACAAGCAAAACAGCATTTTCTTCAAAATCTTTGCCAAAGTCTATTTTCCATTGTATTCAATTTCATTAAGTCACTCATTCCATATAGTCCATGAAACGTAAAATATTATTCTGTCCTTTTTCTTCAATTCTTCCTGTTATTGTGCACCATAATAACCAAGTTCTATTATGTCTACATTTATTTGCTCAAATTTTAACAAACCTCTCACCCTATCATGTTTACATATTCCTTTCCAAAAATTAACTCTTTCTCATTTCAAAAACACATGCTCAATATTCTCAAACCTTCCATATTTATTACATATCATATCTTGCTTTTTTGTATGGCATATTTTCCATAACTTGCAATTTTCTAATAGATAATCTCCATAAAAAATTATTACATTCTCTGATATGCTTATAGTTATTATATCTCATTATATTTTTTCTTATCTATTTCTGAATCTTTCCATGAATCTATGCAATAAAATGCGTTCATAATACTTAAGTACCATTCCTTTCTATTTTTCTCACGTATATTCTTTTTTATTTTCTATAACACAATTTTGTTTTGAAACTCTTTCATTTCTTTGTTTACAATGCTTTTACTTCTTTAACTTCCATTACTTCTCACAGTTCTTTGCATTTATAATATAGTATCATTTCTATTATTTTTTTTTTATTTTCCTTCATAATTCCTTTTCATACCTTATACAAAATTAAAGATGCTGCATGTACTATTTGGTTTACTAAACCCAAGCCTCCTTGCTCATATTTAATACATATAACCCTCTGTTTGATGTATTCATTCTGAAGCTCCATACAAAAGAAAATATAATTATCATTAGTTCCTTTTCATACCTAATAGGAATCATATGGATGTTAGCAGCATAAACAATGTTTCCTATTACCATGCTTTTTTCTATATGAAAACCTATATGATTTCTAAAAAATAGTCATTTCCTTTACTTTTCTGAGTACATTATCCTATTCTTATTGTCTGTATTTATTCCTTCCAAATATTATTCCCAGTATATCTATACATTTTTCATTGAAGTTTATATCTCTTATCATATCTTCAAAACCAGTTCCTCTCTTTATTTATGCTTAAACCAATATTTTTATGTCTAGATTTCATTTTTCATTTAGTTTTTCCATCCATACTTTATTTTAACAATTAATACTATATCATCTGCATAATTATACATTATTGGCAAATGTTCTTCCTCCATCATTTTGTATCGAATGCCACTTGACATTGCATTAATTTATTTCACTATTATATTCATAATTAATGAGAAAATTATACTGCTAGCTGGGCAGCCTTGTTTTACTCCACATTCTATTTTTATTTCTTCCTCTATTCGGCCATTTACATTTAGTTTCACAGAGTTCCTTTCATAAACAGATTTTATAAGTTGTACCCATAATGATTTATATTGAATATTATCATGGAGTTTACTTATATCCCCTATCCTAACCTTTGCTTTTACATTTTTATTTATGATATCATCAACTATTTCTCTTATTATCCATAATAACTCTTGACTTCATTTTCCTTTTCTTTTGAATACATTTTGGTCGCATATTTTTATATATATATATATTTCTATTTTTGTATCCTTTTTATTATTTCCATAAAAAATGTATAGCCCATATTATTTAATATTATAGGTCTCTAGTTTTTTTTTTATTTCCTCTTTATTTCCTTTTTTAAATATAAACATTATAAATCATCTACATATCTCTCTCTTTAATCCCAGTTTCTAATCATTCATTCATTACTTCTATAAAAAAAAAATTTTGCCACTCTTTCATTTCTTTATACAAACCATCTTCAATTCCATCCAGTCCTGTTGCAGAATTCATGTTAATATCTTTTAGAATTTCTTACAATTCTGTCATAGTTATTTTTTGTTATTAACACTCATCTTCATTATTTAATTTTTCACCTTTATAACAGTTTTCTGTGTTTTCATCTCTTTTAACAAATAATTCCATTACATATTCTTTAAATATTTCATATATACCTTCTTGTTGTGTTATTTTCTTGCCTTCCTTATTTTTTAATGCTCTTACTATTTTCTTTCTTTTATCATTTTTAGTCAAATATGGTGCTCCCTCTTCTTTCTTTCCTTTTAAGCAATATGTTTGTTTATATAACAATTTGTTAAGTTTAATTTGATTCATTTTACATATTTCTCTTTCTTTTTCATAAAAGGACTTTTTTATTCTCTACTAAGTCTCTAAATCTTTCTTGACTTAATATCTTATATCTGTCTTTTTCTTTTAATATTTTCTTCTTTATACATTCTGAAAGTACGTTTTTATATTTCTCTTTAAAACTAAGCCATTAAAGAGTCCAATTCTCATAAAATTCTCTCATATTCATGATTTTTCCATAGTTCCATAAGTTCTTTTTGCTCTTCTAAATTTAATTCCTGTTCAGTAATTCTCATTATTCCTTTTTCTATTCTTATTTATTCTTCATTTTCTTCTACTTTAACCCATATAGCCATGTGATCTGAGAACCAGCAGACAATTCTATTTTGTAAACTATCAGATACTTAAAAATAATAAATTTCTGTCCTAATTTCATTCTTTTTGTAGGTCCAGCGGTTATTCTCCCTTACACTTAACTTTACAGTTTTCATAATTCCTTTAACCATTTAAACATCAAAAGTGCTGTTATTTTTCTTAAATTAAAGTTAAAATGAAACACCACCATAATGTCCATACTTACGCAAATATATTCAAGAATATTTTTAAACATCCTTTCTCTCTCTCTCTTTTGTTGCATATGCATGTAAAGCTATAATTCTATATACATATTTTTTTCCAACTCGAGCCTATTACCGTACTTTGCCTTAATTCCCCTGTGGTTACATCTAATGTTTTAATGCTTTCTTGACATAATATACACATGCATGATCAAGCTTCTCTCCCCATGTTCCAAACTACTCGTTTATATCACATTATCGAAAGATAAAAATAGTGAACGCTATTTCATCGGCCCCAAAACATCTAAATATGAAAATATCGAACATTCAGAACAGCAAGTTTTTTCCCATAGAAAAAATGTGCTGCTCTGAAACACATACACACAACACAAGCACATCAAACAAACAGTAACCACACACATACACTTAAATTCCTACTTCTATCGCTACACTAAACTAAACATACACTACTATCTACTCACTTACCTTAAGCCAAACCCTAATCCTAAGGTCCATCACTATCACACACTCACCTAACCTGCGCCCTAACCCTAACTCACTTAAACCGCCCCTAACCCTAAAGTCTGTCACTGTCACACACACACCTAACCCTAACTCACTTAACCCGCCCCTAACCCTAATGTACAAACAATCGTACACTTACCTGAACCCAACCCATAACTTTCCACCACAGTGCTAAGAATAACAAAGCCACAGAAACGGCTAATCGAATTCTTTCCCAAGGAAAGAATTTGCTGTTCTGCAGCTTTGCTATTCTTAGCGTTCGCTAAATAGTGTTCGATATCAGAACATTCAAAGTTTTAGTACTTCGATATTCTGATATAAACCCCAAACTACTGCACCATTCCAAAGTTTTTATGTTGTGTTCCTTCTTCCTCTTTTAATAATTTATCTTCTGAAACAATAATATGTGCATCTGCTGCAGCACACCATTGTAATATACCTAACCTCCTCTTAATATTTTTCATACTGTTCACATTTAAAGCTAATATTTTCTGATTTAAGGAACAGTTAGTATAATAATATGTTTACCCATTTCCTTTCTTATTTTGTCAAAGCATTATATTTTTGATTTTTCTTTTCATTTATGACTATTGAATTATTTTTATTTCTTACTGTGCATCAATCAGCTTCTTCCTCACTTGTCTCCTCTGTTTCTTTTCCCTTGTTACTTTCTTTAACTTCATGTATAAGCTCTTTATCAGTCTCATCTTTGTGGACATTTTCTTCTATAACACATTCTTCTAACTCTTTCTCCTGCATAACTTAATTTTTATTTTCTTGCAGATTAATTTCACATTGTAGCAATGAATGACCAGTATTGTTACACTTTTTGCAGTTAAATATCACATTTTTGCATTATGCCCTGTTTTACCACATAAATACCATCTTTGTCATCACATTAATTGATTAAATTATCATTTTTTTCCACAAAAATAACAAGTCTTTGGTTGATCCCTGTATTTCACAAAATCCCTATTAACATGCATATTACTAATACTAGGAACATGCATAACATTATCATTTTCCATTTTCAGTATTACTCCACATTCCCATCCCTCAGCCACAGTCCTCGATCATCATATATTTTTCTAGTGTCTATTACTTCTAGTTAACAAATTTTCCTTCAGTTCTTTTGCTTCAACGTCAGTTCTAAACTGAATCACTAGTCTTTTTTTTTATGTTTGTTTGTCTGTATAAAGCTCGCACCACATATTCTGCATGTAGAAATATTTTCTGTTGTTTATATGCGCCCCCAAAAAATTTCATGGCCTGCCCAGTCTCAAATATCAAGTCACAAAAAGTCTCTTTAATTAAAATTAATGTTCTTACCTCTTCTACTTTGACACCTGCAGGTGCAATGACAGCATCCCAAACCTCATACCTGTCCAAAATTTCTTCTTTTTTCCTGATCACCTATACAGTATAATTTTTTATTGCTTTTTTTATTTCTTCTTTCTGCTTTGCTCCTTCTCCAACAGTTTGGACATAAGTTTTTTGTCTCTGGAACTTTTTCTGTCATAATGTCTTCTCTTTTTATTCTTCTATTTTTTTCCATGATGTTGCTCCATGAAATTGCTGTTCCACCTTCCGGCTCACTTTGGTTTGCCATTTCTTCCAAATAATAATCCTGCACCCTCCCTGATAAGAGGGTTGTAATTATGCATTTATCAGAGGTAACTGTCCCTCCTTCAAACAAGCTTCTCTGAAAGCTTTTCTCTGAATCCATCTCAGTTACAGCTACAGTCTTCTTTTCCTCCAATGTCACTATTTTTTTCTGCACCCACATCATCAGAAAAAACATCTGGTAGTGATTCTACCATTTTGCCTACATTTTCAGAAACTTTCCCTCCATTTTCAGCAAATTTTGGATCAGCCATATTTTCTCCCTGTTCCTCCTAGATGCCTCTTTGTCTGGACAGGAAACAGAAAGTATGGTATGTAACACAGAAAGCCTTCCCAGACTACCATGAGTAGGAGTTTTTTATTGATATATACATTACATATTATTGACATATTTACATACTTACATATTTACTTTTTTACTTTTATTTACAAATCTCCATACATTATCAACTTCAGTTTAAGCATTCCCTCCCTACTTTTTTATACACAGCCAAAATAGCATTTTCTCCAAAATCTTTGCCAGAGTCTATTTTCCATTGTATTCAATTTAATTTAGTCTCTCATTCCATATAGTCCATGAAGCACAAAATATTATTCTGCCCATTTTCTTCACTTCTTCCTGTTATTGTGCACCATAATAACCATATTCTATTATGTCTGATTTTATTTGCTCAACTTTTAACAAATTTCTCACCATATTATGTTTACATATTTCCTTCCACAAATTATTATCTCTTTCTCATTTCAAAAACATGTGCTCAGTAGTCTCAAACCTTCCACATTTATTACATATTCTATCTTGCTTTTTTGTATGGCATATTTGCCTTAACTTGCAATTTTCTAGTAGATAATCTCCATAAAAAATGATTACATTCTCTAATATTTTTATAGTTATTATATCTCATCATTATGTTTATTTCTTATCTATTCCTAAATCTTTCCAATAATCAATGCAGTAAAAAACATTTATAATACTTAAGTACCATTCCTTTCTGTTTTTCTCACATATATTCTTTTTTTATTTTCCATAACACAATTTTGTTTTGAAACTCTTTTATTTCTTCATTCTTCTTTAACTTCCATTACTTCTCACAGTTCTTTGTGTTTATAATATAGTATCATTTCTATCATTTTTTTTATTTTCCTTCATAATTCCTTTTAATACCTTATACAAAATTAAAGATGCTGCATGTACTATTGGGTTTATTAAACCCAAGCCTTCTTGCTCTTCTTTCATATATAGAATCTCTCTTGACTGTATTCAGTCTCAAGCTCCATATAAAAGAAAATATAATAATAATTAGTTCCTTTTCATTCCTAATAGGAATCATATAGATATTAGCAATATAAGCAATTTTTCAGATTTCCATGGTGTTCAATAAGTATGCTTTTTTCTATATGAAAATCTATATGACTTCCAATCATTAGTCATATCCTTTACTTTTCTGAGTACATTATCCCATTCTTATTATCTGTATTCATTCCTTACAAATATTATTCCCAGTATATCTATATATTTTTCATTGAACTCAATACCTCCTATCATAACTTCAAAACCAAATCCTTTACCTTTCTCTTTATTTATACTTAAACCAATTTTTAAGTTTATATTTCATTTTTCATTTACTTTTTCCATCCATACTTTATTTTTAACAATTAATACTATATCATCTGCATAATTATATATTATAGGCAATTTTGTACTTTCTTCATCATTTTGCATCGACCGCCACCTGACATTTTATTAATTTCTTTCACTATTACATTGATAACTAATGAGAAAATTATATTACTAGCTGGCCAGTCCTGTTTAATTCCACATTCTATTTTTATTTCTCCCCCTAGCCAGCCATTTACATTTAGTTTCACATAGTTCCTTTTATAAACATATTTTATTAGTTGTAATTTTTTTTGCTTGCATTGTATTCCAGCAAAATTACCCATAATGATTTATACTGAGTATTATCATGGAGTTTACTTATATCCCCTATCATAACCTTTACTTTTACATTTTTATTTATGATATCACCAACTATTTCTATTATTATCCATAATAACTCTTGCATTAATTTTCCTTTTCTTCTGAATATGTTTTGGTGACATATTCCATCCTTTTTTGTAACCTTTTCATTATTATTGTCATAAAAAAATTATAGCTCATGTTATTCAATGTTATAGGTCTCTAGTTTTTTTATCTCCTCATTATTTCCTTTGTTAAATATAAACCTTATAATTAATGTACACATCATTCTCTTTAATTCCAGTTTCTAACCATTCATTCATTACTTCTGTGACAATTTTTTTTGCCAGTCTTTCATTTCTTTATTCATACAATATTCAATTCCATCCAATCCTGTTGCAAAATTCATGTTAATATCTTTTAGAATTTCCTACAATTCTTTCATAGTTATTTTTTGTTCTTAATACTCTTTATCTTCATTATTTAATTTTTCACCTTTATAAATTTGTCTGTGTTTTCTTCTCTTTTAAGAAATAATTCCATTACATATTCTTTAAATATTTCATATACACCTTCTTGTTGTCTTATCTGCTTGCCTTCCTTATTTTTTAATTCTCTTAGTATTTTCCTTCTTTTATCATTTTAGTCAAATATGGTGCTACCTCTTCTTTCTTTCCTTGTAAGCAATATTTTTGTTTATATAACAATTTGTTAATTTTAATTTGCTTCATTTTACATTTTTCTCTTTCCTTTTTATAAAAGGGATTTTTCTTCCCTACTAAGGCTCTAAATGTTTATTGACTTAATATCTTATATAAGTCTTTTTCTTTTCTTTTTTCTTCTTTATACATTCTAAAAGCACATTTTTATATTTCTCTTTAAAATTAAGCCATTAGTGAGTCAATTTCTCATAAAATGTTCTCATATTCATATGATTTTTCCATAGTTCCATAAGTTTTTTTTTTGTCCTTCTAAATCTAATTCCTTTTCAGTAATTCTCTTTATTGTTTTTCATATTCTTATTATTCTACCTTCCATAGCAATTCAGGCAGTTTATATTATAGTTATACAGTTTGATCATTTTTGATCTGTTGCTGCCATCTAGTGGCCTTTTATTTATAACAGATTAACTTGTTTTACAGCATTATAGTAAGCCTCAGGAAGTGATGTAACTCAATCAGAAAGCAGCTTTCTTTCACTTCTCGCCCTCATGAAGTGCAGTCATGAACTTCTTTTCCCAGGCCCTGGCATTCACATCTCCTGTAAGTAATTTGTATGTTGTAATACTTTGTATTTAGAAGTGTTGTATATTGTATATATTCTGATATGTTGCTATTTGTATTGTGTTGCAGTTTTACAAGTATTAAAGTTAAGAAATCTCATTAAAGTCACAAGAAATCCTGATTCTTTCACTTATTAGATTTTCTTAAAGTGTTAAGCTATCCGTTTAGCTGTACTACACCTTGCACAGTGCTGCTAAAATGGAACACTTATATAGTCTTCATTTTCCTGTACTTTTACCCATATAGCAACATCTGATGGGATAGTCCAACCTACACCTACGTCTGTAACCATCAGCGCATGCGCATCTGTTAGGATATGAAGTAAGAATGATGGCACTGACAACGTGAATATGCTAACTGGAAAAAAGACTCAACAACTTACTTTTAGCTTTGTACCTAAGCGTTTTCAATTAGAACAACCAGAAGCAGTTGGAAATAAATCCCCCAAGTCGAGGGGCTTGTTATCTACACAAATTACATCTACAAACAAAAGGAAGAATCAAAGCCCTTTAGGACTGAACAAAGTAAGTCGCAAATGAACAGTGTATTAAACCTCTCCACTTTTGAATTACAATCAGCGCACCTTTCGCTTTTCAGTAAAGGTTTTAAATTTATACCATATGGTTGTGACAATATTGTCTCTGCTTTAACAGAGCTAAAAATCTTTGTTCGAAATCTCAACTTAAGACTGCTATTTGGTAATACTCCTGCGCCTGAAAAATGTTGTAAATGTAGTAGCACTTTTATGCCAGTTAGTGTTCCTGTACTAAAGGCTTTTCATGACATTTGCGAGTTTCAGATTAGAGAACTCTATTTAAAACCTGTTAAAAAGAAGGCATAATAATTTAAGCTTCTCTGAGTATAAAGCCTTAAAAAGTTTACAACAGTGTAATGACATTATTATAAAACAAGCAGATAAAGGTGGCAAGGCTGTCTTAATGAATCGTGATAATTATTTTTCAGCTGTTTCTCTGCTTTTAAATGATGATACTGCTTTTAAAGTTATCACTAGAACTGATGTAAAAAATTATATAAGTTATGTGAACATGGTTGTGTATGAGCTGCAGCTTAATAATGACATAGATATTGATCTTTTTAACTATTTTACAGTACCTTGTCCTCTGATTCCACATTTATATGGGATCCCTAAGATTCATAAATCCCTGGAAAATCCACCCATGAGACCGATTGTCTCTGGAGGTGGTTGGGTTACTGAACCAATATCAGTTTATTTGCATAGGCAATTAGAAGTTTACCTAAATGTAGTTCTATTCTAAAAGATACTTGTGATTTATTGTCAAAGCTACGGGTATGGTATAATAATGTAAAAACTGATTTAAATATCACGTCCCTTTTCACAGTTATCCCCAATGATGTGGGAATAGAACTACTTAGAGAATTTTTGTCTTCTCAACCTAGTCCTGACCACAGGCTCATTAGTAATATATGTTGCCTTATGGATGTAGTTCTGAGGAACAATGTGTTTATGTTTAATAATACCTTATTTCTTCAGTTAACAGGCGTAGCTATGGGCACATCCATAGCAAATACTTACGCCAATTTAGTGCTTTACCAATGGGAATGCAATTATTTGTTTAATGCACAAAATCTATTTCTTAGTAACATTAGTTTCTATCAGCAATTTGTAGACGATTGTCTACTAATATGGAATGGTACTTTGGATGATTTGAATATTTTAATTGATTATTTAAATTCTAGTACTAATTTTTTGAAATTTAAAATGGATGTGTCTGATAGCAGCATATGTTTTTTAGATGTCAAACTGCAATTGAATGATGGCATATTAAACACTAGCATTTATAGAAAGGATGTTAGTAATGGAAGATATACGCATCACAGTAGTATGCACGCGCCACATGTCTTTAAAGGTGTAGTAAAATCACAATTTATTAGAGCAAGTAGACTAACTACTGATAATACTACATTTATTTCACAACTTGATAATATGGTAGAGGACTTTTTTTCTAGTGGATATGATATGAATTTATTATCCAAGCTTAAATCTGATGTAATGGAAGCTAGGCAGACATCACTTATACCAACTTTTTTGGAAGATAGGTCAAGCCTCACAGATAGTCAGTGTAATAACACCATTACTCAACATGAAACAAGGTACGTCACAACTTTTAATGGTAGGTCAAGTTCAATTAGACAAATTATTAACAGGAACTGGCCCATTCTGATGGCATTGGATGAACTAAAAACTATATTGGGCACCAAGTCACATTTTACATATAAAAATATGAGGACGATTAAAAGTTTACTCTGTTATAAAGATTTTTATAGACCCTGTTATACACAATTGGACGCTAAAACTGGTACTTTTCCATGTTTTAACTGTGTTGCCTGTGCTTACATCTTAGGGAATGGTAGTGATATTTTCACTCATCCTGCCAATGGACAATAATTTAATTTTAAAATTACAGCTACTTGTAACACCACTTTTGTGGTTTATTTGGCTACCTGCATCTCATGCAGTTCATTTTACGTGGGAAAAACAATACGTAAGCTTAAGGAACGTGTTATAGACCATAATTCTGAAATTAGGAGAAATTGTGACAATAATGCACTATGTAAACGTATTAAAAATTGTGGTGAAACACATACATTTAAGTTTAGAGTGATTGATGCTCTATGTCCAAATGAAAGAGGTGGTGATGTCAACAACCGCCTTGAGCTCAAAGAATTTGAATGGATATTGAGATTAGCTGCTGACACTCATCCTGGTTTAAATAGCACTGTCAGTTTAAAACCTGTGTTAGTTAAGCTACGTAATATTGTAAAGTAAATATTTTATACTGTGTATCTACACATCTTTTAATATATTTATATGTATATGCCTTTAATTTATAATTTGTTTTCTGTCACATGATTTAATTTGGCTGCTGGTCATGTGATTTTAGACCTGTATTTAAGCTTCTAGAGTTTAGTGTTTGAATGTATTAGTATTGAAGAAAGGTTACGCCCGAAAGCTTTGCTTTTTATTAAACTGGTTTTCTCTGCAAGTTTTCTCTTTTTACTTTAACCCATATAGCCAAATGATCTGAAAACCCAGCAGTCTTAATTCCTTTTTTATAAACTATCGGATATTTAAAAATAATCAATTTCTGTCCTAATTTAATTCTTTTAGTAGGTCCAGTGGTTATCGTCCCTTACACATAACTTTCCAGTTCTTATAATTCCTTTAAACATTTTAACATCAAAATTGCTGTTACTCAAGATCTTGAAGAAAAATAAAGATATGGAAAATTTATGTGAATGAGAGAGGGTTAGAAAAAAAATAATGAATGAAAGAGATTTATTATGTTAACCATTAGAAAAATTTGGGATGAAGTTAAAAAAAAGGTTTGAGTCTTTTTTATGAAACATTTTTTTTTTGTGGTGAATTTTGCTGGATAATTTACATGTGAAAAGCAACAAGAAGCATAAAGAAATTGGAAAAAATGTATAATGCACGTAATGTGGAAGACACACTTTAACACTGCTTGTTGGATTGCAATATAAAAAATGAAATTTATTTGGAAATGTTTTAAGAAGAATATGAATGGAAATGTTTTACATTATTGATACAGAATGGTCTATGTTCAGTCAGCGAATGGAACTTCCATCGAATGACTGAACATCAAACAATATCCATTGAACTTCATTCAGTGCAAATTCATTTAATTGATAGGGAAAGTAACTAGTTGACCAGCACTTCTCAATGTGTCCCACCACAGTATTTCACACTCACCCAGTTGGGGGCTTTGCCTCCCACCCCCAACATGGGAGGCTTTGACCCCACAAGCCCCTGACTATATATACCAACTCTGAGACTGCACTACAGTGGGGAAAAGGTCTGACTGGTAAGTGGTGGCCAACTAGTTACTTTCACTCTCAATGAAATTAACATTTGATGGTTAGGGTTCAATGTTCAGCTGTTCAATGGAAGTTCTATTCACTGGCTGAACATAGACCCAATATAGACATGATACTGAATAGAAAACATCATTTTGGGAATAAGGGGGAATTGAAATATTGAACATGGCATATTTTACTATTGTCAGTACTGTACTAGAACTTTCCGCAATAGGCACCCACTAACAATGGTCTTTGACTCAGTCGGACAACCTTGTAGCAAAAATAGTACAGTTTTTTATTACAGTGCAAACAGCTTTTAGCAAAAAAAATTGCTAAATAAACAGAAAACAATCACAAAAAAGAGTCACACAACTAATCAGAGGGGCTTAAGATAACAAAACCAAGCTAGTTCACCTGGTAATGTCCTGGTTAAAAGTGACTCCATAAGTAGAGACACAGATGCCTCATTCATCACACCAAGCAAAGACAGAATGATGATTGTTTTCCTCTCAGATGCCAAAATCTGCAGTGTGACTAATACCTTCAGGTCCCTTCAGTCCAGTTATACACATGACCTGGACAGTGTTCACATGGGAGTGCATAACTTGAGATACACCTTGTGATGACCATCCACTAGACCAGTAATCAAGAAGGAGCCTCAATCCTCACCACTGGCAACAGTGGGGGATGTTCACTGGGAGGATAACAAGTACATTCCCAGTATTTCCAGATACAGCAAACTGTATCAAGTGCAGTTTCCCTTAAGATCACACAGAGACCACAGTCAGTCTGGTGTTGGTTTCTCCCCCTCCCTCCAGTTCTGTAGTAAGACTCCCCACTGGCACAGCTATAGAGTTGAGGTCTCAGCTGATCTCTAGCAGCCTCTCTGTCCAACCAGTGCTTCATGTCCCTGCTGAAGTAGCTGACACACACACTCTTTGAGGTTTGATTTACACACACACACACACACACACACACACACACACACACACACACACACACACACACACACACACACACACACACAGGAATGGCTGGCCCAGGTTTACTAGCTATGCTCCCATCTGCCCAGAATATAACATAGTTTCCACTGCTACAAGTCACTCCATATCAGGTACTTTAAGGCCCTTAACAAAGGGTGTCCAAACTTATTGTGTAACATTAATACTAATATAAATGCTAGTTTGACCAACAGCAAGGCTATTAGGAGTGGCCCATATGGTGTCCCGGAAAAAATATGCAAATACTATCAGAATTTAGTATCCCTACACAGATGAGCCACAATGAAAGGTTTAAATATATTTAATAATAAATAATAAAAGAACAAGATAATATTGAATATATATCCACAATGACATCAGACTTCAAAACCACAGGAAGTATTTAAAATAATATTGCAGTACAGGCTCACACAAATAAAGATAAATATCTAAACTAAGCTACACTATATTCTTGACTGTATCTAACTGAATTACTTTTCCCTAGTAACATACAATTACAGCAAGGCAGATGTGGTAAGTGGATCTTGTTGTCATGTCCAAGTCAGAATGCAGAATTCTCTGTCTCACTAGGAGACTTCTCAAATTAATATCTAAAATATTACTGCTGGGATAGATTTCAGAATGACATAATTTCTCGTCATCTGACTTCTAATTCCCAGGTCAAGACCCCTATTGCTAGAAGCTGGCAGCATTTAGCATCTACCTGTAAAAATATACAGACAAGCACTTTTCTTCAGATGTTGGCAAATGCTGCAAGTCATAAAACAATTCCATTGCTTTATGCTTCAAATGTAGCAATTAGTTTACTCCAAGGACAATACAGAAAGCTTCTTAGAACAGACTGTGTATCTCTAGCTGCAATGAAAACTTTATGGCATAGCCTATAAAGTAATTAAATTTCAGATATTTTTTCTAAAGTTGGCTGGACTGAGATTAACCTCCTGTATTCCAGTTTTCACTGTTAAAATATATACATTGAAACAGTTACAATAGCGCATGCACATTTTTATTCTCTTCCTGTAGCGCACGCTGAGGTTACATTTTAAACAGGACCTTGCAAATACCTTTTTCAACACACGTCTGTGCAAGCAGTTTGATATACACATGACATACAGTTCTAATACATTTATAACCCATTCATCTTATATAAATTATTTCAATATTGACCAATGACATATAATTATTTACAAAATTCCAGCTAGTTGCGCTGACAATTTTTCCTTTCATCCCACTTCTTCCCCTTTGAAGACTCAAGCTAGTTTTTCAAGTTACTCTTGAGACATGTTGCTTGAGAGTTATGAACCTATCTGGGAATATATTACCCCATACCATGCCTTGAGATCCCAGCTGCTTTTTCATTACTGACCCAAGTAGAGTGCTGCACTATAATATCATATGCCTGCAACCCTAGGCTCCATCATAGTAACTTGAGATTTTTCTGGCTAAGTCACTGTAGACATGCTAAGGGATTGTGGTCTGTAACTACAATGAACTTCCTTCCATACAGATAAGGCTGAAGCTTCTGCAGTGCCCCTACTACAACTAGACATTCCTTTTCTACAGCTGCATAGCATTCTTCCCTGGGTTGGAGCCTAAGGCTGAGATATTCCAATAAGTGCTCTTCTCCCTCTGAGGAAACCTGGTTGAGTACAGCCCCACCCCATGGTTTGAAGCATCTACCTGCACAACAAATTATTTTCTGTAATCTGGACTGGATAACACAGGAGGTGCTCCCAAAGCTCCTTTAAGCTTCTGGAATGCCTGATTACTTGCTGGGGTCCACAGAATGGCTGTAGATGGCAATATCATCCAGGTAAGCAAGGGAAAAATCTTATGCTCTTGTAAGGATATGATCTACAAGCCTCTGGAAAGTCACTGGGACATTTTTCTTCCCAAAGGGCATCTTTGTGAACTCATACAAGATGGAAGGAATCACAAAGGCTGACCTCTCTCTAGCATTGGGAGTCAATGGCACCTACCAGTAGCACTTGGTATGATCAATTGTGGTAAGAGGCTTAGCCCACCCAGCTGATCTAGGGTTTCATATGTCCTAGGCATGGAGTAAGTATCTGACTCTGTGTATAAATTTGTTTCCTGTAGTCCACACAGAGCTTGGTGCTGCTATCCTTCTTTGGTTCCAGCACCACTAGGAAGCCAAGGGACTGCTGTACTCCTGAATTATCCCCAGTTCCAACATTTCCTGTATCTTGTCCCTCAGATCCTGTTTGACTCCTTCAGGCACCCTAGAAGTGGCATGCTTGCTTGCCCTTTGAGGTCCTCTATTCACATGGTACTTCACCAGGTGGGTGCACCCTGGTTTCCCAGTGAACATGCCCCCAAACTCCTGTAACACTGCTCAGATTTCTGTAACCTAAGGGGATAGCTCATAAGGCATTATTACTCCTTCTACTGAGGTGTCAGTCTGAGCTTCGCTGAGGAGATCAGTGACCAGATCCTCCTCAGACTCCTCCTGCCATCCACTGCAAATACTCAGCACAAGGGCATCTCTATCATGGTAATGTTTCATCATGTTAACATGGTACAGTTTGTGCCCCTGTCTCCTGCCTAGCAGTTCTACCATGTAGTTAATATCACTGTCCTTCCTTACCACTTTGAAGGGTCCCTCCCAAGCTGCCTGCAGCTTGTTGTGTCTGACAAGAATGAGAATCATAATCTATTGCCCCACAGCATACTCTCTAGTTTGAGCATTCTTGTCATACTAGACCTGTTTCTGCTGTTGGGCTTCTGCCAGGTTCTCCTTGGCCAAGGCCATGAGTTCCCTGAACCTTGTCCTGAGGTTTAGGACATATGCCACAACAGACTCCTTGTGGGATTCACACTCACTCTCTCACTCATCACAAATCAAATCTAGAGGTCCACTCACCCTATGCCCATACAGCAATTCAAAAGGTGAAAAATGCATGGATTCCTGTGGCACATCTCTATAAACAAACAACAGATGGGGCAAATATTTGCCCACTCCCTCTTAAACTGGTCTGCAAATGCCTGTAGCATGGTTTTTAGTGTACAGTTTATCCTCTCCACCAGACCATTAGTCTGGGGATGGTAGGGGGTGGTCTTTAGGTGCTTCAATCCCAGTAATCCCACAGACAAGTCAGCAGGTCTGACATGAAATTTGCACCTCTCAGTCAGTATTTCTTTTGGGAAAACTACCCTGCTGAAAATCTCTAACAAAGCATTTGCCACCTTTTCTGCCTCGATGGAAGTTACAACCACTATCTCAGGGTAGCTGGTGACATAATCTACAACTACTAGGATATACTTCTTCCTTGTGGAACCTAGAGTACTCAGAGGCCCCACAATATCCATAGCCAGCCTCTGAAATGGCTCCTCAATCATAGGCAAAGACATTAAAGTAGCTTTTACACCTTGTCTCCTGCCTTTCCTACTTTTGGCACTCCTTACAGGCCCAGCAGTACCCTGTTACATCCATGGAAATCCCAGGTCAATACAGGTTCTGCATAATATGTTTCTTGATATGCTTTATGCCATCTGACCTGCAAAGGGAATGTCATGAACTATGGTTAGTAGTGTCAGATAGTAGGCTCTGGGCACTACCAACTGCTCTATTACCTCACCCTCTAGCCCTCCATCAGGGGTCCACTCTCTATGCGGTAATCCTTTGTCCCAGTATACAGAGTTCACCTTTCCTTGAGAATCAGGTGCATCCCTGGCTACCACCCTCAAGACTTGTAATGTAGGGTCTGAGAGCTGGCCCTGTCTCAACTCTCTCTTTGTAACCCTTCCAAGATCCCCTTCCCCTTCCACAGGAAGTATGGTATCCTCTGACATTGTTGCCTCACTGTCAGCCTGGGTAGTACTACTCACTTCTGCCATTGCAGTCACTCTGTCCAAAGGAACATCAGTACCCACCAGCAGCCATGGCTCACCTTCCATTTTACTGCTATAGGGGAGATCCCTCTCTGAAGTGTGTGGTTTGCCTGGGTCCCCCCAAGCTACCAGACCCACATGCCTGTTTGCAAGCCTGACTGCATGCAACTGCATGCACACAAGGTACTGCATTATCAGACTCTTTCCCTATCAGGATATCTCCAGGGACATCCTGAAACACACCTCCTGGCTTGGTTCCTTTTCCACCTTCCCCATCAAGGTTAACCCGAGCCAAAGGTATTTGGAATAGGGTCCCTCCTAAAGCTCTGAGTGAAGTAGACTGCCCAAGCAAGCCCTCTTTAACCATTCCTGGCTTCACAGTGGTTTGGACAGAGGTTGTGTCTCTCTTAACAGTGGCCTGTTTCCCATCTACTAAGATAGGATATAATCTCTTGTGGTAGTTTGGTACGCTTGTTGTCCCCAGACAACTTACTACTGTCATTCTGTCATTCCCACTTACTGGCTCCCCTACCTTTTGTTCTCCATTTGCCTCTATGGACAGCTATATGCTACATTGCCCCATTGGTTACATTTAAAACATTTAACTCTTGATCTTGGCTGTTGCCCCATTGGTTAAATTTAAAACATTTAACTCTTGATCTTGGCTGTATACCTGAAATAGTGGCTTCCCCTGTCAATTGTGGACTCCATTGGGGCAGTTTAGGTGACCCACCATGGGTTCCTTTATAGCCATGTGCAGCACTGGGCATCCCTTTCCTGTGCAGTGATGCCCAGATTGCTAGGTATAAGTCTCCCTTTTTCCCCATCTCATCTGTGGTGTTACATTCGCTATCTGCCAGCCAGATTCTCATGTCCTCAGGCAAAGTTCTAAGAGCTTGTTAACTCACCAAAAGGTCTTCCAAGCCTTCAAAAGTGATGACCAGACACCCACTCACCCACCTATGAAAATAAGTCTTATCTCAGCAATATATTCACACACACTTTCATCTGCCTTCTGTCTATGCTCACAAAACTTTTTTCTATAAGCTTCAAGTGTTAAAGCACTATAATAAATATTTTTAACTGTATTTTAATTTAAGCAGTCATTATCAGACAACTTAGAAACAGCAGTTACAGCATTACTATGGAGTAAGGGGGTCAGGAACCTTACACAGAGCCATTTGTCAACATTAAACTGTTTATAAACCATTTCAAATATATGAATTAAACTAGGAAAATTAACACCCTCTGTAAATTTTGGAAGAAAATTACTAACCTTGATTGCATCTGGGGTTCAGTTACTCCCTTCCCCATTACCTCCATGACCCTGGCAAAGAGTCAGCATCCCCTTTTCATGTTACCTCTGTCTCTCATTGTCTTCAGCCTCCAAATATCTCAGACTCTCATTTTCTTTGGCCTCCAAGCACTGCAGTTTCTCATTTTCTTTGGCTTCCACATGTCTCAGTCTGTCTGCAGAGTCTAATGTCATCTGTTTCTCCTTTTCTTTCACCTCCAAATGTCTCAATCTCTCTGCTGATTCTAGTTCCAACTGTTTGGTCTCCAGTTCAAGTTTCTTTAACTCCAGACAGATTTTCAAATCCTCTGAGGCAAAATCGAACTTTCTGAGAGTTGTACAGCCCCACGGCCAGTCTGGTTGTCCTCCTGGTTGCTGGTCTGTGATGCAGCTGTGATTAAGGCTGCAGTAATTTCTGCATTAGTCAGGTTGGCATGCACACGTCCTTTAGCTTGGCACATCTCAGCCTAATGGCTCCTTGTCAGCTTGCGATAATCCTCTGCTGACATCCTTGCCTGCTTTCCATGACTAACTAAGCTAACAAAAAATAAATAAATCTATTGTGATATAAAACTCTGAATATCAACTGTATGGCTGCTTGACAGTACAAACACCTTCTTGAATGAACACTATTTACAAGCCACGAGTTCAATATCCACACAACTGAATCCCAATATGTGATGTGGTGATCCCACCACTGCCAGCCATATGTGACGACTCTCCACTGAACCAGTAATCAAGGAGCCTCAATCCTCACCACTGGCAACAATGGGGGATGTTCACTGGGAGGATAACAAGTACACACACAGTATTTCCAGATGCAGCTCTCTGCTACAAGTGCAATTTTCCTTAAGAGCACACAGATACCACAGTCTGTCCAGGGCTTGTTTCTCCCCCACCCTCCAGATCCCCAGTAAGACTCCCCACTGGGACAGCTGTAGAATTGAGAACTCAGCTGAGTGACCAAGCCAAGACCACGAGCACTCTCTCTGTCCAACCAGTGCTTTGTGTCCCAGCCCAAGTAGCTGACACACACTCTTTGAGGTTTGATTCACACACACACACACACACACACACACACACACACACACACACACACACACACACACACAAACACATGCACACACACCTGGGAAAGGCTAGCACAGGTTTGCTAGCTATGTCCCCTCCTGCCCTAACTATAAGGTAGTTTCCACTGCCATCAGTCACTCTATATCAGCTTACTTTAAGGCCCTTAAGAAAGGGTGTCCGATCTTACTATGTAATGTTAATATTAATGCAAATGATCGTTTGACCAAGAGCAAGGCTATTAGGAATGGCTCACAGTGTCACCAAATAAATATGCAAGTGCTCTCAAAACTTAAATATGTCTCACATAGATCAGCCACAATTAAAGGTTTAAATATATTTAATAATAAATAATAAAATAACAAGTCAGTACTAAATATATATTCACAGTGGCATCAGAGTTCAAAACCACAGGAACTATTTAAAATAACATTGCCATACAAGCTCACACAAATAAAGAAAAATATCTAAACTAAGCTGCTCTATATTCCTCATTGTATCTAAGAGAATTGCTATTCCCTAGTAACTTACTATTAGAGCAAGGCAGATGTGGTGAGTGAATCTTACTGTTGTCAGGTCCAAGACAGAATGCAGAATGCACTGCCTCACTAGGAGACTTCTTAAATTAATATATAAAATATTACTGCTGGGATAGATTGCAGAATGACATCTTTTCTGGTCATCTGACTTCTAGTTCCCAGGCCAAGACCCCCATTGCTAGAAGCTGGCAGCATTTAACATCTACCTGCAAAAATATACAGGCAGTGGCTTTTCCTCAGATCTTTGTTAGATGCTGAAAGTCATAAAACAATTGCATTCCTTCATGCTTCAAACATAGCAATTAGTTCATTCCAATGATAATATAGAAAGCTTCCTAGCACAGACTCTGTGTCTGTAGCTGCATTAATATGTTTATGACGTAACCTATAAAGTAATTTAATTTCAGATATTTTTTCTAAAGTTTGCTGAACTGAGGTTAACCTCCTGTATTTCAGTTTACGCTATTAAAATATGTACATTTATACAGTTACAATAGTACATGTATGTTCCTTTTCTCCTCCAGTAGGGCACACTGTGGTTACATTTCAAACAGTACTTAGCGAATACCTTTTCAACACACGTCTGTACAAGCAGTTTGATATACACATGACATGCAGTTCTAATACATTTGTAACGCAAGCATCTTGTATAAATTATTTTGATATTCACCAATGGCATATAATTATTTATGAAATTACAGCTAGCTGTGCTGGTAGTATCTCCTTTTGTCACACTTCTTCCCCCTTTGAAGACTCAAGCTAGATTTTCAATCGACCCTTGAGAAACATTGAGTAAGAGGAATAAGCCTATTTCGGTATACATTACCCCATACTCTGTCTTGAAGTCCCAGCTGCCTTTGCATTGCTGCCTTTGCATTGCTGAACTGGCTCCCCACTTAAGCACCATGTTCAATAATAGCCTTGCATCAGGTTTTGTGCCTACTGAATGGCGCACAGCAACAGTTATCCCACTCCACAAAGGGGGAGCCACCACTGATCCCGGGAACTATTGACCTATTAGCCTGAAGAGCCTGGTCTGCAAGGCCATGGAGCATATAATCATGGAACTCATAAACAAAGAGATTGGTAACCTCCAAACTCTGGATCCCACCCAGTTCGAGTTTGTGAAAGGCAGATCATGCTTCCTGAACATGATCAACTTCTTTGAGGCAGTCACCAAAGCTGTAGATGAGGGTAAGGTGGTTCACACAGCCTAGCTTGACCTCGCCAAGGCTTTTGACACCATCCTCCATTCTGGAATTATAGCTAAACTCACTAAACTAGGTATAAATCCCTATGTCACAAGATGGGTTGCCAACTGGCTCACTGACAGAACCCACACTGTAAAAGTTGAAGACTCCAAATCTGACCTCAAAGCAGTGACAAGTGGAGTACCACAGGGTTCTGTCCTGGGACCTCTCCTGTTTGGTATCTACTTCTTTGAAGTACAGGCTAACACAGAAGGCCTCTTGCTAACGAAGTTCACAGATGACTGCAAACTATGAGCCATAGTCATGTTCTCAAATTATGTGGACATCCTACAGAAGGGCCTCGCTGAGACAGATGTCTGGTGTCAGAGCCATGGCCTCAAGCTCAATGCCAAAAAGTGCAGTGTCATCCCCTTTGGTAAAAACTCTGTACCCATGAACTACCACATAGGCAGCAATCAACTTAACACCAAATGCGTGATAAGAGACCTTGGGACCCAGGTGGACAGTAGTCTCTCCTTTAATAGTCACATCGTCACAGTAGTCAGGAAGTCCTTCTACATGTCACACCTCATCATAAAAGGGTTCTCATCCAGGAAAAAAGAGGTCATTGTTCCTCTCTACTCGACACTCATTAGACCCATTATAGAGTACAATGCCTCTTTTCGGAATGTACCTCACAAGACATCTGCAGCAGCTGGAAAGGCCACAGAAGTATCTCACAAAGAGGATTACTGGCCTCAAACAAATGCCCTACACTGACCACCTCAAAAAGCTCCAGCTTTACTCCGTAGCATATCGCCTACTCCAAGGTGATCTTTGTCTAACACATAAAGCTATGTCAAACCCAGAGCTGTTAGACATGCTACACCTAAAGAAATCCCTATCCCTCTGAGCTACACACTCTAGGGACCTAAACCTTGTCACCACAATAAACAGGACATGCTGGAGGGATAGATTCCTGTCCAAGAGACTTCCCATACTCTGGAAAAGGCTACCCATATGTCACATATATCAAGCAAAGTTCTTCATTAGTACTCTTCAAGAAAAATCTTGATAAGTGGATGGGAAATAGGAAATACACCCCGGGGATCACTTCTGTGTCTCTGCTTGACAGTGGACAGGAAAATAACTTTCTTGGGTGGCATAAGCTAGGTACCTTGTTGGCTAGGCTTACGTAGGCCCTTGGGCCGATAGCCTAGTACCTACCTATAAACCCATGAACCTATGACCCCATTACAGTGCTGCACTGTCATAGCATATGCTTGTAACCCTAGACTCCACCCTAGTAACTTGGGATTTTGCTGGCTGGCTTGCTATAGCCATTTTAAGGGATTGTGGTCTGTAACTTTAGTGAATTTCCTTCCATAATGATAAGACAAAGTTTCTGCAGTGCCCATACTATGGCTAGACATTCCTTTTCTACAGCTGCGTAGCATTCCTCCTTGAGTTGGATCCTATGGCTGAGATATACCATATATTTGTGGGTGGAGTAGTGAGTTTCTCCAAATTAAATACATAGCATACAAAAATCAAAAATGTATAATGGCAGCACTGCTCAATTATCAACAGCCTTAATGAAAAGATTCATTCTTTACCGGCAGCCCTAACCTTCTAAAATATTGACATATCTGTAGTCACTTAAACACGGTTTTAGAACAGCTAAAGCATCCCTACCGTACAGGCAATTAATGCCTACCAATCTTTCAGATCAGACACCAAACTGACAGTGCACCTGGTGGGGTGTATCAGTGTTTCCAAGAAACCACTTCATCTCCAGACTCAAAATGCAAGGACAATGACTTAAAATCCACATCATTTGCACAATAAAGAACACACAATATCACATCATAGCCAATTACTGTACCCCCTTTATGACACCAGAGGGCAATGAAACATATGTTTATAGTTGACATCTCTCACTATAGAGGAACTACAGTGATATAAAACTGTACAAAAAGAAAAAAAAAAAAACAGACTCATGTCCCATAAAATAAATTTAACTCCAAATTGGTTAGACACAAAATCAAAACTATCAACAAAGAGAGCAAGCATGACTTGACTATTGACAAAAATAACCACAAAGCCTTCTTCAGATATGTCGGGAACCTTAAAAACCATACCCAGCAATGTTCTGAGTTAACATAAAATGACATCACATACTCATTCCCTGATGACATTGCCAACATATTAGCAGACGAGTTCAGTTCAATAATTTCTCCCATATATGCCACTGATTATCCTAAGGAAATTATAATGCTTATGGCATCCTCAATCACTTCCATGCAAGTCCTAAGTGCTCTTTCAAAACTAAAGCTCAAAACTCACTAGTTGCATAGGGCCTGATGATGTGTCAGCTTGTCTTCAAGTTAGTGCCAAACATATTCTGTCAGACTCATTACTAAGTCTCTGCAATCTCAGCCTCTTCACTAGTTCCCACTACAGATACTAGCAACTATAGACCCATAAGCCTCATTAGCCTAATCTGTAAGGCAGTGGACTGTATCATTATGGAAAGTATTAAAAAAGCTATAAGTAGTCTTCAAATCTTGGATACAAACCAGTTTTTTAGTTGTTAAAGGCAGGTCTTGCCTCTTAAACTTTGTGAAATTTTTTGAACAATTCATTGAAGCTTTAGACTCAATCAAATCAGTTCCCATTACATACCTGGACTTGGCCAAGGCCTTTGATATCATTCTACAATCTGGCATTATGATGACCTAATACAATTAAAAGGAAATCTCTGTGATATCCACAAGATAGAAAACTGGCTAACTGCACAACCCAGTTTATTAATTTTGGAGGCATGCTCTGATTTAAAAGTGTGTTTTCCAACAGTGATCCCCATGGATCAGTCTTGGAATCACTCCACTTTGGTATTTACTTTTCTGAAGTTAAGGCCAACAGCAAGGGTCTGTGGCTCATGAAGTTTGGTGAAGATCACATATTCACTGTCATAAATGCGCTTACTTATCTCAAGATTCTTCAAAGGGGCCTAACATGCAGCAACCATTGGTGTGTAGACTACAGCCCAAAGATAAAATGCCAAAAAATGATGCATTGTGTGCCATGGTAAATCTGGGAACACCTAATCATATCATATTGATGATGCTCCCACAGAGAATTGACTCAGTCATTAGAGATAATGAACTGTTCTTGATCACCATGTTAGGAAATATTTTTATACAGCTAGACTAATCAGCAAGGATCTACCTTTTACATTCAATCCCCCATGTATACTTCCTTTGTCAGGCCAACAGTTGGGTATAATGCACCTTTTGGTATCCACCTATCTAGGTACATCACCCAGCTCAAAAGACTGCAATATTTCTTTGCTAAAACAATCAAGGGCATACCCTTTTTGATCTACTTTCACCACTTTAAAGTTCTTTTACTGTTATTTTTAATTCCTATCTAGTGTTGAGAGTGGAACCTCTGCCTTGCCTAGAAAACTCTGAAAGATGCAAAGCTATGCAGCCTCTTACACATCCACAAAATGAATACACTAAACAGCTGCTAGTGTGAAAGATATCTATCACAGAGAAGAATATCTGTTTTATAGGATAGTTCCTCTTGGATGTAAAGCATAATAGCTTCCTGACACTTTTCAAGTGGAATCTGGATGACTGCATGGTCAATTGCAAGTACACACTAAGTCTGGCTCCTCACACCCTTAATTTACAGTAAAAGGCATCAAACTCCTCCAGTGAACTCCACTTGGAGGCTGGCAGACAATAGCACTTAAAACAAAGTTAACTTCCTTAATACTTAAAATAACAGTTCTATAACATGTTTAAAAGAATACCACTTGTAGCAATTAGAATGGATTTATTTAACAACATTCTGGTTGATTTCTCATTCTACATGAAGGCATCATCAGAGATAAAAACATAGTTCAAGGTGAAAATTTAAATCCTATAAAAAACTGTAACCAATGAAATCATCAATCCAATTATCTACAGCACTTCCTGTTCTACACATTGCTAGCCTAAGTCTGTTGTACCACATTTAAAGAATAAGAAATGGTTCAGCATAATTGAAATGGACATAATAAATGTCAGTAAAAAATATCAATAGAAATACTTGTATTACCATGAAATTTAATATATTGTGCATTTACTTTTGTATTTGCTTGCCACACATTTTCAGATCTCCTTTTCCTTTTTGAGATGCAACTTAAAGCCACTTACTTTATCATTTAAATCTGGTATTTTTGTGTCTTCTAACCTAAGCTGCCAATGCAGTTCTTTCTCTTACATTAAAAATTCATTATTTCCTCCTCTATCCATATTGTGAACTTTATCTATAATAAAAATATAAACCTCTTATAATTTGTGCATTCTAATGTGTGCTAATACAATGCATTAGTAGATTTACATTTTTTTTATTTTGTAATTGTGTTTATATATTCTGTACTTGAGCATTATGTTGGTTTCACCTATATAGAATGCTGCACATGATGTGCATTAACTAAATAAACAACACATTTGGTAGTGCAATTACAAGTCCGTGGACAAACTAATGTTTTGTTATAATTCTCCACTGTTGTGTAGGGACTATCACTGATGAATTTGTAGTACTTACAAACAACACATTTCATCATCCTGGATTGCTTTGTCTTACACATTTTATTATAGGTATAGCTTTCAAAAATGTTTTTCAAGTTTTGCCCACTACTTCTTTTTGTTTTTATCTTCAGAAAATATACCATCTCATGTGTCACACAAGATTCTTCTTAATGATGGGGCTTGGTGATTATATTTAATCAGTATTGCACCAATCTTATCTGTATTGATGTTTTTTTCCATGACAATTTATTGTGTGAAGTGAGTGTTTGAACTTCTGTAACATATCTAAGTATAGCTAAAGAGTCTGGGTATCATCTTTCAAAAAACATATTAAATAACTAATTTAATTCCACTTAAAGTTATATCCACTGACACCAATCTGGAGAGGCATACCATCTGACCTTTTATTATATTTATTTTTTGATAAAAGGGATGGTTACTATTTTAATGGAGTAAAGAATTTGAAAAAATGTCTTTCCTATATATGTTGGAAGTATACATTTTCTCTATAAAATTCTTGGAAATTGTAATATCAAGATAGTTTATAGATTCAACACTTACAACCCATGACAATTTTAAGAAGTTTGCTTAATTATGTAATTTGTCTATACATTTCTCAAAACTAGGAATATCATCTTTCTAGAATATTAGGATATCATCCAGAAATCTGAAGTATTGAAATACATTTTTATAATATGGTGAATTGAAAACTACATTGTGTTCCTAGTCTGCTAATACCAAATTTTCATATGTGGGTGCAGGTCTACTTCAGATAATCGAAATACCACTTACCCGACTTTGAAATCACTGAGATGAAAAAACTGAAAATTCACTTAAATGAAAACTGACATCACTGACAAAAAAACTACAGGCAAGTAACCACTTGCCCACCATGGTGAACTTTGCCCCTTTCCCCACTGTAGTACAATATCATAGTTGGTATATTTAGTTAGGGGTGTGTGGGAGGCACAGCCCCCCACAAAAGGTGGTGTGGGGGTGAAACCACCCACATGGGTAGGTTTCATGTGGTTCAGTTTTCATGTTTTGATTTGGTGCAGCCAAATGGTTACTTACCTGTAGTTTTTTTGTCGGTGTTGTTAGTGTTGATTAAGTAGATTGTCAGTGCTTTCATCTCTGTGATTTAAAAGTTGGGTAATTGGTATTTCAATTATTTGAAGTAGACCCATGAGTGTACATTGTGCACCCATGGCAACCCCTATTTCTTGATAGTAATATTCCCCATCAAAAGAAGTTGTTTTTTGGCACCATTTCAAGAAAGTCTATTAAAATGTTAATTTCACTAGGACTTTTTGATACATCTTTTAAAAGGATATTATAAAAGTGCTGCAAGCCTGTATCATTGGGATAATACTAAATAAATTAACAACATTGATCATAATAAAAATAATATTCTCATCAAATGATGTGTTATTTAAAAGTTGTAACAGGTGCTATGAATTACATAAGATGCACTTCTCTTTTTCAACAAGATTGTTTGTACTTACATCTAAATATAAGGCTAGACTATTTAAACTGAGAAAATAAAATGATAAATTACTTTCATATAAAGGCAGTTCCCTCTAAACCCACTAATCAGTTATAGCCAATACTTTGCTAGTTGTGTACAGCCAATTGTCACAAAAATAATGTATTTCAACCTTGTTTTACACAAGTAACCACTGAAAAGTATTCCAATTTATTTCATACAAAAACTGCACTAGTCATACAAAAGGAGAATGTTTAAAGGGAACAACTTACAAGAGGGTAAATCACTGTTATCTCCAGACTCCCCAACCAACAGACACAACCACTTTACTGACTGTGTGCACATCAGACATCTGATTGTGACAAAGTTAATGGCCATAGTAAGTTTAGCAACATATTTTAACTTTGTGTAACACAAAAATGAGTCACAATAAATTATTTCAGCTTTCTTTACACATATGATAGTGTTCTTGCAAATCCAATCCAGAGTAATTAGCAAATAATAGCAATCAATAATTTCATGCACAGATAGAAATTATAACTATTTTGCTGTCTGTGTAGGTATCAGTTGTCTGACTGTAAAAAAGTGAAAAAGATACAATAAAGTAGAATCCATAATAATTCAGATCTGTTCTACATAAAACCATTCTCATGATAACAATTATAATTACTAATTATAACTAGTTTGTTGTCTGCGTATATTTGAGATGTCTGAGTATAATAGAGTGAAAAAAACATAGAAACCATATTTCAGGTTTGTTGCACACAAATTCATGGCTGCTGGCCACTCATAGAAAATTAAGGTAATTGTGGTCCTTTACAACATATGTAAAGCAAGCACTGAAATAAAGTTAACGTGATAAGGTGGAAATGAAGTATATAAACTCTAAATAAACCTTCAGACTGGGACAGCCATAGACATAACATACTGTTGTATTATCTTTACAACTACTAATTATAAATTTGATTGTGCTCTCTCTCTCTCTCTCTCTGTGTGTGTGTGTGTGTGTGTGTGTGTGTGTGTGTGTGTATATATTTATATATATATATATATATATATATATATATATATATATATATATATATATATATATATTATATGTGTGGTGTGTGTGTGTGTGTATTATATGTATATATATATATATATATATATATATATATATATATATATATATATATATATATATATCAGCATTACTTTAAAAAAAAGGTATCTTAAGTCCATACATGCATATTATTTAAAACAATTAGCTATGTCAGCAGTTACAAGGATCTGTCATTTCCTGTACCCTCTCTAACCAAGGCCTAGAGAAAGCTATAGTTAATTATCAGAAAACAAATCTAACATTAGTAACTGGAGTACCAGCATATAAACTAGCTTCCCTCATATCTCCAGAAACTGTCCATATCAACTTTGATTTGGTTTTAGTGGCATGACAGTTTATTTATTTTATTTTATTTCCAGTTTGATTAACGGCGAAGTCCACTGGGCTCTGAGAGCCCATTTTCAGTGAAGGCCTGGAGAGAAAAGCTCCATAATGTAGATTATAGTATAGACAAACAGTCTAAAATCAAGGTGTTGAGTACAAGTAGAAATGATTAAAAATGCAATACATAGCATGAACAATATTGCTCATAGCAAGAGAAAGTGTCATATAGAATATGAAGTACATAATCATTTACATAAAATTCACACCTTCAAAGTCAAAAGCTATTTACAATATTTACATAGTGCATGATATCGTAAGGGAAACAGTTGTGGATGGCTAACGTGAGCTGTTAGGAGCTTAGGAATACAGGGGGAAATCCTCCCAGGGGCTTTTGCTTAAAGGGATCTAGGTGGGGAGAATGCAGTTACATTTCCATTTGGAGGTAGGAGAAAAGCTGAATTTTGAAGCCGTGTGAGTTTGACAATGTCCTTAGTGTGGAAGGGGGCAAATTCCATTTTTTGCCTAGGGAGAAAGAGAGGAGAATTTGTCCAGCAGGTCATTTTGGTTTATGGACAGAAATTAAGTTTTGGTGTTCAGATCGAAGAGTTCTATTAGGGGTGTAGGGGGGAAAGATGTTTGTTAGAGCAGGGCATTTGGTTGGATTGAATATGAGTCTATGCACTGTGATGAGTCGGAGGTAATCCAGGTAATCTGTGAATTCTAGCCAGTTCAGAGATTGAAGGGTAGCACAGTGATGAGTGGAGTGTTTGGCTTTGGTGGAAAATTTGGAAATTTTATTATAGCAGATTTCAAGTTTGGAAATGATGGAGGAGGGGATCCCTGTCAGATGATAGAAATTTCATATGACTGAAACTCATTTAACTGGGACCATAAAACTGAAATTTCAAAATAATGAAAAATCACTTGACTGAAACCTATAATACTGAAATCTTACAATGCTAAATTTCAACATACTAAACTGTAACGTGGCTGATATAAAACCAGAATAGGTGGGGGGCTGTGCCTCAACAACCCCCCCATTGTGGGGGGCTGTGTTCCCAGCACCCCCCTAACTATATATACTAACTCCAGGATTGCACTACAGTGGGGAAAAGGGCATATACCTTTTCCCCACTGTAGTGCGATCCTGGAGTTAGTATATATAGTTGGGGTGGCACATCCCCCCACCTATTTTGGTTTTATATCACCCACTTTACAATTCAGTATGCTGAAATTTAGCATTGTAAGATTTCAGTATTATGGATTTCAGTCAAGTGATTTTTTTCAGTATTTTGAAATTTCAGTCTTATGGTCTCAGTCAAGTGGAGTTCAGTCAAATGAAATTTCTATCATCTGATAGGAATAAGGAGGAGGGCAGTTTGGTTAGAAGAGGGGCTTCATACAATAATGAGGGAAGGAGATAAGTAGAGGTCAGAGTATGCCTATTAGAAGTGCAGAGGAAACAGTTGTTCCTATAAAGCATACCTAGTTTTTGGTGGGTTTTCTTTATATTTTGCTGAATGTGGATGTCAAACTTGAGGTGTTTGTCTGTCGTAATGCCAAGAGGTTTGGCGAAGGGAGCAACTTTGATAGGAGAGTTATTTTGGCTAAGGACTTGGGAATTGTAGTATTTTAGATTTGTTTGCATTGAGAGAGAGAGAGAGAGAGAGAGAGAGAGATGATTTTGCTGCATCCAGATTTCAGTAGTTGAGAAAGCTGTCTGAGATTTAGTTAGAAGTTCAGGGAGGTTAGAGGCAGAGCAGACTAAAGTTGAGTCATCTGCATATTGGATAACTTTAGCATCAGGAATGGCAGAGTGAAAATTATTGATAAAGATATTAAAGAGCATTGTTTCCAAGGATGGACCCCTGTGGTACTCCGGTAGGGGTGGGTAAGAAAGGTGAGGTGCCTTTTTTCCATTTCACAGCCTGAGATCAATCTGACAGATAACGTGTGAACCAGGATAGAGTGCTTTGAGAGTTATTTAAGTTTAACAGATGACTGAGAAGGTGCTTATGGGAAACAGTATTGAAAGCTTTAGCGAGATCTAGGAGAACTGTAGATACTAAATTTCTGGAATCTTGGGTTGATTGACAGTTTCTAATAAGGAGAGAAGAGCTGTTATGGTACTGTGCCCTGGTCAGAAGCCATATTGGGCTGGGATAAGGTGACACATTGGCAGTACTCATAAAATAGGTTTTAACACCTTTCCTATGATATTCTATTATTAAATATAACTTTACTAATAGTTTTTAAATATATTGGTTACTTCACACATTTTGTATTATTCCTGCAGATAATACCATTTTTTATTTAGTTTCCTTGCTTAATGTGCCATTTTAATGATCCTAAGACATGTTAATGAATATCCCTACCAGAGATGATTACTCCCTTCCAAATCATGGAATTTGGCCATTGCTGCTTTGTAATTTTTTATTCAAAGTTTCCTTTTCTGGATGAGGCTCCTCTGAATTGTATCCCAATACCTTTATTATTATTATTATTATTATTATTATTATTATTATTATTATTATTCTTTAGTTTTTATCTGCTAGTAAGCAGTGTATTACAGTAGATTATGTTCTTGTGATGACTGACATTGATATGTATATACACACACAGTAACAGGCAAAGGCACCAGAGAGCCTTAGCATTGCTTCCTGCCTTGCCAACTTTTTGATAATGCTCACAAATTTAACAGCAACATTTCATGTTTTTTAAATTGTTTCACAATGATTATTCAATAGGAATTATGAATGGGATTCCCTCTTGTATGCTTTAGGGTCATATGGAATGAAGAAGCAATATCATAAACAGTGGCTAAAGTCTTATGATCCATACTGTTGAATACCAAATAAATATACAATGGTGACTGGTCTTATAACTGTATTGAAAATGCAAACTACTGCCATAGGTTATAACTAAATTTCCTTTACCAAAATAAGATTTATGTTCAACAACTGCAAAACAGAGATACTCATTTCCTTTCCTGGATTTCACCCACCACATTCTCGGTTTCATTGCTATCTTATAAACATTAACAGAAACCTGTCTGAGATAGATTTTGTACATTCAAAGTCACATAGACAGAGAGAGAGCGAGAGAGAGAGAGAAAGAAACACACACAAATGCACATTCACAAACACATAGTCACACACACACGCACACACACACACACACACACACACACACACACACACACACACACACACACACCATATACACATGCACACACATATATACATACACACACACACACACACACACACACACACACACACACACACACACACACACACACACACACACACACACACACACACATGCGCACGGTACAATACCTTTTTACATCTGTGTCGCATATTCAAGTTCACGGCTGCTAGTTATCAATTCCTTTGAAGAAGCCACATCACTAGACTGTAATGGAAGTGTGAGAGTACTGACTGCGTCTTCTCTAGAACCTTTCAATTGTTAACATCTCATTTTGTTTTGGCTATAGTTTTTATCAACAGTTAGGATATTATCAAATTCTGCTAATTAGTAGTCTCCATTTCCTTCATTGTAATCTGCATGAATTCTGACAAGAGTAACTAAAAGGTGCCCCTTCTATGGCCCTACCTGAATTGGATTGCCCTTGTAAGTATTTTTGCCTAATGAAATATTGCTCTTAGCAATACTTTCTTTATTCTCTTCCAGGATAGAATATGAGCCATTGTGATAATATGAAGCACTACAGTTTCAAGACAACCCACAACTATTATGCTCCCCCTGTTAATTCGCTCATGTAGATTGTATTCCCCACCCTGCCTTTGTGGGTATTTGGACCATATATGCCATAAATGGTTGCAATGGAAACCTCAAGATCTTAAAATGTACTGGACACCCACTTATCTACTTATTACAATAAGTACTGCTCTATGCACTCAAATCAGTGACACCATCTTCTGTTTTTTTCTCCTGTGTTCTTTAAATGCTTTCTGTAAACTTCATATATAAAGTTAAAACAGTCAAAGAATGCATTCGTAATGATCAAGTCATCTAAAGAAGTCATGCATTGCCTTAACCGTAAGTGGAGGAGTTAAAACCTCACAGACTGGCAGTGGCTGCTTTGGGTCTGATCACACTCGTGTTTAAATACCTGACTAAAGCTACTGAAGATGTTTCTCTTTCTATAAAGAGGAAACAAGCATGCACTGTCTTCTAGGGCATGGTTTTTACTGCCATTAATATGTGTGGGGTGAAGGAGGAATCAGCTCTGTTTCATGCTGGTGGTATTTTTTTCTGTTCTTCTCGCTCCTTTTCCCTTTTTTGCATCAAAGCAAGTTCATATTAACACTTATTTTCCTCCTATGCAGCTTTAGCTTATTTTTTTCTTACTTCACTGAACATTGTGTTGTTTCCTTTTCTTTTTCTTTAGGGTGTTTTTCCTCCATCTCTTTAATTCAGACTGCATTTTAAGGTCATGTGAGGACTGAATTGTTTAATTATATGGGTTGTGGTCACAGGTGTTACTAGACTGTCTTTCAGGTTCAACGGGCTGAATCTTATCTGGACTCTTGGTGCCCAGCATCTCGTTCTTGGTCATGCTAGCAGGTGAAATTCCTTTTGGTTAGTTTTGTTTAGTGAGCCGTGACTCGCTGCTGTTTTTTTGCGTTCTGCATAGCTCATATGTGCATGTTTCCTAAGTACGCTGATGAAAAGCAAAACACTTTTTTGCTTATTCTGTGGATCTTACTTTTGCTATTGCGCTAAAGTAAGCACCATACAAGAGACTGATTACTTTTCCCAGTAAAAGAGGCAGGATGAGCAATAATACAGCAACTATTTAACAGACTGACAGTGATAGAAGCAAGTGTCTTAACAACTTATCTTCCAACATTATTGCATGGCAATTGTATAGTATTTCAATGTAGGTGACTTGATAGTGCAAATTCCCCAGGAAACCATAGCTTTGAAAGACAAAACAATGTTACATATAAACAAAATATAGAAAACTACTAAACACTAACTAAAAGATTTAATATATTATATATCTATTTGCTAAAATCCTGGAATTGTCCGCCAAAGTAATGGATAATAATGATGGACTGCATCTGCTAAGAAGCAAGATAGAGGACCTGAGATATAAGCAGTATAGAATAATCTGTTGCTTTTGAAACTGTCTGTAAAGATGGAACATGAACATAAGTGCTGACATCTGTCAAACCAGCTACAACAAGTGTCCAGACCACCATAATGCCATCAAAAGGGTTGACAGATCATCCTCAACCACAGTCACACCTATACTGGCTCCTCAATAGATCATATTCAAAGTACTCAACTACAATGAAAAGGAACACTTGTTAACCACTGCCAAGAAATGTATCAAGATTTTGCCCAATGAATGGTCCAATGCAAGAAAGCATTTGCCTTATTTAGAGACATCTTCTGCCGGAAAGATAAACCTGTGGAGTTTGAATATCCCATGGACCATTTTATAACATGACAGGGTAAGAACCTACCCTTGGTGTCTGTAAAGTAAGTGCTACAGTTGCTGAAGGAAAACCTGATTCAAATGTCCTTCAACCTTAAGACTTCACTTAAGTGTCCAATGTGTAACTAACCAATTACTGGCAAGATCAAAATGGATCACTGACCCAGGCCAATTTACTGCTATACAGATAGAAAAGACAAAGTATTATTCAATGAATTAGACAACAACATTTTATACACGTTAATCAAAGCAGAATAAATAAATAAGGACATTTATATATTTCTACTAGGACCTATATAATACCAAAGGAAATTTGTTAAGGGTAGCTTAGTGAAAATAGCAGACTACTTAAGCAATGAGGAAATACATAATGTGTGCCAACTGTGTAATTATGTATGTCAAAAAAATCTATCTATCCATATATCTATCTACTTATCTATCTATATGTGTGTACAATATGGAATGCAACATATCTGCCACAATACAGTGTAGCATTGCTATATAGAACATCTAAACCATCTAACATAGTAAATAAAAAAGAAAGCAATTCCCTTTTATGATTTTTACACTAGAACCCTCCATAACAGTTCCTCTAATTTGTCTGATTAGCTGTTGTATTGGATTTTTTTAAGGTAAGATGTAAGGTTAGAGACGGCAATATTAGGCTTAGCATGTATTATTAAGTTAGACTTTTTGTTAAATGCAGTCCACTGTTAGTATCCCTTATTCTTCATTTGTATGTGTTGGGACGACTGAGTGTGTGTGTGTGTGTGTGTGTGTGTGTGTGTGTGTGTGTGTGTGTGTGTGTGTGTGTGTGTGTGTGTGTGTGTAATCCAGTCTTGTTTAGTGATTGTGTTACAGAAAGTTTTTTTTTTCTTTTTTTAAGTTAAGGTGGAGAGCTAGGAGCAGGGACAGAAGCAGGCTTAGGCTTAGAGTTAGAGTTAGCATGTTTTATTAAGCTGATGCAGGATTCACACACTGAAAGCCTATCTGCAGGGAGTATAAATGTAACAGAAATGGTGGACACTATCCAAATTGTCTTTTAAAGGCATTTGACTTGAGGTAATGGTTGTTTCTTTGGTAGGTGATGACCTGTACAGGGTTTCTCTCAGCATTTAACAAAATGCAAGCTATGTGTCATTTATCATTTATGGCCATCCTCTTTCACTCCGTATAAAGGGACAAAACAGGGATGCCAGCACTTAGATCAGTTTTCTTAGTGGTGATAGAATATTGTACTAAATAAGAAAAAGAGTGTTCAACTCATTATATCCAAATCAGTGTTATCTTCTCTGCAGAAAAATGCATCATATTAACATAGGATCCCATAATGTGTATCCCTCTAGCAGTCTCTGTGTTGAACAGGTTTTTAGAAGCATCACGACAGCATCAGAATGTAGATACAAACAAAATGATGGCCATGACTCCAGCAGTTCAAAACATTAAAAACACAGGCCCTATACTACCTTCCAAGTGAAAAGCAATATACCCAAACACTGTCTCAAACAGCTGAGCACTCTTGTATACCCTAACCTTTAGTCTTTGTCAAACTGAACATTAAACAAAATTGGTCAAGGATTTTTTGGGCTAGATAGTTAATGCGTAAAATTTCAGCAACTGATTTATAAAAATCTTAAAAATCTTATTGCAATTCACCTTGGACAACAGGAAAAATGGGATACATAGTTTAAGAATGTACACAGACATATCTGACTTGAAATTGTATCTTCAAACATATGTTTCACCATCTATTTAATTTTGGTAGTGAATCCTCACCAGTATATGTGGTAGTAGAGGACATTATCCATGCAGCAGACACACCATGGTTATAGGATGGCAACTCACATCTCTCTCTGTACATTTGAGTACATGGCCAACATAGGTGGCAAACGATAAAGTATTATGTATGCTATACAAAACCAAGTTTAATGCAGGAAAAATGGAAGTATCTTGCACTGTTGGTTTCTTTTTCACTGCAAAATATCCTTGTATAGCTTGAAAAGACAGTTGTTTAGAGGGGAATACTGCAACTTTCAGCTTTTACTAGATTCCTTATTGCTATAAAATGGAAGGCCATGAACTACTGGCAAAGGATGGACTTTTAAGCTAGATCAATAAAATGAGCATGGTACTGGTCTGGTTTTATGATTATCCAGGACCTGTTTGTTGGACTATAAAAATGCTGCAGTTTATCCAGGAATCTGCATCATTATTTATCCCTTTTTGGCTGTTTAGGTACATATGCATAGTACTTACCTAACATGCTGTCTCAAAGTATCCATAGCTTACAGCATTGTTGATACTTTCTTTTGTAAGTCTCATTTGGGTACAAATGATATACCAAGAACAGTTTAATCTATTATAGTTTAACATTTTTAAATTGTAGAGTTTATTCCTTAGTTGTGTTGCATTTCCTCCTTACATATATAAAATACATATCAAATTAAGTGCATGATTTGTTGTCATATTGTTAAACTGTTTCCATTCAGATATGAAATATTATCTTTTTTTTTGTTGTTGTTGTTGTTGTTTAGGGGTGGAGGTGTAATGCATTCAAATGGAAAACAGAAGGTAAAGGTAAATTTGGAATAAGTACTAAGAAAACAACTGAAGGAGTATGACACAAAGGACAAGATAGGGTTGTGTAAGTAGGATGGAAAAAATGTAGTGAAGAGCTGGATAATGGAATATATGTAAAATGTAGATGGATCTTATAATTGTAGGTGGCTGAACTGCAGAAACAAGTGGAGAGGTAAAGAAAGAGATAGATCAGGGACATAGATAAAACGAGTCTATAAGGGGTGAAAGATAAACTAGAGACTGAAGTTAATGAATACAATGGAAACAGAAGTAGCGACTACCAAAAGATGGTGAGAGCAGGGAAAATAAATAAAAAGAATGCTAGTGCAAAGGCTCAAAAATAAGGAGATGGATAAAGAAAATAAGGAAAGAGAACAGGCATATAGCAAAGATTAATCAAGACAGTCATGAGGAAATGATCAAGGTCTACACTCAGCTCTATGTGAGCACACTGAAAGAAGAGGTAAAAGATGATTGCACGAGTAAAGGAGAGAAAAATGAAATAGGATAAAGTTATGACATTGGCTAATGTAATATCTCATAGGGAAATGAGCAGAGCTATCAAGGGTCTGAAGAAAAAAAAAATAGGACTGGGTGGCTATTTCTTCAAATTCTGTAAAATGGTATAGACAATCAGTAAGAATGTAAGGTCACTCGGCAGCAATAATGGTACAGTAGGAAGGATGGTAGAAACACAAAGAAGTAATATTTTGGGCCAGCATCTCTAATTAATGTAGCTGTAAAGATTATGGGAAAAATGTTTTTTTCAGCACACTATAGAACGTCATGTCAGATCACATTCATAAGGGGCTGGCAGGGTTAATAAAGAACAGAAACAGAATATCAGAAGTTACTGCTTACAGTTGCATTTAAATGAAAATGACAAGACAGAGAAAAATGAAGGTGGTGCTATAAATTAAGAAGACGTTTTACTCAATGCAGTGAGAATGTTTAGTCAAAGTACTGAAAGTAGATTGTATAGTATAGTAGTTCTTAGGATGGGTGAAGGTGATATTTCAAGCCCTAGAGTGACACTGGTAGTGAATGATCACTGCACAGAAGATTGTAGAATTCAATGGAAAACAAAAAAATGCATCCACTTTCACCAAGCTTATTTCCACTTTTTAGAAATAAACCTAAAAGAAGGATAGGAGCAGACTTAAAGCCTAAGTAGAAGATAGGACAAAAGATATTTCTGTTTATTCATGCATGACCGTATCAACATGACTTGTAATATAGATAAGATTGGGAAGACTGCATCAGGCTCCATGGAGGTCTTTTTGAAGCCAATGGAAGTGGGAGCAGAAAAGTGCTCATTGGATAGAAATCAACCTCTTTAACTCTTGTGATCTAAAGTCCACATGTTGCTCAAAGTATTGCATACGTGATTTCATTCAGAGATAACTCAATGCTGCAAATGTGTCACTTACATGGTAATGGCAGTGTATTTATTTTATTTTTTAGTATTTATTTACTTACATTTTGAGTAATAGGCTTTCCATCTGGATTGTGGACTATTTCCATTGGCAGGCCATTAGAAAAAGTTCTAGAACCAAGATATAAAATATATATTTTTTCATTTAATTTTCCAATAGCCCACTTTATCCTTCTACAGGTGGCATGGGTGTGAAAAATGTGAAAAATGATCCTGATGTCCAGTGAATACCTCACATAGAAAGGCAGGATACAATAAAACAGTTACTTTAGACCAAAGGTGACAAATGATGTCTAACATTCGTCTGAGTCTGGTAATGGCAATGGTGATACTAATATGGTAATACAATGACGTTCTCTGATGGAAGCCAGTATCACTTTTGATAAGTTATGCCCACATTAAATATCCTAACTGTTCAATTGAAAGGTTTTGCCTTGCAGTTTGAAACTTGTAACATGAACGATGGTGAAATGGGTAAAGCAGTGACATGAAGCACTGCTTCATTGAAGCAGCCTGCTTGTGAAATTCCAGAGAAAATATCAGAGATGTGTGGTCATATGGTTTATAATGAACAACAGCTGGCAAGATTAGAGGACAAAGCAAGACAGAACAAACTGTGACTTACTGGTTCACAGAAGAGAAGAGTTCAGATTGCTTGTATTTTGTTCTAAATAAAATGACCTTTTAGACAGGATTTACAAGATGCACTTTTGGAGGTAAGTTTGTCTTGCTTCTGTGTCTCATGCATTCATTTTTGTCTAGTACTCTGGTTTTGTCATTTAAGGTCTTATAGTTGACCCTTACCAATACAAGCAGTTGTCAAACAATTGGAATATTTTTTTTTCCTCAACTTAAAGCAATATGTCTTTCTATACATTCCACTGTGTGCATTCTATGTTAAATATTGGCATACCAAGTTCATTTAGACTCACTGCATGCATTATGTGCTAAATATTGGTGTAACAAGTTCATTTAAACTCTAGAAATAAAATTAACATAAATCACTCAATTAATATATTTAAATAATTGGCACACCTCAAAATGGTTATTATTTTATATCCAAACAGAATAATTTCACACAGAAAATAGAACCACAATTTACAGCCTTTAGAAAAAGCTGTAAGAGTCATTAGTGTACTTTTCATGGTACATGAAAAAAGTACATATAGGAATAAAATTTTGTCAGTGCATAAATATAGATGAATCATAATGATATAAAATGATTGGCATATGGTAGGCATAGCTCACTTGCTAGTAACAAACATCAATATATTTCTTTAACCAGAGCAGACATGAAATATTTTAATTTTCTGATTTGACACATTGCTGAATAACTGTTTCTTTAGAAAAAAAATCTAATGTTAAATACAGCTTAGTATATGCTGTACAGCTTCACTATTTTCTATAAATTATAAAAGCTGACATAATTTGCCAATTATCACCTACTACCAGTGAACACCTACGCATACTGCAGGGCTTAATTTGCACTTTTTGTAAAGCATTTTAAAACACTTTATCTTTAGAATCAGAATTTATCATGTTGAACATCAAGGTTATCTGTTTTATATACACTGTGGTATGCTTACCAGTTTCTGAATTTCCCCAGAAAACAAGTACCACCACTGCCGACCCAGTTAAAGTTCCTTTCCAGAGAAAATAATGTACACTAGAACAGGGTTACCATTAATACAATTTAGGATAGCATTCAAGGATGATCTCAGAAAACACATTATATATAAATATATAAATCAATAAATATAGATAGATATAGATATATATGCATGTTAAAATCAATATTTATCATGTCTAAGGGGAAAAAGTATTGCATTAAAATTATGAAGTCTATAGCATAAAATTTAAAAAGTAAATAGTCATTAAAACATTCTAACAACTTATCTGTAAAGAACCTGTGATTCATGTTCTAAGCTTGTTTCTGATTACCTGCACCTTGTTTAAAAAAAAATATGGATCATACACACACACACACACACACACACACACACACACACACACACACACACACACACAAGAAAATATCCTTTAGACTTTGGCAACTTGCAGCAATATTAGTATGACACAACTTTTTAGGATAATAGAATCATAGGAGATTACTAGGCCATTGACCTGGAAATTATTTTAAGACTAGCTGTTTCACCCCAATGTGATATCATGGAAATGCTAGTCAATACCAAGATTGCATTTAGTGATGACTGCCCATGTCCTGGAGGGTTATGGGCTGTCATCACCAAATGCAATCTTGGGAACCGACTAGCATTTATATGGTATTAAATTGGGATTAAATGGTAGGCTTAAAATGGCCTCCAGGACGATAGCCTAGTAATGTCCTATAATCCTATGATCCTATAATAAAACCTTCAAAGATGCACTTAAAAATCTATTTTTTACTGAATCTTCCAACTGCTACCATGACAATGTTTAGGTAATCTACCATTCCATGTCATGAATGCTGTCATACATTTAAGAAACCTTTCTCAGCCTTTTACCATGCCATATTATACACATATTAGTTTCTAAATGTTTTCTTTAAGTAAACAGTTGGTTCCAGGTAGAAAGTCCAAGTCTAGAGAAGGATCTCTCACCCATAGCAGTTTAAAAAAGGAGGATGTACTAAAGAGAAATCATTGTCCTATGAAAAGGTGAGCACATAAGGGTTGTCTTGTAAAGGCAGGTTCACTCTTAAAGGGGAGGGTGCTAGTGACCATGATTTAAAATCTTGCAAATTAGTCTGCTTAGAAGAAAAGTGGCCCTATGAGGGACTGAAAGACAAATGGAATTTTTTAACAAATTGAATGGTACATCAGGGGGTCTTCTAATAGAATGTAGATGCAGATTTTATCTTCAGCAGTCTGTATTCTGTGAGTATTATAGACACTGAGGTTTTGCATCCCTTACGATTACAGGAAAATGCTGTTTTCAGACGATTGCGAAGGAATTGACTGAATCATTGGCTAAGTGTAGAGCCTCACTTGTTAAGATTTTCCTTCACAGGCCCAGCATTCTGGGTTTATTTTTAACTTTGTTTACTCTCTGTATTGTCCATAGTCTTTCCTCGATCTGTGTGGCTTTCTATAGTCATTCACATTTCATCCTGCCACACATACCTATCACCCCCTGGACAGAAAAATTCTGGACAAAGACAAAACTAATGCAGGGGGGTGGGGGGACAATGACCCAAAATCGGTGACCCATTTTAATAGTGGTCTTGTAAACCTAGAAAGTTACAAGAATAACAGTTTATTCATTAGAATGCATGTTCTAAAGGATATGAAATCTGACTCTCAAATGTCTGTCATTATATAACAGCTTCAACTCTCATTAATTTGCCAGAAAAAAACACAATATTTATGAGTAACAGACCAAAAGTATGAGGTAGAAAATTGGCATTCTGCTTAATTCTAGACAGTGCAGATGGATACCTCAGCCTTCTAAAACATGCTGGTGTGAGGACTGCTCAATGGATAGAAAGGCTCAGACACAAACCTATTTACTTATCTTGTTAATAAATAAATAAAATTAAATTATGTAAGTGTGCGTGTGTGTGTGTGTGTGTGTGTGTGTGTGTGTGTGTGTGTGTGTGTGTGTGTGTGTGTTTGTGCTCATGGCTGTATTGGGTGAGCAGTTGAGGCAGTTCAGATATAGTAGCTGTAACTGAAGGGCTCTGTACTATGCAGTACTTAAACTTATAAAACAGAGAGTTTATGAGTGAATGTTTGCTTTTCCTACACTGCTAGATTACAGATAGCAAATTTAAACAAACTTTTTTTGCCCCAGCTACAGTTGCTTCAGTTTAAAAGTTAAAAATATATAAGTATATATATATATATATATATATATATATATATATATATATATATATATATATTTATATATACACACACACATATATATGGTTCCCCTTCACAAGACTGAATTACTGAAAGCCCCAAATTCATAACCTTGAGCCTAGAATCTCGAGTTTTCAGTAACTCAAAATTGTGAAGGGAAGAAAATGAAAGAAACTTACATGTAACATGTAACTAAGCCACACATGTGGCGTGTATTCGGAACACACAGGAAACCCTTCATACCTGCTCATACCAAGGTATGTAAACTCAGCCTAAATGTACTGTGAATACTTTTTCGCTGTGTAATATCTTGACTGACCGCTGTACTGAATCCACCATTGTGGTCTTGCTCAATATGTGCATAGCTCATATCCTTCCTTTACCTGTGGTCCTACTCAATGTTCTACTTTTTAATGATAGCGACTCCCTACTAGCCTCCACATTAAGGTTTGAATAAGGCTTGCCCCCCAACCTTAGTCCTACTTATTTCTAGTGCTTTTTTATCAGATTCATAGCTAACAACTATTTATAATATAAAGAAAGAATTAACTATGCTACCTTGGATGTTTGCATACAGCTTTAATTTACAATCAATGCTTGAACTGCTTTAAAGATTACCTTTTTCACAATTTTTGGTTCCTTTGCACCTAGCTCGTATGTTTATCCCAGTAGATAGTTATAGTCATGTTTTAATTGCCTTTAATGAATTTCATACTTTATTATAATTATGCCTAGAATGCCTACAGGAATTGCATTTAATTTCATTAGTAAATATGTCTGAATGTGCATGTTTTTATCTCTACTATTGCTAGCTTTACTGCCTTGATACCTGTGCTAACTCTGCTCTCTCCTCTTCATTTATCTCCTTTTCTCCCCAAAGTACCCAGCTCTGCATTGTCCTGAACTTGCCCTAGCCAAAACCTACCAGGTGATACAAGAACCCTTACAATCTCCAGTGGCCTCATCTACTTGATTCATTTTCACTGCACCCTCCATCAAGGAAGGAAGAAAGTATGTTATGGACTTAGTCCCATTTGCATAATAGACCCCTGTCTACTATTTTTATCAGGGCCCTATAGTTCGCTACAAGCTTGAGTATCCAGCAGCCTTAACCTTACCCTTCCAGCTGCCCTACAGCCAACACACCTTGTCAGTTATACTAACCTACTCTTACTTAGCATCTCACCTTCCATATTTCTTCTCTAATCAGCTCTCCCACTCACTTTCCTACATTTACTAGATCTGCCCACTAGGTGGCACCCTTATACTATTCCTTTCACTACCCCTCTACTCTGTCCTACCTCTGTAAATGCAATATATTTCTTCCTATTATCTATCCTCATCCTCATTCCATCCTTTTACACTGCCTCTCTCCCGTCCTACCCCTGCAATCTGTTCTATACTGTACTGTTCTTTACCTGCTCATCTTCCTACTTCACCTTTGTGCTGAAACAGTATTCTTCCCTCCTCTAACTTTCGTTCCTTTGGCTTCTGTATCATTCTAAACATCTCCTACTCATGTCCTACCTCACTTACCTATAGTTACCTGTATTTCTGATTGTTTCTTCTCCTGTTTCTCCTCCAATTGTCTCAACCTGCTCCGTTCACCCTGTGGGCTCACACCGCTCCCCACCCTACCCCCAAATCCCACCCACCCCCAGGGGTCCTAATCTTATACCTATCAGACCACACCCCCTCACCTTTCCACCAATAACTATCTCATCCCCATTATCCACTCTCTTCTATTTCTCCCACACTTTTCCCCACCTCTTCCTATCCCTCCCACCATTATACCTTTTCCATACAACAAGTACTTCACATCTACTGTTTAGTAATACTTTTATAACTACTATGGCAATAACTAAACCTTCTAACATACTCCTCTTACAAAGCTTACTCATACTCACACTTCTGCCTACTCTAACTCTAGCATACCTGCTAACCTCCTATGAGCATCTAACACAGTCACACATCCTTTACCCCACCAAACAATTGACCACTTCTTCTCTACCCTCTCATACTGAACATTTCAATATAACTTTCACTCCCAGCTATCTACCACCCAAATACCATAGGACAAACCACATTTGATATTACCTCCCAAATACAAGAAGACATCCTTTCCTTCTCAGTAAATATACTCAGACTAGATATTTAACACTACTCCTCCCCCTAAAGGATGGAGACATTCACCCAAATCCCGGACCAAACACCTCCACCACTACTCAACTCATTACCCCAAACTCCTCTACCATCCATATACTAAAAAAAACATCCAACTCACTACTAATAGCACACCTCAACACACGTAGTATCAATAACAAAATTACACAACTCCAGGCTCTCCTGGAACTCTACTCCTTTGATATTTTGTGTCTAACAGAAACTTGGTTAAAACCCATATCTACAGACAATGAAGTTACCCCACCTGGTTACAACATCTTACGTCTCGACCGTGCAACCAAGAAAGGTGGTGGAGTAGCAGTTTTATTTAAATCTGATTTTCAAATTACAACCTTCCACCAAAATCTTCCCCATGTCTCTAACGCTGAAATACTTATTACCAAGCTTCAGCTAAACTCTGTTAAATCTATCTATATTATCTGCATCTATGTTCCTCCAGGCAATAACATTACTACTATTGAAAACATACTTTGTTGGTTATCTCAAAACCTCCCCCAAGAGACCATCATTCTTGGTGATTTCAACATTGATTGGAAATGTTGCAACAATAACTACCCCACTACCCATATTAATCTCTAAGGGTTTACACAAATAATCACCTCACCCACTAGAATTAACAAAACCAATAAGAAAGAAAGTACCTTAGACTGGATACTAATCAATAATCAACCCCAGACCTACAATTCTGGAACCCTCCCAGATAATATAAGTGACCACTTTCCAACCTATGCTATTAGGCTTAAAACCAACCCACATTCCAAACCCATATTTAGAACAATTAAAACCAAGAAAAACTTCAATCTCGATTTATTCTTAACTGAACTTAAGGCTTGTAATTGGTCCCCATTAAAACAACTTTCCCTTGATGAAGTTGTCGACTACTTCAATGCTAATTTCCTAGCCATCCTTAACCAACACGCTCCTACCCGCTCTATTAGGGCGGCACAGTGGTGCAGCGGTTAACGTTGTCACCTCACAGCAAGAGGTTCTCCGGTTCGATTCTCGGCTGGGGTGCCTTCTGTGTGGAGTTTGCATGTTCTCCCTGTGTTCGCGTGGGTTTTCTCCGGGTACTCCAGTTTCCTCCCACATTCCAAAGACATGCATCTGGAGCATTTCTCCCCGGGCCTCCACTGAAAACAGGCTCTGTGGAACCTAGTCTGACTTTCCCGGTCAACAAATGATAAATAAATAAATAAAAAAAATAAAAACCAAACCTTCTCCATGGCTTTCTAAGGAAACTAAGCAAAAACGCCATCTCAGAAATAAATACTGGCACAGATCACGCTTAACTAAGAACCCCATTGACCTCCAAAACTTTAAACAATTGAGAAATGAAACAAAAAAAGCCATAATGTCTGATAAACAAAACTACCACCTACATTCGCAGCAATCCCACAATAATAAACCACAAAAATTCTGGGCAAGCATTAATGAACTATTACACCCCGGTCAATATATTACACCAAACCCACAAGGCTCTGACCACAACAACCCCAAACAAACTGCCAATGCCTTTAATACCTTTTTCACCAAAACTATTCAAACTCTAGCCAGTCAACTCTCTCCACAAAATTCAACCTCATCTAAGACTGAATCCAACCCACCTCCTCCATTTCACTTCCAACCTGTCCCTACAGCTTTTATTCTCACCCTTTTACAAAAACTTAAACCTTGCACTCCCTCTGCTGACCAACTACCTGCAGAATACTTACAGTTAGCAGCCAAATCTATTGTCTACCCATCTCCATTCTCATCAATAGAAGCATTACTGAAGGATACATTCCCAATCTTTGGAAAGTCTCACATATTATTCCCCTTCATAAAGGGGGAGACTCCACTGACCTTTCCAACTATCGTCCCATAGCCCTACTCTCCCCTTTATCTAAGGTTATGGAAAAGTACATCCATAGGCAATTATTAGACCACCTTCTCCATAATAACCTGCTCTCCAACTCCCAACATGGCTTCAGATCTTCCCACAGCACTACTACTGCCCTCCTCTCCTTCATGGACACCATCAACAAAAACAGCAACCTTAACATGCTCTCCTCTACACTTTTCATTGACCTCTCCAAAGCTTTTGACATGGTAAATCACAATATACTCATAAACATTCTGAAATCTATGTCACTTGATGCAGTAGCTATAAAATGGTTCCTATCCTACTTAAATAACAGACATCAAGCTGTGCTCTGGAATACTACTCTTTCTACCCAACTACCCGTTAATATTGGTGTCCCTCAAGGGTCCATACTAGGCCCACTCCTATTTTCCTTATTCATCAATGACCTTCACGAAGCAGTTCCCCAAGCTACATGCATACAATACGCAGATGATTCTACACTTATATATTCAGCCACATCTGAATCTGAACTTCACTTCCTTACACAGAACTTATTTAGCACAGTAGAACTATGGTTTACAAAATGCTGTCTCATACTAAACCCCAAAAAAACTAAACTTCTACTTTTTACACCTACCAATAAATCACCACCAATTGACTTCACTATAGCTTCCAATAATAGCACTGTTATATCCCAGGATCTTACTACCAAACTGCTAGGTATCACCATAGACAACAACCTTAACTTTGACACTCATATTAATAATATCTTGAAAACAACTAACAGAAAAATAGGCTCTCTGTATAGGATCAAACCCTTCCTCACTCCTGCAACTAGAATAACTATCGCCCGCACCCATCTAATCTCTACCCTACTCTATGCCTCTCTCATTTTCACTAACCTGTCAAAAAATAACCTTAAAAAACTAGAAAACTCCTACAACAACATAGCCAGATTTGCCACTGGTAACCCTTTTAAAACACACCACTGTATTAATCTAAAATACCTAGGGTGGCTTGAATTACAGCAACAGCTAAAATATAATCAACTGACCATTGCCCATAAAATTCTTTATCAACCTGCTAAGACACCCATACTATCTAACCTTATTCATCCCTACAATAACCTGAAATCCCTAAGATCTTCACAAAAATTCCTCATAAATATTATCAAATCAAACAATAGAGCTGGAGACTCTCTCTTCACTAACACTATTGGGAAAATCTGGAACTTACTCCCCACTGAACTTTCAACACTTCCCTCTATTTCCTTGTTCAAAAATAAACTTAAGCTCTTCCTTAAAACACATTGGATGTGCCCCTGTACTAAACCTGACTAACCTACATGCTCTCACTACTTGTTTCAACCCCACCTTAGCTACCTGTTTCTACCTCACTGTCTCAGCTCAGTAACGATCACATCAGAATTCAACTACCATTCTACCTCTACTACCTAGCCTTAGCTATTAGTATACTCTCGTAAAAGTTCCAGTCTTCACGATTAGAGTTTTCTTACTCAACTTCTATTCCAGTCTTACTTTCCTTTTTTCCCCTTCTTATATCTAGAATTATATTATGTGTTTTACTATCAATCTTTCTGAACAGTTAAAATGCAGCCTCATGATAAATTGTATTATGTTTAGTCAATATTTTGTGTTATATACTCTATATACCTGAACCACTTTTTAGCTAATACTGCTTTAGTTATTATTAATATAGTCAATCTCATGTATGTATTTCTGTAGATATGTACTGTAATTGAACTTTGGAGCTTATCTCCCCGGGCCTCTACTGAAAATGGACATATATCCAGCTAGACTAGCCCGGTCTACAAATGTAAAATAAAATAAAATAAAATAAATAATAAATGTTTGCAGGGGGACGAGTCCCCCTACACTCTCCCTGCTTAAATATATCAGCTCCGTGACCGCACTACAGCGGAGAAACGGAAATCCTCCCATTGTGTGCTTCTGCATACAGAGTGGAACAGGAGATTTCCCTCATCCCCGCTGTAGTATGATCTCAGAGTTGGTATATTTAAGTCTTTTTTGTACCCTTTAGAATTTCGAGTTGCTGAAAATTCGATCTTTTAGGTTCGGTCATCTGAAGTTCGAGTTTTTAGCAATTCGAGATTCTAAAGGGGAACCATACACACACACACACACACACACACACACACACACATATATATATATATATATATATATATATATATATATATATATATATATATAGGTTTACTATCATAAATTCGAAAATCAGAATAAAACATGTCTGCATTTTCGAATTTATACATCGGAAATGAACATTTCCGAATTAACCTAAAGTCGAAAACAGCTGTGTATTGTCAAAAATGTCGCTCGTGACATTTACGGCAATACACAGCACTCCCACCCATCCCATAACTACCTACCTACCTAGCCTAAACACACAGTTATGCAGGGGGGCTGTGCCCCCCTGCACCCCCCCAACTTAATATTCCAACTCCAAGATCGCACTACAGTGAGGAAAGGGATGTATTTCCCTAACCGCACTGTACCGCGATCCCCTCACATGAGCGAACGTTAGAATTGCGAATGCACAGTCCATTCGCAATGGTAACATTCGCTCACATCACCTGCCGAAATATGAAGTATTCGAACATCTGTCATTCGAATACTTCATATATATATATATATATATGTGTGTGTGTGTGTGTGTGTGTGTGTGTGTGTGTGTGTGTGTGTGTGTGTATGTATATATATTTTTTAGACTATTGGCCCTGAGGCCCTTACAGGCCTAGTCAAGAATTTATCCCAGCAGGGACACAGGTGAAATCCCAGTGGTGTATTTTCTGTTCCCCATCCAGTTATCCAGGTTGCAGTTAAAAAAGGTTAATGAGAGACGCTGCTTGATTTGAAGAGGGAGTTTATTCCACAGAAGGTGGAGTCTATGGGACAGAAATATGTCCTGCCAACAAGTCCTAATGATGTCACAGACCAGGTTGAGGTTGCGCATGTGGATTACTTGAGTGGAGCTTGATTTGCAGATATGCAGCAGTCCCATCAAGGCGGGGTCTGAGATTGCTTTGTATGCCAGAGAGAGACCACCTCCATGGAGTTTGTATGAGACTGAATATAGCAACAATACTTTTAGCCTATTTGTGTAGAGTAGATGTTTGAGACCCTGGATGCTCCTGGTGAGGAACCTCTGTGGTCTCTGCAGCTGCTCCATGTGCTTTGTGAGATATATGCCAAAAGGGACATTGCACTCGATAATGGGTCTTATAAGGGAAGAGTACAGGGATGTTATGACCTTCTTGTCTCTGGATGAGATACCCTTACTAATGAGGTGAGCCATGTAGAAAGCTTTCCATACAATGGAGGCAATATGGTGGTCAAATTTCAGTTTGCTATCAACCTGACTGCCCAAATCCCTCATGACTGATGGCGTGATTAGGGCCTTATTATTAATGTGATAATTTGTGGGGATGTCACTCTCCCCAAAGGAGATGATGATGCATTTTTTGGAATACAGTATGAGGTCATGTTTTTGGCACCAGTCAGTTGTCTGGGTGAGACTCTCTTGGAGGATGTCCACAAAAAAAAAAAAAAAAAAAAAGATGGCGCCGAGAATGGCAGCCTCAGTTCAGTGCTTTCTAGTATTCTGTTTGTTTTTATTTGTCCTGTTGTTTGGTGTTCAGCTGTAATTAAGTATACTCGTGAATAAATGTTAAATATTCAGCAATTCACTTCATGCAATTTGACACTGGATTTTTCACAATTAAGGCATTTCCCGGAGATCCTAGCTGGAGGAGCAGCAGCTGTCAGCAGCAGAGGAAGACAAAGGCATCACAAAAGAGGAAAGTGAGCTGGTGCACCAGTTATGCTGAGACAGAGAGGTTTTTGAATGGTACTCCCAATTTTACATCAGGCAAACCTCCGCTCCCTTATACTCTATTCAGCTGCTCTTACTTAACCATCTTCTACTGTATTACCTTAGTTTGCAGTTTCATATGCTCTGAGTGTTCGAGTGCTCTTATTCTGCACTTATTACTGTTTTCTTAGTTGTCTGATTAAATTTACTTGCTATTCTAAGCATCTTAGTTTTGGTTGTAGCACTTGAGTTTTAGGCCATTTATTTTACATTTAGGGTTTTTGCATACAAACCCTTATTAAACCCTGTTCTTCATAAGTCCACCAAGTATTCAGAGCACTATGTCTGGAGAATTCCCATCAGATTCCCCTGCCAGTCTGGTCGACGTGGTCATGCTGAGACAGTGTAGCAACTGCCTCATGTTCACGGACAGCCCCCCTTCTCCTAGCACATAATTCTTCTACTTGTGATAGATGCACCTACATCAGTAAGCTGGAATCCATGCTCTCTCACACCACAGTCAGTACTCCTGACAAAGAGAAGACTTTCAGTACAAACACCACACCACCCACATCACAGAGCCACACACCCATCTATGCAGGGGTCCTCAACAAAAACTTACCCAAACAACAGAGACCCCCAAAACACACTCACAAACATTCACATACAACACCAATCGCATCACACACAGTAGTCAACACACAAGTGTCTCACAAACACAGCCCATAAGATATAAGAATAAACCAATGCAGGCTATAAGACATAACAAAATACCAAACATAATAGTCATTGATTACTGAATAGTGAGACACACTGATGTCCCCCTCACCAGGCTCAACAAGGAGAAGGTCACGGTCAGCTTTTTGTCAGGTGCTAGAATATGCCAAATCATGCAAGCACTTAAGTCTCTCCACAATAGGTACAAGTATGACTTTGTCCATATTGGTGTGAATGACTTGAGACATACCTCCCTGGACTATATGAACAGAGACATGATTGAGCTCTCAGAGTATGTGCTCCAGGCAAGTATGAGCCTAGCCCTAAGCAGCATCCTACTTTCACCAAGAATGATGCCATAATACCAACAAAAAATGCTTGACTTCAGCAATTGGCTTAGTTTTGGGTGACTTTCTAAGGGGATCTAGTATTTGTCTGCCTGGAATGACATGGTTGAAAGGCCTTGATGCTTTGCCAGAGATGGCCTCCACCTGTCACCCCTGGGGTTCCGAATTTTGACCAAGGCTCTTACCTCCATCATTGTGCCTTTTTTAGAGTATGCCTCAAAGACAAATCTTCCAACATAAAAGAACTGTAAAAAAGCAAGTTGATGGTCATGCTGCTCAATGCTAGGAGCCTTAATCTGAAAATGCACTCACTGGAGGCTCTCCTCACACTGGAAGATGCCGATGTTTTTGCAGTCAATGAATCTTGGTTCAGGGCTGCAGACAGCACTGCTGTCTTACTAGGCTATACCTCATTACATGCTTTCTGACCTGAAAATGAGGTTGGAAGGACTAAGGATGGTGGAGTCTCTATCTTCATTAAGTACAGGCACAACTCCAGACTGGTTTACCAGCATGACACACTGGAATTACTCCAGGTGCAACTGACAGCTGGCAAAAAAAACATCCAAATTATAGCCAGCTATAGACCCCCCTCGATGTCTCAAGACACCCACTCCTCCTTCCTGGACCTACTTGACTCCATCAAGGTACCCCCTAACACCCTGATCCTTGGTGACTTCAACTACCCCACCATAGACTGGGTGAACTATTCCTGCACTAATGCACTCACCCAGTGATTCCTTGACATAATCAGTTCTAATGCACTAGATCAGCTGGTCTCCTCCCCCACAAGGGGAGATAACATACTAGACTTGGATCTCACCAACATGGGTGACTGCTGCACCACTCCCATAGTATGTTATTCCCTGGTGAGATCAGATCATCGGTCTGTCTCAATCAAAGTTTCTATCCCACCCATCCCCTGCACAGCCATAACCAAGCTAAAAAACTTCTCAAAAGCTGACCACAACCTCCTAAGGGAGGTTATCAGTAGCTTCACACCACCACCCTCCTCAACTGATGCAGACAACTATGCTGAACAGTGAGCCAGTGCAGTATACAAGCACCTGTACAACTGCATGGACTCAGCCATACCCAACAGAACTAATACCTGCTCCTCAAGGAAACACAAACCTGTCTGCTGGACATCCTCTATCAACAGGCTTTTCAACAAAAGGAAGAAACTCTTGTCCAAGTGCAAAAAGGAACAAATTCCAAATCAGAAAAACTCCCTTCTCTGCCTCAACAAGCAAATTAGATCCCTAGTGAAAACCTCCAAAGCCAATTATGAGTTGAAACTAGCCTCCAAAACAAAGGGAAACCATAAGTCCTTCTTCAGTTCTGTTAGGAACTTCCAGGGCAAAGCCTGAGTTTGTTCAGAACTAGTACTTAATGGTAAGAGACTTACAAGTGATGAAGCATGGTTAGATCTGTTAGTGCAGGCACTGCATTTTAGATTTAAAAACAGAAGGTACCCTTCCAAAATTGTGCATGACATTATTAGTACAAACGAAAAGGAGGGGCTCAGAGGAAACACACAGGACAAGAAGGATTGGGTTATGTCAATGCTGTTAACCTTTACCATAGATAGCAAAGAAATCAAAAATATAGTGTCCAACAACTGGAAAATATTAGTTTCTAACAGTGATCTTCAGATGGTAGTAGGAGACGCCCCCATTTTTGTTAACGCAAGAGCACGGAATTTCAAAAAATGTTAGAAAGTAGACCAAGAAAAAAGCCCCAAGTTAACACAGGTACTTTTATATGCAAAAGCTGCAATTTTTGTAAATACATTTCAGAGGGACCAGAATTTGATATTGTAAGCCAGAACAAGATATGGCATGTTCCAGGCATTTTCAATTGTAAATCTACCTGTGTGGTATATATGGCAAAATGCTCCATCTGCTTTTCGTTTTATATTGGGAAGACCAATAGGCAACTTAAAAACAGGATGTATGAACATTATGCCATTAGAAAGAGAAATTTGGACAATGTTCTTTATAAGCACACTTTAAACAGTGTGGGTAACAATGACAGTGTTAAGTTTCTTTTCAGATTTATAGATCATGTTCCAGTGGATTTCAATGGAGACAGAGATGGGGAACTAGATTTTAGAGAGTTCAAATGGCAGGTTCTTGTAGATGCATGCAGGGCACCAGGGCTTAACAATGGTGTCAACTATAAATCTGTGTTGAAAAGAAAAGCCTATTATAATAAATGTAAATAGTTTATATGCTTGTTAAAATGAATGTGTTATTTAGGATGCATTTTATCCACATATATTTTTATATTAAGTTTTAAGAAAACTGAGATCTGATTGGTTTGATGTGTACTGATGATGCTATAAAAATGGAACAGTTTTTAACAGTTTGTTCTGATGAAGGCTTAATTTTTGGGCTGTAAGCTCTAAACCAGTGGATTAAAGTATTTTTTGTGTGACATAGTGCTTCACCTTTACTTGTGGTTTTCTTTTTAATTTTACAAAAGTTACAAAAGATGTGAGACAAGTCTGCAGCTTTTTCTTGAATTTTTTCTGTTACTTGCAAGATGTCTCAGAGTGGAGCACTACAGGAGGGAGACAGTTTGTTGAATGTGACTAGTCATTCATTTTCCATGGATTCACAAGCTGCTGACAAAGCTGTGGATGTGGAGTTGCCGTACCGTCCAGATGAACAGAATTATTTCTGGAGAGGTATGGTCAAGGATTTAATGGCAGCACCAGCAGTTATTACCATTGAGGCATAGGACATTTTAGGGCTATCATACTCCATGCCCAGAGTCATTCTTAACAAGGAATGGTTGTTTAAGGGCTTAGAAGCTTCCCTTTTAAAATATAAAAAACTTCAGTGGGACATTGCTTTTTTGAAATACAGTCTGGATGTAAATCGGGTCCATAAGAGTCTGCAGGTACATAATACTCCCAATGGTATTTTTAGCAACACTTTTCTTAACAAATGGCAAAAGATCTGTGAAGACACAGGTTTGGCATTCCTTAAAGTACTTAAGGAGTACCATGAAAAAAAGCAGCATAAGCTTGATAAGTGGATCGATGGACTTATAGATAAACTCAGTCTGGCTGCCTTACCAAAAGAAATTGATGATGTTCTAAGGCGAATACAGTTTAAAGTCGATGCCTTAGACAATTCTTTGAAGCAAAAGAAAGAAAAGAATGTAAACAGGGATCGCAGGCTGTATAGAGAAAAGAAATGTAATTCCATCTTAAAACCGGCAGAATCAGCAAGCAATACTTCCAGTGAGCTGATGTCATTGCAGAACGTTGCAACAGGGGAGGAAGAAACCGTTAGAGAGAATGTAGGCTTTTACAATAAAAAAACTGCAGATTTTCCAAGTCTTTTCATCCCCTCAGTGCTTGAAGCATTTGCAGGAGAAAAAAGCAGTGCAACATGACTAATGGAAGACTGTGACATCAGGGAAGCAAAATGTACCACAGAGGAGGAATTTGAACAGCTACAACAATCCAACAGTGATGCAGGTAGCTGAAACTTCGAATCAAGCCAGTGTTTACCCTCTGTTTCGCAGGGGAAAAAAAATCAGAAATGGCATCAAACATACAGGCAATGCCTATGGATTTTAAAATATACAACCTGTCACACAGGGTTTTTACAAAAGCAGAAACTAATTTATTAAAGAAAGGCTTCAATTTTGTGCCCTCTAGAAGGGCGGACATTGTGGATACTGTTGTTAATTTAAAAGCATACACCAGAAAACTGAATTTAAAGTTGTTATTGGGGAATCAAGAAGGTAAACAAAAGGGTGATTTTGTTACACCTAGCACTTTTAACCCACCCCTGCACCCTGCATTAAAAGCATTTGAGGAATGTGTGAAACAGAAATTAGGGATTTGTTAAACAAAAGGAGTAAGAGAAAATGTTATAATATGACTGTAGAAGAGCAAATGATTTTCGACTCTATTAAGGATGATATTTCTATCAGTGTTATGTGTGCAGACAAAGGGGATTCAGTGGTCATAGTGAATTCTGATGATTATGTGAAGGGGATGCAATTTTTATTAGCAGATGAAACTGCATATAAAAAAAGTTTCCAAAGGTGATGTCCTAAAAGCTTACAAAAGAATATATTCTTGGCTTTTTGAAGCTTTGGCAGAAGGTTTAATTTCCAGCAGTATGTATGAGTTTTTTGTAACAGACAAACCCAAGATAGGGCATCTCTTTGGAATTCCAAAAATACACAAGGACGGTCATTGTCCCCCTTACAGGCCTACAATTTCCTCACCAGCATTGAAGTTAGAGCCATGTTCTAAGTTTATAGACAGTACTCTGCTTGAGATAGTGCAGAAGATAGAATACATTATTAGGGATTCAGTTGAAGCTGGTGATTTGTTGGTGACAGTTGATGTGGCATCTTTATACACCTGCATTCCCCATGATTTGGGTTTAGAGTGGGTTTGGAATTTGTTAATTAACAGTTGAGAATATGAATTAGAATAGTGTAGGTTCATGTTGGAATGCATGGACAACATTCTTTCATGCAGTTACTTCATGGTTGACAATGAATATTTCTTGCAAATCAAGGGTTTGGTAATGGGTGCCAGGATGGCTCCCAATTATGCCAACTTAGTTTTGGCTTACTGGGAAAACAACATTATGTCTGAGTTTACCAATAGACACAACATTGTGAGTTACCATTGTTTTATTGATGATTTGTTTTTTATTTGGATAGGAACACCAGCTGAGCTCTTGCTGTTTACTGAAGACATGAACAACAGCACCTCATTTTTGCATTGTACTGGTAGCTGGGACAATTTTAAGATTTCTTTTTTAGATTTAGAGGTTATTAAAGAGGAAGGTAAAGATTTTTTGGGGTCCAGCATCAGTTATAAAAATGTAGCAAATAATGGTCTTTTGAATTATTCTAGTATGTATCCCACTTATGTGAAATACAGCATTATAAAGGGGCAATTAGTAAGACTTAAGAGACTTACAAGTGATGAAGCACAGTTGGATATATTAGTGCAGGAACTGCATTTTAGATTTAAAAACAGAGGGTACCCTTCCAAAATTGTGCATGACATTATTAGTATAAACAAAAAGGAGGGGCTCAGAGGAAACACACAGGACAAGAAGGATTGGGTTACATCAATGTTGTTACCCTTTACCATAGACAGCAAAGAAATCAAAAATATACTGTCCAACAACTGGAGAATATTAGTTTGTAGCAGTGATCTTCAGATGGTAGTAAGAGAAGCCCCCCATTATTGTTAACACAAGAGCAAGGAATTTCAAAGAAATATTAGAAAGTAGACCAAAAAAAGCCCCAAGGTAGCACAGGTACTTTTAAATTCAAAAGCTGCAATTTTTGTAAATGGATTTCAGAGGGACCAAAATTTGATATTGTAACCCAGAACAAGATGTGGCATTTTCCAGGCATTTTCAGTTGTAAATCTGCCTATGTGGTATACATGGCAAAATGCTCCATCTGTTTTTTCATTTTATATTGGGAAGACCAATAGGCAACTTAAAAACAGGATGCATGAACATTATTATGCCATTAGAAAGAGAAATTTGGGCAATGCTCTTTATAAGCACACTTTAAACTGCGCGGGTAACAATGATAGCGTTAAGTTTCTTTTCACAGTTATAGATCATATTCCAGTAGATATCAATGGAGACAAAGATGGAGAACTAGATTTTAGGGAGTTCAAATGGCAGGTTCTTTTGGATGCATGCAGGGTACCAGGGCTTAACAATGGTATCAACTATAAAGCTGTGTTGAAAAGAAAAGCCTATTATAATAAATGTAAATAGTTTATATGCTTGTTAAAAATGAATGCATTATTTAGGATGTATTTTATACGGATTTACTATACAATCTCAAAATACTGAAATGTCGAATTTCAGTATTTCGAGACTGAATAGTCGAAAACCCATATACACGAAACCCAAAATCACGAATACCACAACCACAACCATTCACACACACACACACACACAAACCAGGACATAATCACACACACATACACCTATCTAATTAAACAAACATAACAACACACACAAACACACCTAACCTACCTATAAGCAGGGGGGCAAGCCCCCCTGCACCCCCCACACCTCCCTACTTATGTATTCTAACTCCGAGGTCGCACTAAACACACAAACACACAAAAAACACCACCGCACACAATTACACAAACTAAAATCCCCACCTAATATCCTCAAACACACAGCATTTACCTGAAACCCCAGATAAATCCACAAACCGCACCACACATCATGAACGTGACACCACGATAGTGGCGGATTCGACATTTTCAGATTCATCATAGTGTAGTTTTGAGTAACTGCACTTTCTGCTATTCGGTCTCGATGTACTGAATTTTGACATTTCAGTATGTCGAGATTGTCTAGTGTATCCATTTTATACACATATTTTTTTTTTTATATTAAGTTTTAAGAAAACAGAGATCTGATTGGTTTGATGTGCACTGATGATGCTATAAAAATGGAACAGTTTGTTAACAGTTTGTTCTGATGAAGGCCTAATTTTGGGGCTGAAAGCATTAAACCAGTGGATTAAAGTCTTTTTTGTGTGACATAGTGCTTCACCATTACTTGTGGTTTTCCTTTTAATTTTACAAAAGTTACACAAGGTGTGAGACAAGTCTGCAGTTTTTTCTTGAACTTAATAGTACCACTTACACTGGTCCTGCTGACTTAGCCAACCTGATAGCTGATAGGTTCTGCACAAAATTCACCCCCCTTATTGCCCCCAAAGGCCCAGTCAGCATCCCCAATACTTGTCCTACACCTCACATCTCCATAGATCAAGTGTTAAAGGCCCTCTCCAAGGAAAGAACATAGCCTCTATGGGACCTGATAGCATTCCAGGCTGTATTCTGCACCATCTCCAGCAAGAACTAGCTTTGCCATTGAGCACCCTATTCAACCACACCCTAATTACAGGCTTCATTCCAGCAGAGTGGAGAACCACCATTGACATCCTCTTGCTCAAATGTGGTGCCACTACTTACCCGGGAAACTATCGCCCCATTAGCTTGTCAAGTCTGATCTGTAAAGCCATGGAGCATATTATTATGGATCTCATAAACAAGGACATAGGCAATCTCCAAGCAATCAACCCCACCCAATTCTGATTCGTTAGGGGCAGACCTTGCCTGTTGAATCTGGCTGACTTCTTTGAGACTATCACCAAGGTCCTGGATGAGGGAAAGTCAGTACATAAAGCTTACCTAGACTTGGCCAAGGCCTTTGACACAACCCCCCACTCAGGCATCATCGAAAAGCTAACACAACTTGGTGTAAAACCCTATCTAGTCAAGGTGGGTGGTCAACTGGCTCACAGGTAGGACCCAGAAAGTCAAAATAGGCACCACCACCTCCACTAGCAGACCTGTCACTAGTGGAGTTCCTCATGTATTTGTCCTGGGACCCCTACTGTTTGGCATCTATTTATCAGAGGTCCAGGCAAAGACAAAGGGCATATGGCTGACAAAGTTTGCAGATGACTGTAAGTTGGGTGCTCTCATTGACTCCCCAAATGATGTTAACATACTGCAAGAGCATTTCACAGCTACAAATAACTTGTGTCAAAGTCATGGCCTTAAGCTAAATGCAAATAAATGAATTATCATACCATTTGGCAAAAGAACAGCCCCTGCTGATTACCACATCAGCAGCAACCCCCTAAGCACAAAACCTGTGGTGAGAGACCACAGCACTTGGGTTGACAACAATCTCACATTTGACCATCATGTGGCAGTGGTGGTCAGAAAAGCCTTTAACTTGGTTCATCTCATAAGTAAAGGGATTGCATCCAGAAAAAAGGAGGTTATTACCTCTCTGTACTCCTCCCTTTGTAGACCTATAATTGAGTATAATGCCCCATTTGGTATGTACCTCTCCAAACACCTGCACCAACTGGAAAGGCCACAGAAATACCTCACAAAGGGAATGCATGGCCTCCAACACCTATCCTATGCAGACAGGCTTAAATCACTATCACTTTACTCGGTATCATACAGATTGCTCAGAGGTGCTCTGTGTCTCGCCTACAAGGCAATATCAGGCCCTGCCCTACTAGAGAAGCTCCATATCCATAAATCTAACTCTTCACACATTACCCACTTGATAGGTCTAAATCTAATATGTGACATTAACAAAACCTGCTGGAGAGATCCCCGAGGCTGCCCTATCTGTGGAATACAGTTCCCATACATGTCAAACAGAGTACCTTGCTGACCCTTTTCAAGTGCAACCTTGATGAGTGGATGGGAAACCACAAATTTTTCCCAGGGTTCTACCTTTGTCCCTCATTGACACGGGTGACAGGTGCTGACTGTGGTTTCTTTTTTGGGGATAAACTCTTGGCTAGTCTTGTAAGGGCCCCTGGGCCATTAGCCTAGTAACCTCCTATGTTCCTATGATCCTATGCAATAAGAAGGATGAACTGTTACTTATCAATGAAACTCACAAGTATTTTTCACGTTCTTCTGTACTGTATTTCACAGAAACCTGGCTAAATTAATCCATTCTGGACTCTGCATTACATCTGCCTGGCTTTAAACTTTACAGAGTGGACAGAGTTTTGGAGACATCAGGGAAGAATAAAGTAGGTAGAATCTGCTTTTATATCAATGAAGGTTGGTGTATTGATGTCACCCTGTTAAGTAAAATGTGCAGCCCTGACTTAGAAATGTTTTGTGTTAATTGTAGACCTTTATATTCACCTTGGGAGTTCTCTTCATTTATTCTGGTTGGTGTTTATATTCACTTTAAGCTTGTTTGAGGGCAGCAAAACAAAAACTGTCTGATCAGATAATGTGCTTGGAGCAGAATTATCCAAACTCCCTTCTGATTATTCTGGGGGATTTTAATAAGGCAAATATTAGCCATGAACTTCCTAAATTTACATAACATATAAAGTGTCCTACCAGAGACAGGAAATCACTGGATCATTGTTATACAGTGTTAAAACTTGCTTATCGTGGTGTCCCCCTTGCAGCTTTGGGTTTTTATGACCACTGTCTGATTCATTTGCTTCCTGTCTATAACAGCAGGTTAAAATCTGTGATCAATACAGCAAGAAGATGGACTGTTGAGGCAAAGTTGAAGCTGCAAGCCAGCTTTGATTGTACAGATTGGAGTGTCTTTAAAGATTCTGCTGCTAACTTGCATGAGCTAGCAGACACAGCAACATCTTATATCAGCCTCTGTGAAGATGTGTGAGTTTCCACTAAGACCTGGTTAAAATTTAACAACAACAAAAACCCTGGTTTATTGCTAAACTTAAGCCAAGGAAGATGCCTATAGAAGTGGGGATAGAACACTTTTTGGACAGGCAAGGAACACACTGACAAAAAAAAATCAAAATGGCTAAAAAGAATTATTCTGAAAAGGTGGAAAAAACAGTTTTTAGCCAATGAGCCTGCATCACTGTGGAAAGGTCTATAAATTATTACAAACTACAAGAAACCATCCCCCTACACTGCAGCAAATTACCTGCTGGGTGATGACTTGAATGCTTTCTACTACAGGTTTGATAAGCCTGAGGCTACAAATGACACTGTTAGCAGCTCTGTCAGTGTTCAGACTTATATGACTCTCTCTTCCACACATTCTCACATTCAGCCTGCATTAATTACCTCTGAGGAGGATGTGTATCATTATTTTAAAAGACAGCAAATTAAGAAAGCAGCTGGTCCAGACAAGGTTTCACCCTGCTGTCTAAAAACATGTGCTGATCAACTGGCTCCTGTTTTTACTCGGATTTTTAATAAATCATTATAGCTGTGTGAAGTTCCCTTATGTTTCAAACAAGCCACAATCATTTCAGTGCCTTAAAAATCCACTATAACAGGACTGAATGACTACAAGTCTGTTGCTTTGACATCAGTGGTCATGAAGACTTTTGAGAGGCTGGTGTTAGGTCGCTTGAAGAATATTACAACTCCCTCATTGGACCCCCTTCAGTTTGCTTACCAAAAGAACCAGTCAGTGTATGATGCAGTTAATACTGGCCTGCACTATATCTTGCAACATCTTGACAACCCGCATGCAAGGATTTTGTTTGTAGACTTCAGCTCTGGATTTAATACAATAATGCCAGAAACTCTTCACTTGAAACTCTCCCAGCTTTCCATTCATGCTTCCACCTGACAATGGATCAACAATTTTCTAACCAATAGGAAAGAACAGGTGAAATTGGGGAAATTTACATCTAGCTATCGCATGATCAATACAGGTGTCCCCAAGGTTGTGTGCTGTCCCTGGAGCTATTCTTTCTCTAGACTAACGACTGCACCTCTAAGGACCTTTCTGTCAAACTTATTAAATACGCAGATGATACAACTATCATTGGGCTCATCAGGAATGGTGATGAGTCTCCATACTGAAAGGAGGTTGAGCAGCTAGGGTCCATCATAAAAAAGACACAACAGTGAATGTAGTAAGCGCTTTTGTTAGGTATGTTGCCAAACTTCTTCAGACAAAATTCAAACGTACAATGGACCGTTAAATACTTTGCCTAAACAATCATGTGGTGTAAGAAATAGTCACATGTTACTTTGAAAATACATCATGTGATTTATCAGAGAAGTAGGTCATATGATTTATCAAAGAAAGCAGATCATGATGTAAAACAAAAACATTCACATAAAAACGTTTTTGTTGCTTCCTGATATAAACAACTATTATAAAAAAAACTATTACTATGAACATGAAAAACTACAATTTCACAACTAAGTATACATAAAAATGACATTAAAAACAATGAGAGAAGTAGATAAACAATAGTTAAAAAATACTAGTCTTCACAAATCCCTGAACAATATTGAAATCTATGAGCTCCTGAAATGTAATGACCACAAGTGTGTTTTGAAATGCTTCTTCATCTCAACAAATAGTGATGTTTTTGTTTTACACCATGATTTGCTTTCTTTGATTAATCATCTGACCTACTTCAATGATGAATCACATGATCTATTTTCAGAGTAACATGTGACTATTTCTTATACCACATGATTGTTTAGGCAAAGTATTTAATGATCCATTGTACTTTTGAATTTCTTCTGAAGATGCTTGGTAACATACCTAACAAAAGTGCTTACTTTATTTGTCATTAAAGTGCCGATTGTTTTCTGTTTCTTTGCCTTTTTTGTTGATTTAAGTAGTTGGTTTTACTTTTCATGACTACAACAGTGAATATACTTTCTGCAACAACTAAGGAATTTCAACCTCCCACAGGAACTGTTGATTCGGTTCTATACAGCAGCCATTGAGTCTGTTCTCAGCTCATCCATAACAGTGTGGTTTGGATCTCTGTCTATTCACGACAAAAATAGAGGTCTGCTGAAAATAATCGTTGGTGCTAGTTTGCCCTCCTTACAGGACCTGGACCTGTACTATTGCAGAGTCATGAAAAGGGTAGGGCAAATCATCACTGACCTTTCATATCCAGGCCACCATCTTTCTGAGTTATTACTATCAGTCATAAGTTATTTATTATTTATTTATTTAATTAATTTTACATTTGCTGACTGGGTTAGTCCGACTGAGCTGATAGCCCTTTTTCAGCGGAGGCCCGGGGAGAAAAGCTCCACAGAAGATACATTTAAAATCATGTAAACAATAATGCTATAACATCTCAAATAGTATATACAAATTCTAGCCTAAATAAACAATAACTTGGAAGCATCTCAAATAATATTTACAAATTATACTGCATACAGTAGTAATGTATTCATGCAGGTCTAACAATAAAGTAATAATACAAATTCAATAGCAATAAGAGTAAAGAGAAGTCTGGATACAGTATAGACAGTGTACAATTATTGAGAATCAATGGCAATAAGAGTAAAGAGGAGTTATGATACAGAATAGGCAGCGTACAGTTAATGTGAAGGAAGGTATGTCATGGAGGTGAGTACAAGGACAGGCCTAGTGGCTTTTCAAATATTCTTTGGTTGCTGTTTTGAACTGGTTTGGTTGCATACTAGACCTTATTGTAAATGGCAGTTTGTTCCAGGAACTGGCAGGTTATAGTTATAGATTAATACACACCAAAACAAGCAGATATAAGAACATTTTTTTCCCCACAGGCCATCAAGTTCATAAATGGTTAACTCAACTTATTAGGTTGGGGAATTCTTTTTCCCAAGCCTCCAAGGATTCTGCAGTATTATTTACATATCGTTAATACTTGTTTCTTTCAGAGTTTATTTCAGTATTTCTTGCACTGAGTTGGACTTTGCACCTTGTATGTATAAGTATATTTACTTTTTTGCCTTGTTCTTAATAGTTGCTGCGATGATCGTGCCCTGGCCCAGCAATCAAGGAGCCTCAATCCTACCCCTAACACCAGGGAGGTCATCTCATAAAAGAGAAAAGGATAACTGATACACACAGTAAAGTACAATTTCCCTTAAGTGCACACAAAGATCACAGTCAGTCTGGGGCTGGCTTTTCCCTTGCTCACCATGTCCCCAATAAGACTCCCCACTGGCACAGCTATATGGTCCAGGTCTCAGCCTAACTGGGTGAGCTAGAACCTCCAGTACCCTCTCTGTCCAACCAGTGCTTTGTGTCCCTGCCAAGTAGCTGACACAACACACACACACACTTTGAAATAAGTATTTATACAACTTCACAGACACTCCTGGGAAAGGCTGACACAGATTCTCCAGCTGTGCCCCTTTACCCAGACTATATGGTAGTAATTACTGCCACCACCCAGTTAATAATATCAGCTACTAAAAAGCCCTTAAATGGGTGTCCAATTATTATTGTGCAATATTATTATCCAATGGTAGTATGACTAACAGTCAAGGCTTACTTTAGAGTGGCCTATTCCAATAGCCCATAAATATGCAATGTACTGTAGAGGTTATCTCCACACAAATCAGTCACAGGTAGAAAGTTTAAAAAATATTTAATAATAAATAATTAAAACACAAGACAAAACTGCTACACCACAGAGATATCTAAGAGTTCAGAGATCACACATAAACTTAAAATAATACAGTAGGACAGGTCTGATTTCAAAGAAAAATACCTAATTAATATTTACTAGCTTTAACTATTCCTACAAGAAATTACAGTGCTAAAACTTACATGTGAGCACAACGTAGAGTGCTGATAAGTGGATATCCAAGATCAAAATGCTTTTAGTCTCTTGTGAGAAATAATATTTAAACATTGCTAACAAACTTGTTTGCTGGGTCCCTCCCCAAATTACATCATTTTTGATACTTAGGTTTTCCCAGGCAAACAAATTGTATTATTTAGCAATCTAACACCTGCACAGAAACTTACAATATAATACATTTCACATGTATATTCTAATAGAAACTAGAGCAATAAAGCACCTTACACATCTAAATTCTGGTCATAAACATTAGCCTTAAAACAATGGGGATGAAATCTTCATCCTGCCTCCCTGGAGCCGAATTATAACATGAAAGGGTACACCATGCTTCACTGGGCCAGTAGAGTGCAATGTTGTCACATATTTTGCAGTTCCACATTTCACAGTGTTCTTTTACACTCAAGAAAACATGCCTGTATTTCACATTTATTTATAAATGCCAGAATTATATATCAAATTCTATTTGACTAGGCTGGCAATCTCCGTCTATCTCTCCCCAATCGTCACATCCCCCCCCCAACCTGGGAACTCAAGCAAGTTTTTCAAGTGCCCCTTGAGAAACATTGCTTGAGAGTGTCAGGTCTATCTGGGTGTACCTCACCCCATTCCCTGTCTTGAGAGCCCATCTGCATTGGCATTGCTACTCCCACTGTGGTGCTGCACTGACATATCATATACTTGCAACCCCAGACTCCATCTTAGCAACTTGGCATTTTGCTGACTGGCTCTGTTTAACCATGTTAGAGGGTTGTGATCTGTCATCACAGTGAATTTTCTTACATACTGATAAGGCTGAAGTTTTTGTAGTGCCCACACTATGGCTAGACATTCCTTTTCTACCGCTGCATAGCATTCCTCCCTGGGTTGGAGCTTACGACTGAGATAAACCACTGGGTACTTGTCTCCCTCTGGAGAAATCTGGCTAAGTACAGCCCCCACCCCACAGTTTGAAGCATCCACCTGCACAACAAAGTTTTTTTTTAACACAGGGGGTCCTCCCAAAGCTTCCTTAAGCTTCTGAAATGCCTGCTCACATGCTGGGGTCCACACTAACTTATTTGGCCTGTTCTTTCTTATCAGGTCTGTGAGTGGACCAGCTATGGTTCTATTATTGGGAACAAACTTTCTGTAGTACCCTGCTGTTCCCAAGAATGCCCTCACCTGCTTTTTGGTAACAGGTACTGGCCATGCCTGAATAGCTTCCACTTTGGCAGGTTCTGGCCTTATAATACCACTCCCCACTCTATGTCCTAGGTAGGAGACCTCTGCCATACCCACCTGACATTTGCTCCGCTTAATGGTCAACCCTCCCCTCTGAAGTCTGCCCAGCACCTCCTTGACATACTGAAGGTGCTCTTACCAGTAATGGCTGTAGATAGCAATATCAATCCATGTAAGCAAGGGCAAACCCTCCTGCTCTTGCTATGATATAATCTACCAGCCTCTGGAAAGTCACTGGGGCATTCTTCATCCCAAAGGGCATCTTTGTGAACTCATACAAGCCAAAAGGAGTCACAAAGGCTGACTTCTGTCTAGCACTGGGAGTCAAGGGCACCTGCCAGTAACCCTTGGTAAGATCAATGGTTGTAAGATACTTAGCCCCACCCAGCTGCTCTAGAGCCTCATCTGTCCTAGGCATGGGGTAAGCATCTGCCTCTGTGTGACTATTTAATTTTCTGTAATCCACACAGAACCTGATGCTACCATCCTTCTTTGGCACCAGCACCACTGGTGAGGCCCAGGGACTTTTGAATTACCCCTAGTTCCAAATTCTCCTGTACCTCCTCCCTCAGAGTCTGTTTGACTCTCTCAGGCACCCTATAAGGGGCCTGCCTGATAGGCCTTTGGGGTCCTATATCCACCTGCTGCTGCTGCACCAGGTAGGTGATGCCTGGTTTCCCGGTGAACATGCCCCCAAACTCCTGCAACACTGCTTGGATGTCTTGAACCTGGGTAGGGGATAGCTGCTGGGATATTGCTACCCCTTCCACCGAGGTGTCAGCCCGAGCCTTACTGAGGAGATCAGTCCTCAGATCTCCCTCAGACTCCTCCTGCAAACCACTGCAAATGCTCAGCACAAGGGCCTCCCTATCATGGTAAGGTTTCATCGTGTTAACATGGTACAATTTGTGCCCCTGCCATCTGCCTAGCACTTCCACCATGTAGTTAACATCACTTACCTTTCTTACCACCTTGTAGGGTCCCTCCCAAGCTGCTTGTAGCTTGTTGTGTCTGACAGGAATGAGAACCATCACCTGCTGCACCACTGCATATTCCCTAGCTCGAGCATTCCTGTCATACCACACCTTTTTCTGTTGTTGGGCTCCTGCCAGGTTCTCCTGGGCCAAGCCTATGAGTTCTCTGAGCCTTGTCCTGAGGTTCAGGACATATGCCACAACAGACTCCTCGTGAGACTCACACTCACCTTCCCACTCATCTTGAATTAAATCTAGAGGTCCCCTCCCCCTATGCCTATGCAGCAACTCAAAGGGTGAAAAACCTGTGGATTCCTGAGGAAACTCTCTGTAAGCAATCAACAGATGGAGAAAATATTTGTCACACTCCCTCTTAAACTGATCTGCAAATGCCCGTAGCATGGACTTGATTGTAGAGTTTAACCTCTCAACAAGACCATTAGTCTGGGGGTGGTAGGGGGTGGTCTTCATGTGCTACACCCCACAGGACTTCCAAAGACAAGCCAGCAGGTCTGACATAAAATTGACACCTCTGTCAGACAGTATTTCCTTTGGGAAACCTACCCTGCTGAAAATCTCTAGCAAAGCATTTGCCACCCTCTCTGCCTCAAAGGAGTACAAAGCCACTGCCTCAGGGTATCATGTAGCATAATCTACAATCACTAGGATATACTTATTCCCTGTGGAACTTGGGGTACTCAGAGGACCCACAATATCCATAGCTCCTCTCTGAAAAGGCTCCTCAATCACAGGCAAAGGCATCAAAGGAGCTCTCACCTTGTCTCCTACCTTGCCTACCTTTTGGCACTGCTCACAGGTCCTGCAGTACCCTGTGCAGTACCCTGTTACATCTCTGGAAATTTCAGGCCAATAGAAGTTTTGCATAATATGCCTCTTTGTACGTTTTATGCCCATATGACCTGCAAAGGGTATATCATGGGCTATGGCTAGAAGTGCCAGACGGTAAGCTCTAGGCACTACCAACTGATGTACTCTCTCACCTTCTAGCCCTCCCAGGGGTCCACTCTCTGTACAGTAACCCTTTGTTCCAGTATAAAGATGTCTCCCTTCCCTTGAGAATCAGGTGCCTCCCTAGCTACCTGCCTCAGCCCTTGCTCAGGCCTTGCAATGTAGGGTCTGAGCACTGAGCCTGTCTCAACTTAATCATGGTAACCTTTCCCAGATCCTCTTCCACAGGAAGTCTGATATCTTCTGACAATGGTGCCTTACTGTCAACCTGGTTACTATTACTCACCTCTACCCTTGCAGTCACTCTGTCCAAGGGACCATCAGTACCCACAAGCAGCTGTGGCTCACATTCAGTCTCACTGCTACCGAGTAGCTCCCTTACTGAAGTAACTACCTCACCAGTCCTGAATGCAAGTATGCGGTCTGTCTGGGTCTTCCCCAGGCTACCAGACTTACATTCTAGTCTCCAAGCCTGACTGCGTGTAACTGCACAAGCGCAGGGTACTGCACTATCAAAATCATTCCCTATCAGGACATCTGCAGGTATATCCTCAAACACACCTACTTGCTGGCTTCCTTTTCCACCCTCCCAGTCAAGGTGAACCCTAGCCAAAGGTATTTGGAATGGGATCCCTCTTAAAGCCCTGACTGGAGTAGACTGCTTAGGCAAGTAGAGGTCCTTTGTAACCAGTGCAGGTTTTACAATGGTTATATCAGAGGCTGTGTCTCTCTTAGCAATGGCCACTTTGCCATTCACTAGAATAGGATATAATCTCTGGTGGTAGTTTAGTACCCTTGTTGTCCCAAGACAACCTACTATTGGCATTTTGTTTTTACCACTTACTGGCTCCCTCACCTTTAGTTCCCTACCCTGCCTCTGTGGACATCTGTATGTCACATGGCCCCACTGGTTGCATTCAAAACATTTAACCCTAGCTCCTGGATGTGTACCTGGACTAGTGGCTTTCCTTTCTACTGGTGGATTCTGTTGGGGCAGTCTGTGCTGCCCAACATGGTTTCCTTTAGTCCCATGAGCAGTACTGGGGTCCCGTTCCTGTGCAGGGCTGCCCTGCTTGAAAGGTATAGGTCTCCCTTCTTCCCCAACTCCTCTGAAATAGCACACTGTCTATCAGCTAACCAGATCCTCATGTCCTCAGGCAAAGTGCTAAGGGCTTGTTCCCTTACCAAAAGGTTTGCCAGCCCTTCAAAAGTGGTGGCCTGACATCCACTTACCCAGCTATAAAAATAAGTGATCAGTTCAGCAACATATTCACATACATTTTCATCTGCCTTGCATCTATGCTCATGAAACTTTTTCCTATACATTTCAGGTGTTAGCTTAAAATATTCCAACAAGTGTCTTTTTACAGCCGTATAATCAAAACAGTCAGTGTCATGCATTTTTGCTAAAGAAGTTACAGCTTTACCATGAAGTAAGGGGGTCAGGAACCGTACCCGGAGCCCTTGGTCAACTTCATACTGTTTATATACCCGCTCAAACATATGAATGAAGCTATCAAAATTATCCCCCTCTTTAAACTGTGGAAGAAATTTACTGACCTTCTGTGCTTCTGGGGTCCAGTTACTCCCTTCCCCATTACCTCCATGACTCTGGTGAAGAGTCAGCATTTCCCACTCATGCCTCCTCTGCCATTCATTTTCCTCAGTTTGTAGACTCCTCATTTTCTCGGCTGCTTCTATTTCCGTACGCCTGGCCTTCAACTCAAGTCTCTTTAGCTCCAGCTGGATTTTGAAGTCCACTGCAGAATGGTTGATCTGTCCATTCTCTGAGGATATTGCATCTCCACTGTCAATCTGACTGTCCTCCAGGCTGCTGTTTTCTGATGTAGCTGTAACCAAGGCTGCAATCAGGTCTGCTTTAGTCAGGTTTCCATGCACCAGTCCCCTAGCCTGGCACATCTCCACTAGCTGGCTTCTTGTCATCTTTCCATACTCCTCTGCTGACATGCTGCCTGCTCACCCTGACTAACACTAAGCTAACAAAAGAAAGAAAACAATTGTGATCTGAACTCTGGGTATACACTGCGTGGCTGTTTTAGAGTACAAAACACTTTTAGAGATCACTGTATATAAGCTACAGGAATTCGCTCTACCCACACCACTACAAGCCAATTACTATGTGAAGTAGATCCCACCACTGCCAAACACTTGTGACGACCGTGCCCTGGCCCAGCAATCAAGGAGCCTCAATCCTCACTACTAACACTAGGGAGGTCGTCTCATAGAAGAGAAAAGGATAACTGATACACACAGTAAAGTACAATTTCCCTTAAGTGCACACATAGATCACAGTCAGGCTGGGGCTTGCTGCTCCCTTGCTAACAAGGTCCCCAATAATACTCCCCACTGGCACAGCTATAGGGTCCAGATCTCAGCCTAACTGGGCAAGCTAGAACCTTCAGTACCCTCTCTGTCCAACCAGTGCTTCATGTCCCTATCAAGTAGCTGACACAACACACACACACACACACACACACACACACACACACACACACACACACACACACACATACACACACACACACACTTTGAGATAAGTATTTATACAACTTCACAGACACTCCTGGGAAAGGCTGACACAGATTCTCCAGCTGTGCCCCTTTACCCAGACTATATGGTAGTAATTACTGCCACCACCCAGTTAATAATATCAGCTACTAAAAGGCCCTTAAAAGGGTGTCCAATTATTACTGTGCAATATTATTATCCAATGGTAGTATGACTAACAGTCAAGGCTTACTTTAGAGTGGCCTATTACAATAACCTTTATAATATGCAATGTACTCTAGAGCTTATCTCTACACAAATCAGCCACAGGTAGAAGGTTTAAAAATATTTAATAATAAATAATTAAAACACAAGACAAAACTACAACACCACATAGATATCTAGGAGTTCAGGTATCACACAGAAACTTAAAATAATACAGTAGGACAGATCTGATTTCAAAGAAAAATACCTAATTAATCTTTACTAGCTTTAACTATTCCTTCAAGAAATCACAGTGCTAACACTTACATGTGAGCAAAAGGCAGAATGCTGATAAGTGGATATCCAAGATCAAAATGATTTTAGTCTCTTGTGAGCAATAGTATTTAAACATTACCAACAAACATGTTTGCTGGGTCCCTCCCCAAATTACATCATTTTTGACACTTAGGTTTTCCCAGGCAAACAAACTGCATTATTTAGCAATCTAACATCTGCACAGAAACTTACAATAGTAGACATTTCACATGTATATTCTACCAAAAACTAGAGCAATAAACCACCTTCCACATCTAAATTCTGGTCACAAACTTTAGCATTAAAACAATGGGCATGAAATCTGCATCCAGCTGCTCTGGAGCCAAATTCTTCACTGGGCCAGTAGAGTGCAATGTTATAACATATTTTGCAGTTCCACATTTCACAGTGTTCTTTTACACTCAAGAAAACATGCCTGTATTTTACATGTATTTACAAATGCCAGAATTATATATCAAATTCTATTTGACTAGGCTGGCAGCCTTCGCCTATCTCTCCCCAATCATTACAGTTGCATGTATGTAATTTGCCTTGTTCTTAATAGTTGTATGTATGTCATTTATGTAACTCATGCTTGGAGAGTCAGTGAAACCAGAGTCAGATTTCTTGCATGTCTGCATACTTGGCCCATAAATGTGATTCTGATTTGGATTCTGATCACTTGAGGAACTGAAGACAACACTCAGCTTGCAGTCATCTGCAAATGTAGTCAGTCACAGCCCACTGGTTTTGGCCTGCACCTCAGAAAAGTATTTCCCAAACAACAGAGGTCCAAAGACTGATCCCTGGGGTACACCACTCGTTACAGTTCTACTGCTTGAGGTGGCTTCCCCTTATTTTGACTAGGTAGGTTCTATCAGTGAGACAGTTTGGTATCCATCTGGTAATATATGGATTGATATGTAGTTGACAGAGTTTATCTATTATACCTGAGTGGGGAATAGTATTGAAGGTTTTGGCCAGGTCAAGGTAGGCGGTGTGCACCATCTTCCCCTTTGCCATGGCTTTGGTGACTGTCTCAAAGAAGTCAACCAAATTTAACAGGCATCACCTCCACTTGATGAAACCAAACTCTGTGTGATTGAGTGTTTGGATGCTGCCAATGTCCTTGTTAATGAAGTCCATGATAATCCTGTCCATGGCCTTGCAGATCAGGCTAGTTAGGCTGATGGGTCTATAATTTCCTGAATCAGTAGATGCTCCACCTTTGTGCACAGGGATGACATGTCCTCCACTCAGCCGAGACGAAGCCAGTACTCAGGTTTTGGTGGAACAGGGTGCCTAATTGTGCTGCAAGTTCCTGCCTGAGTTCATGTAGAATGCAGCCTGGGATTTTTCGGGCCCCATGGAAGCTGTATTTTTTGCCTTTGAGAGGGCAGTGATGACTTGCTCCCTAGAAATAATGGGAGGGTGGCAGGTGCTGGTGATGTCCTGATTTACTGATGGGGGGGCAGAATGGTGAAGTTTTTACTGAACCTGTCTGCTAGTAGGTTGCCTATATCTACACCATTTGTGTATGTGGTGTCCATGACCACCAGTTCTGAGCAGTTCTGGGTGCTTCCTTTGAGACTGCGGACATATGTAAAGAAGGCCTTATGATTTCCTTTAGTAGATGTGGCCAGTTTGGACTCGAAATTTGCTTTGGAGGATTTCACTAGAGCTCTTATTTGCTTGTTCAGGCTAAGGAGAGATTGCTTCCAATTAGACACCTGCTTCTTCTTGGGCCTGGACAGCAATTATTTCATTTTATTATAGAGTTTATTTATTGCAGATGTCCACCAGACAGGTTTACTTTTCCTTGAGGAGGAGAATTTTGTCTTGTTGGGTATTCCTGAGTCTTCCATGCAGCTACATACATGCTTGTATAATAGTTCGGTCAAGGTTTGACATATGTGCCAGTTCCTATGGAGGGGGAGGGAGCTGTGAAATTGTTTACATCTTCCCTCAGGAGGTTGTAATCGGCTTTGGAAAAGTTTTTTTTTTTTGTTTGACCCTAGCTGGGGCTGGGTTGGGGGAGATGGTGACTTTGAAAGTGGCCACTTTATGGTCGGATCTTACCATGGAGGATGACATTGTAGGGATGCTGCAGTTGTTACTCATGTTGGTTAATACCAAGTCCAGGATATTATAACCTCTTCTGGGGGTGTTGAACAGATGGTCCCAGGCATTTACATTGATGAAATTAAGGAATCTTTGGACATTTGTGTTTTGGCATGAGTAGTTCTTTAAGTCTATGGTTGGACAGTTAAAGTCGTCCAGGATCAGGGTGAAGTGTTGAATCTTGATAGATTCAAAGAGGTCCAGATAGGTGGAGTGGACATCTTGAGTTAAAGTTGGGGGCCTGTAGCTAGCTATGATTTGAATAGGGGGTCTTTTCCATGGTTAACGGCACCTGGAGTGTCTCCTGTGTGTCATAATGTTTGACCAGCCTGGAGGTGTGGTGTTTCAGTATTAGGAAGGTTTGTGTTATTATTTTTTTTTTGATCTTCAATGGAAGAGCTGGGGAGGGGGAATCATATATCTAACTGTATTAAGGTGAGCACTTACATGTATCTTGCTTATTACAGTAAATTATTTCCTTTTTGCTCTTCACTTGAAGACCAGTGGGGGTGGGGCAGTGGTTGAATCAGCAACACTTCTGTGATAGGCAGTACATAAATTGTACCTCTCATCCTCTTAGAGCAAGAAATCTGGACAAATCTCTACATAAAAGTGGGACAAAGGCCCAAAAATAGGAACACTTTTTAAATATTGCTCTTACAAACTTAGAAAGATGATAGTTAACAGGTATTGATTTAACATGAATGTTCTGAAGGATATGAAGCGTAAAATTTAAATGTCTGTCAATATTTTCCAAATTCAGTCTTTAATGTTTAACACTAATTTGCCAGAAAACTACATCTTTATAAAAAGCAGTCAGAAAATATGAGGGCAAAATCTGGACATTCTGTAAAAATCTGTACAGTTGAGAGGTAAATCCCAATAAGCATGACGATTCCAGAGTGGGCAACAAGGAGTCTTGAGAAGATGAAAACAGAAAGAGAAAGGATTCTCACCTGTCTGCAGATTAAAATTAATTATATCATCTCAGTGGCTAAATGTAAGCAGGACTGGAGCTTCTGTTAGTTTGGGAAGAAGGATATGGCTGCTGATATTGATAACCCATGTTACCTTGCATAGGAACCGTTGGCAGAAACATAATAAACAGGATACAGCTCATCAGCAGGCAAAATATCACCATAAGTGAGAACAGCTGAGAGACTGTCCTACATCAGCAGCCCAGTAGTTGTTCTGGAATGTTACAAAAGGGAAGTTGGCAATAATCCTGAAGGTAAACCTGCTGTAGTGCAGTACTCAGATACTTGCATGAAAAGACACTGAAAGTTTGTTGCAGTTTACTACTTAATGGTAATACATGTAAGTCATTTCTGGTAGATGAATTAACCATTGCATCAACTGGACATTAACAGATAGTTACTGTATAATGACAGTGCCAAGATCAACTTTCAGTTCATTATTTCATTTCTGATGCTAGTAACTGCTCTGTTTCTCTAGAAAACTGCAAGCACAGGGGTCTGTATGTAAGTGGATTATGTACTATTGCACCCTTAGTTTGGATCCTTTGAGCAACAGTATAGAAGTGTGATAGTGCAGATTTACTCACGATTATTAGGGTATGTAGGACAATGCAGACATCCACACACATATTTATGTAATTAACAGGGATGTATATATAAATGCAGCTGTGTGTGTATAGTCGTATAGTCTATGTATCATTTTAATATATATAGCTATATATATTTATATGTATAGATATATATATTATATATATATATATATATATATATATATATATATATATATATATATATATATATATATATATATATATATATATATATATATCTATATAGGTATGTATCTATTTGATACTACATAGAGATAGATATACTATGTATGTGGGAGAGAGACAGTGACAGACAGATATGTATATGTATATGTCTGTATGTATAGACATATCTATACATAACAGGTCATTTTGATGAAGGGGCAAATGGGATTGTGTTCATTTTAACCAAGTGTCTGGGCATGCCCAGTGGGACTTTCAGTACTTATAAAGTGACTCCAGGCCACACCTACCTTTACTCCAGTCCAGGATTTTGTGTGTTACAAGCACTGACATCTGTCCCTGTTTCGGTAGTACTGCACTTCACTCAAAATGTCCATGGCATTCCCCAGCTGTCTGCTGTACTAAATATGTGACTGAGGTTCATAATGTTACCCAACACAAACTGACAGTCTGTAAAAACACCAACATAATAATAGCTCACACGCAAAAGATATGACTACTTTCGGATTAGAACCATCAACACCACCACCACCCAAGTTAACTTACCTAGTCCACTGTGCCACACAGGCTACCAGGCAGAGAGGAGTCATTCATCACACAATCAGCAGTATAAATATGTACGTTGTTATTCCTGATTTATGTGTGACATACAATGTGTGATTGAGTTCTTTGTTACAGCTCTGAGATTGCTTGATCTGCTGATATACCATTGCTGACTTACTGTTAAAGTAGTTATATGGGAACTGTGCTGTGTTGGGGGTTGGGGGACAACAGCACATGATCTTCTGGGATATACAGTAGTCCAAATATCATGTGACCCCCACTGTTTAACATATCTCTTGACTGATGTAATGAATATTCCAACCATGAGGCCTAGCGATTATTAGGGAACACATACTATTGGACTGGGTATCTGTAGTTCCATGTGGATGTTACTTCTGTCCACATAACCCACTATATTTCCTTGCATAAATGCAGCAGATCCATACATATGATACCATATTATAGTAATCCTTACAAGTAGTCTGTAGGTTAGGAGCTTACCTTGTGAATGCAGCAGTAGACAGGACTGTAGTTCAGGGCTGACTTTGTATGATACAAGCAGTACACAGCCAATACATGGATAGATACAGTTTGTGTGGGTTGCCAGGCATCAACAATTTTAATGTGAGTAGGAGTAAGGTGTCAGTCAGTGAGCATATATCCACATGTGGCTGGAGAGAACTGCAGGACTCCACAGATATATGGAAGCACCAAAACCATGACTTCAGAAGCCCAAGCACATGCTCTATGATGTTCCTAGTTTTTGCATGTGTCTCATTATGGCATTCTTCAGTGGGTGTGTGTGCATTTCTGATGGATGTCATCATCCATGGTTCTAGTGCATAGCCAGCATCCCCCAGTAAATGGCCGGTGGGATGTCCACCCTAGCAAACAACTGGTATAGCTGTGATGAGTGCCAGATATGGGCATCATAATAACTGTCAGGGCTGCCAGCAAACACATTCATGATAATCCCCTGGGCATTGTACATGACCTGGCAGTTGGTGGAGTGGTACCCCTTGTGGTTGACATAGATTCTACTCTCCTCACTGGATGATGACTTGATGTGTACATGAGTGCAATCTATGGCACCCAGTACCTCAGGGTAGTGTGCTACACAGTAGAAGTGTTGCATATTGCTGGCCCTTTCCTCAGGGGTGAGAGGAATAGAAATATGTTCACTGGCATGTGGTAGCATGGCATCCAGGAAATGGTGGAGTACCATGGATGCTGATGCCTGTGAGACCCCCATAATGTCACCACTTGGTCTTTGGAAAGTCCCTGTAGCTGGTATCCTAAGGGCTACACATACTTTATTTACACTGGGATGGGTTCCCCTTTGTTGGGTCTGGGTCTGAGTTGAGGGCAGCAGAGCTCATTGAGTTCTTGTAGTAAGTCCCTGTCCATCTCGTAGTGCTCTACAATCTCCAGCTCATGTAGCTCCTGGAAGGTTACCCTGTACCTGAACACTCTTCTCCTTCTCTGTCAAGGCCTATTGTCAGTAGCAGCAGCACTGACTTCAACATCTAGCACATACAGATGTAGCAGAGCTGCAACAGCCCCTAGCATTCTCTCAGTTAAAATTCCCAAGTCTGTAATCCAATGGTGTAGAGTATGGGGGGGGGAAATCAGATTGTAGGGTGTATGCATACTTGATAGTGCTCTGCTATAGGTACTGACTGTGTGATTGGCTACCCAGGATGCATTCCACCTGCCTGGTATATCATTAACATCATTTAATGGCCCGAGTTTAAGTTAAACAGGGGTCAGAACTAATTAATATGTCAATGGCTTTTAGATACACTCAGCACTGTGGTGCACCTCGCAAACACATGCCCTGTAAGTAAACAAAGCTTAGCAATTAGTACACAATGCCCCCCCAGACTTCCATGCTCTGCATAGCAGTGTGCCGAGAAAACATGTGGTAACATGCTCCCCTTAGCTAAACAAAGCTTAGAAGTTAGTGTACACACCCCCTGAAAGGACATGCTCAGCATAATGACATGCCGTGCAAACAGGTGCAGCTAAGGCGAAATAGGCTTAGAAGTCATTGGACACACCCTCCCCTGATGTCAGCTACCTCCTCTGTAAACATCAGCATGGTTCCCTGCCTACACGAAGGGGGATATGTGGACAAGATTACCCCTTTATTCTCTCCAGTAACTCCACCTCATTTGCATAGGGATGCATGCTCACAGCCTGGAAACTACTGGCTTCCTAGCCATACCATGTTAGCAACAGCACCAATGTACCATTGTAGATACTCCACACAAGATCCTGTAATACATTTATGTCACATAATATTAATTTTATTTATTGCATGTTTGTGCAGTGCAGCACACCACACAAATTATTAAAAAAAAAATAAAATTAATTTTACTTATTTCCTTTAATTTTTCAGACACACGGGAGGATAATTTTGCTCATATCTGTATGTGGTATGCCATTTCTGTCCACATATGTACATTTGTACAGCCCCTTTTATCTGTCTATACTCCTGTAGATGGAATTTATCCATTTACACTATGGACACTGACATGGGGTCTGAAGAGCTGACTACCTTCTTGATGAATCACTCTACATGACTCATTTGCATGAGATTCACCTGTTTATGAGGTGATTTGCATGCCACGGAACTTCCCATGTTGGTGAGTATGCATGCTGCTCAGCAGTGTTTACTGAATCTAAAACCTGCTTACTTTCATGTAAGCAGCATGGCATGATGCCTACATGGTAAAAAACACCATGTAGGCTTTATTAAATTCCCCCCGATTACTGGTGCAAGGACAACAAACTAGATGAGAAGATCAGTAGGAATAAAAACAAAGAACAGTGGGACCGTTAACAGGTATGAATTTATGGACAGTATTAGTTTACTTTTGGGCTTTAAAGTACTGGACATAAGAGCATTAACACACTTAGAAAGATGTGACATTTGTGAGGTTACTTTTGAAACTTTTTCTTTACTTGAAAAGTTTATGAATGAAGTGGAGAAATACAGGCTATTTTTTTCACTAGAATGAGTAGATTTTTCAAAACTTGGGACCGCAGTTTAAGGAAAACTCTGCTCTCTCCTACAGTTTAACTCAATCCTTATGTTTCTTTTATCCCTAAAGTATGGTTCCAGTATTGTGTGGGTACCAGAAACCTGCTTGTACATTTTAAAACATTTATTTCCTAACATTGGAATGAAAGGAAGGGAAAGCCCACCCACTTCTTTTTAAGCTTAACTTCTCACAGCCTGCATGACATATCATAGACACAGTTAAATCTATAATGTATCCTATCAGGCACTGCTGTCAATCTTAGATGGGTAAAGAAGCGATGGTGGTGCAGCGGTATTGTTGTTGCCTCACAACAAGAGGTTCTCCCATTCTATTCTCAGTTGGAGCACCTTCTGTGTGTAGTCTGCATGTCCTCCCTGCAGTTGAGGGGTGTTCAAAATACATGTGTGCATGGGCGTGCCTTCGTTGAAGGCTGGGCATCGGGCTGGCATCTTGGCACCGTAAAAATCTACTGCCAATCATTAGTGGACTGGAGTTCCACTATGGCGACTCCTAACTGGGAAAAGCCAAAAGAAGAACAAAAAATGTCAGGAACATAGCTGATATAAAAAGACAGAAAGCTGTGGAACTGTCTTTCACTCTTTTTATTGCAGAGAGGAGGAGAATGTAACACTCCCACAAAACAAAGCAATTACATCATTTAGGGGTTTAAAGGCAGTTGCCACTTCTTCCGACAAATTTACATAAGCAGCAACACAGTATTGAAATGCTAAGCTTTAAATGATGGTTAATTATAATAGTTTATATGTTAAGATAATAAATGTAGTATCAAAGATTTATGTGACATTTAGAGAAAAGTCAGAAATATTTTTTCTTGCAACGTATCAACATATTTACTATTTTCAGCCCCCCCACAGGACAAAACTGCAGAAAGAGACAAGTATCAACTAGGTGCACTGATAATGTTCATAAAAAAGTCTTTTATGATTTTTTTGTGACTGATCCCTACCTTCAAGCTTAAGGAATTTGTTAATTGTGCATGATATTGAATGCATTTATGAGTAACTATTCTACATAATATTATCTTTAATATTAACTATCAGTTGTATCTAAATTGTATAATGTATCTTGGAGCTTTTCTCCGCAGGCCTCCACTGAAAATGAGTCAGTTCATCCCAGTGGACTTCCCCGGTAACCAAACTTCAAATAAATAAATAAATAAATCATTCCAGAGTGGATGTATATCTGGTACACGCAGATCCATGGTAAGCCATGGTGAGAGATGTTCATTGACTATGAGTCAGTCCTTACATTTTTAGAGTGCAAAAGCATTTTGCATTCCGCAAAGGAAATGTGACCATAGATGGCAACCATAATATACAACTGAATTTACTTTGCCGTATGTTTACTATGTGCTCTTGCATTTAAAACATTAAGACAAGGAAATCAGAAGTACTTAACTGTGTTTAACTGCACAAACACACACACTCACACACACCGCGATAGTGACGGACTTTAGGGTTAGGGTCCGGGTAAGATAAGTGTGTGATAGTGCCGGACTTTAGGGTTAGGGTGCAAGTAAGGTAAGTGTGCAATAGTGACGGACCTTAGGGTTAGGGTTTGGGTTAAGGTTAGTGCATTGATAGTTGTGTATGTAAGGTTTAGTGTAGGTTTATAAGGTTTTTGGTGTGCTTGTGTTGTGTGTTTTTCAGAACAACGAATTTTTGTTTTGTTAACTGTCAGGATTGTGCTTTGTCGGGCATGTGAACTTTCCTGTTTTTGCACTTTCTTTCCTGTGGTGTCGGTGATCTTGTTGACGGTCTTGTGAGCTGTTGGTTTACTGTAGTAGACCCGCATATACACTTCCATACATGCATACAATTTGCATGTATATCTATATATTTATATATCTATATCTGTAATATATATTTATATATATATATATATATATATATATATATATATATATATATATATATATATATATCTGTATATATATATATACATATATATATATATATATATATATATATATAGAGAGAGAGAGAGAGAGAGGGGGAATGTAAAATGGGTACATGCAGTTCATTATATGTAATAAACTTAACATAGTAGAGTTAAGCATTATTAATGTATACATTGTAGTAAATGCTTCTTAATGCTTTACTTATTCGCTTTCACACATTGTCTATGTTGCACATGCAAGATTTGTCAATGTCTTTGTCAATATTTTTTTCTTTGTATTGGTAAGTGCGTTTATTACTTGTTATTTTCTCTGCCAATATAGTCAGAGTTGTGGCTGAAAAGGGTCCTAGGTCCAGTTCACTTTCCTGGTTACAAAAGTATAAATAAATATGAAATAGAAAAAAAGGGGGGGTGAACATGACAGAGCTAATTAAGGAACTTGTAAAGCACTATTTAATTCTGAATCATTCATATGAGAGGAAAAAAAAAACTCCCCAATGAAGGCAGTGGGGTGAAGCAGACAGACTTAGTTTTGAGCCCTACTACTTATCACGATACAGCAAGTGTCATTTAGTGCAGTGAGAGTTTTCACACCTCAGCATAAGAGCATGGTGGAACATCTGTCAATTCTTTTAAAGTTACCAAATAATCCCTTTACAAAAGCCTGCTATTTACCTACTTTCTTTTGCTGGTGGTAACTAACAGCTATTTATAGCATAGAACTAGCTCTGACAGACACATGAATGAGGCTCAGTCAGGGAATCATTGAATTAGCACTGTTACAGAAGGTGTGCTATATCTTAATAGCATACAAAAACAACACCACTTCCTTATGTCTAGCATGAGTCATATAAAGAGGGCTTGAAATGTATTCTGGGAAGAAGGAACAAAAGGAAGAAAATAAGATCATGTTACCAAGGCGTGCCCTATCATCCATTTTGTGGGAAACACAATAAAATTGTGAAATAACACTTGGAGTGATTTTGAGGCATTAAAATAGCTCAGAAAACAAAGATACAATGAAAAGAACATTTCTTTTTAGTTCTAATGTCGAGATTTCCTTTAATGAAGAAAATGAATATACAGTCCAGGACATCTAACATATAGGAACTTCAATTTTTTTGTCTGTCTGTAATAAGGTGTCTCAGATTAAATATGTATTGATGAGCACGGGTAGCACTAGAAGTGCATGAGAGAAAATACAGCATATTTCAAATGTTGTAATTGTGAATGACAAATAGGAAGCAGTGAGGTACTGGGGTCAACATAAAGCATTGTTTTTCTTTTTGCTGAGGCACACTTGGTGCAAGTCTGTAATAAACTAAGATGTAATCACTGTGGAGAAAGGGGACATATTCCTACCCAAAAAAGCCCTAAGTGTAGAAAATGCAATGAATATGGAGATTTAGGTGTGACTGTCCATTGCTAGAAAAGAAAAAGTTAGAAGAAGAAGAGAATATTTCAGATGAAAGACATTATTGATAATGTAACTGAACATTTTGGTGGAGAAAGAATTATATTGAAATAAATGAAAAATAAAATGCAGTCAGTATGGAGAATGATGACAGAAATGACGTAGGATTTTTTTTTTTTTACAAAAAAGTGTGTAGGTGCAAGATAAAGACACTTATTCAGCACTAGGAAGTAAAGAAGTGGAAGAGTAAGAATTTGGGAAGGAGACGGGCAAGAAGAAGAAGATGAATGAGCTCATAGGAAGGAGAGGAGAAGGAAAAAATAAAAATAAAAACAAGATATAAGAAAAATCATAGAAAATAGAAATATATGACTTATGAATATCAGTGCTAAATGTAAATCATATTCAAAATGATATTTAGAGGTATGGAGGTGAGTAAATGGTGACTGGTTCAGTGCTGGCAGGGTATAAACTTTAGCAAATGTTTGCTACAGTTTAAAAGTAGAAATTATATTTTAATAAAATGTGCTGAAGGAGCACTAGGGCTATGTGCAATGCCATGTTTTCCATGAAAAGAACCAGAAAGTTATATATTTTTGGGTATTACTAATTACAGGGCACGGAAACTGGGTAAGTGGAATAAGCTTGATTTTTTCTCTTCTCCTGAAGAGCTGATGTGGTAGAGTGCTGGTTTGTGGTGCCGGCATATGGTGCTGGTTGAGCCAGATATGCTTCTAAGTTTATGTATGCACCAATATGACAGAGAGGAAAGAGATGTTGGAGGAACTTAAAAGGTTTGTCATATTAAATATGTCAATTATAATGGTAGGAAATGTTAACTACAATTTGAAAAATGAGAGGGAAAATAACACAAGATGCTAATGTAATAAGAGATGCTATAAGACATGGGTGAAAGTAGGAAAAATAGAGTATAAACATATTAAAGGGGTCTTTCAGAACTGAAACTGATTATGTGTATATTCAAAAACTTTGAAATACATAACCATTGGGTCTGAATTGGCTGAGCTTTCAGATCATACAGCAGTAAGGTTAGACTAGGGGAATAATAAGTAGTGATAAAACCAGGAAAAGGAATAAAAAACTGAGTGAAATGATTGCTAAAACAGACAAAATGAAACAGAAACATAAGATATTATAGGGACAGCATATGACAATAACAGTACATTATAAAAACTGGATAGATTGTTGGCATGATTATAAAGAAAATGCATGAAAATATGTTTAATTGCAGAAAAAAAGGAATGAAACAAATGGCAGTTATATATAAAAATCATAAAAACACATTGTAAAGAAACAGAATTGTGTCCTGAGCTTCTTCAAATAACTCACACCACATCAAAAATAGCTTTTGATAATGTTTATTAAAACTTCTTAATCACAATTTTATTAACCAATGTTCTTAAGTTTAGTAATCACAGCATGAATATCCATGTAACAATGTACAGGGCAGTGCATCCCATTCAGCCTGCCCAACATAAGCAGCGTTGCCACAACCACTTACTCTCACTTATTAAAGCAGTGTACAACCACTCACTTTCATCCTCAACCAACCTATTTGAATCCAGCACCCAGCACCAGAGGGGGACAGAAGAGGGACAAGCCTTACCCTCTTCTCTGCCCACCAGCCTGACTCAGGCTGTTCTCTTTCACTTACTGCAACACTTTCACCAAACTTTCCAGAAACAAAGCCAAATGTACATCAAGTAAGTCCAATCCAAATTCATTGAGTTACACCCCATCCTCACTAAACCAGACAGGGTCCCTGTCATCAAAGTCCCTATGCTCTATCTTATGAATACCCAAGTTCAACAAATGACTTTAAAGCCTAAAATTAACAAACTGATGGGACCACTCTTTTCCCATAAAACTGCTGGCATTCCTCCAAAACAAATGTGGTACTATTTCAGACCACACAATACCCATGCCCAGAAATGCCCTCTTCAATTTAGCTAAATCCTCTAGTATCCTGTACACTAGTTGTCACATTGGAATAACTTCCAAATTATTATCTGCCAGATGAATCACTAATACTCACAGAAATCCAGTTCATGACTGTATGGCTGTAAACTCGTCCATGAGCTGATGCCATCTGAGTCATCTTAATGGACTCTCCACCCAAAGTGATGTAAACCCAGCTCGCTGCCATCTGGCCTAACTGTAGTCTGCTTCGTCATCCAGTGAATATAAGAATGACCCAGAATGACAACATCTTTTCCTAAAAAATAAATAAATAAATAATTAAGGTACTAAAATTATCATAAAACCATTTATCTAGCTTAAGAAAAATGACAAAACTGCATTTGAAGACCACCAACCTACCCTCTTAACCTCCACTGACCTACCTTCCCTTACCAAATTCGAAGTCTTTCCAATACAAAATGAGTGAGTTAAAAACCTCTCTCCCATAAAACCAACAGGTTGAAAAGCCCTTCTCATTACATAGTCAACTTGATTTCCCTGATATCACCTTACCCCCACTGAAAGCCCTTCTCATTACATAGTCAAATTGATTTCCCTGTTATCACCTTACCCCCACTGACTGCAAAACCAAATCCTGTGGACTCCCAGTATTTGACCCTTGTAAACTCCAAGCTCACCATACTAGACACAACAAAGTGTTTCCATCTTTCTCAAGTAAAATTTGCACAGTCCTCCCCATCTTGTCCATTTTAGACCTATGCAAACAAATTACTACTTATGCAGAAAATATCATCATATCCTGCCAAACCAGCAACCCCACCAACTCTGACACCCTAAACGCTCTATGATACATCCATAATGACAACACCACCCACAAATTATAATCCACTGAGTCACCTTCAACTAACTCTAAATCTCAAACAAAACCTTAAGCACCTGCCTTGTCATCAGCTAACTGTCCACCCTTGCATCATCAAATCTACCCCATCCTTTCAACATATGAGTAACAGTCCAAGATTATTAATACCTGCAGCCCTGCCATCCTCACAAATATACTAATAGCAGCCAGATCCACCTTCACTGACTGAACAGCTTTACCTTGGACCCAAGCCCAGGTTAGATATTGCAATAACAATTTCTCTGACCAAACTTCCTCTTCCTCAGACAGCTACAAAGCACATTTATTAAAATCATGTAAAGCTCTACCATACACCTTACTTCTAGAAACTGTCCAAGACTGCTGCACCAACTGTTTCATTACTGCAGTCCAATCTGCCACACCTCAAGTTCATACCTAAATCTGACTTCCCAACCCAGCTGCACTCACATAAAATATCCTTAGCCCCTCCTTACACTTACTTCACTTCCTCCATAGCACTCATCCTTCCAAAATAGCCCTTCCTAATCCACTACTCTACCTAAACTCTTTTAACTTTTCACTCAGCCCTAACATCCCCCTTTCTCAAACCTTTATACCCTCTTTACCCATCTTCTTCTAACCTCCTACCCACTTAAAGTGTCTCTGGAAAATCAGTTTGTTCCCAAACCTCATTTGTGGTGATAAATAAGAGAAAAATGTAAATACAATGTCATAGGTGAAAGTTATGGTAAATGGATGGATGGGAGAAAAGTTAAATATTGGGAAATAAGTTACATGAGGATGTCCAATATGTACATTTCTGTTTGCACTTGTAATGAAAACAATAATTCAAATGTATTTAATAAAGGAAAGAAGCAAAATGGGACATGGGGAAAAAGAGTTATAATACCAAGTTCTTATTAATATCCAGATGATTTATTAACTGTGGCTGAAAAATAAGATAAAGCTAAAATGAAGAGATAGTATTTGTTGAGGAGTTATTAAATAAAGCTGAGTTACAGTTGGTGCAAAAAGCAAAGTCTTTGGTGAATGTAAGGAAATAAGTGGAATATGCTATACTAGTAAATATGTGTATTAAGAGTGAAATTTGGAGAGTATGAAAATACAACAGTGGAAAAATAACAGAAGAAATAAAAATGCTATTATGGTCAAGATGTTTGACCCCGGGAACTACCACCCCATTAGCCTGATGAAACTGGTCTGCAAGGCCATGGAACGTATCATTATGGAACTTATAAACAAAGACATTGGTAATCTCCAAACTCTGGACCCCACCCAGTCTGGGTTTGTAAAAGGCAGATCATGTCTCCTAAACCTGATAGACTTCTTTGAAGAAGGAGGTTTGAATGTAAAACTCCTATAGTATGCTTAGCATATATACATTTTTTTCTGGGTAATAAAAGGGTGAAGGAGAGACTGAGTCTTACAAATGATGGTGAAATGGTATATGTAAGGTGTGAAGTGTGGACACGTGAAGGAGTAGGAATAACTAAACAAGATAATATGAAAACAAAATAAAATAAAATTATGGAATGTGAGAAATAATGAGATTAATGAAAACAGAAGATTATCGACTAACAATATTATGGATGCATGCTATATGGTATGGAAAGGTTGCAAAATGCTATAAAAAAATAGAAGAAAAACATCTGCAAATTTTTATAATGCAGGGGATTTCCTGTGTGAAAATGTTGTTGTATTAGTTACCAATTAAAAACAAAATAAGATATAAGATGTTGGAAGACAGAAAATGTGATGAGTGTAATGAGGGAACATAACAAAACATTGTTTTGTAGAATGCAAACATGAACAGTTTTGGAAAAGTGTTAAAATGAAATATAACGAGGGAGATTTAATAATATAACAACTGATATGATAAAGATAAATGTAAAAATGAAAATGTGACAGAATAATATTTGTAGCAATCTGGAGATTATGAAAAAGAAGATATGAAGGATTATTGTATTTATTGTATAATAAAAAAAGATGATAAATCTATACCAGATGAAATAAAAATATAGTTATGGAAGAAAGGAATGGGGTGTAGATGTTGATGGTAGCACAGGAAAATAACCTTTTGTGTTTTTTCTTGAAATAAATCAAAATATTATTTTGTATAAGTTATAATTTAAGATTTAGAATAAAAATAAAAACACTTAATGAGATATAAGTTATGAGTCTGAATTTGTAAGTAATGCAAAGAAGTAGAAATAATGAAATATGTAAATAAAGCAATACATACCACTTTTGTTTTGTTTTGTTTGCTATTATCTGCCTGAACTACTACCAGCTTTGGCAGATGAGACCTCAGTTTAACTTCTCTTCTGAAGGATCATAAAGAATTAAATTTTCACTGGCATCAATCTAATCTAATTTTGTAGAAAAGCTTGACTGGCCTCAGCATTAGTAAATCCTTTAGTTTTTATGACTCCAATACAATTATCATCACTGATATTGCTACCATGATTATTAAGAAAATATCAAATCTTCCCATGTCACTAATGTTCCCCATTATCCTCACTGCCACCACCATACTAGCGTAACACACTTCACATCACAATGCTGCATACCTCTCCACATCAGACTGGAAAGTTTTAGGAATTCAGTGGTTCTATATTATGTCACATCTCACATTTATGCACCTTATTCTTCTTTACAAATACAATATTGTATTAATCTTTGTTTTAACAATGTACTGTTTAAAGCAGTGGGGGAAGGTCTCTTTCATCATAAAACACTATGTGACATCCATTGCTATTTAACAATACCTAAAAGTATAAAACTGTCTTCTTCTTCTTTTCATGGAAAACATGGCAGTATGCATACTAATAGTGGAAGAGTACAAACCTTATATATAGAACCAGTTATAAAAATGATACATAAATGCTCTGAAGTGAAGAAATTGTTTCTTTCTATGATCATTGTTTAAACATGTGATACACATTAATATCCAAGAAATTTGTTAGTGCTGGCTTGAAAGGAATTATGGTCTGTTTCTGAGTAGCATTAGCATATCTATGCTTGAAACTATTAATGAATATAGTTTAGGGTAATGGATGAAGATATTTTTGTTTGTCAGTGTGAATTAAGTAGCTGCATCCATAATAATTTGCATTAAAATTAGGCAACTCTAAGCCTTGTAATTTAAGGACACATTTTTCCCTCATACAGAGAACTTTGCTTAGAAGCATATTAAACATCATGAATAATTATCTAGCATTACCAAACATAAATAAGAACAGAAATATAATTTCATATCCTTCTTCAAATTTCACTTTGGATAATGTGAATAACGTGGTAATACATTCTGAATATTAGAGTCTACAAAATATGACTGATCATCCGAACATGTTGCAGAAAAACTTTGATTTATCTCCAGCATTTGCACTATTTACTTAAAGAGAGTACAGACATTGGTAATGACAAATAGTAATTAAAAATAAGGCATACAGTAGACAGATACTAATTACACTTCAAACATAAAATACACAAACCGGGAATGACTAAAATATTTGTGCAGGTTTTTAAAACATCTCAAGTAAAAATGTTCACATGCTTAGCTCAGGTAAATCAAATTAACCTTTTACTTGGTTGTAGGACAGGAATTTAACACAACTAATCTAATTAGACATTTTCTAAACATAGGCAAGTTCTTATGCTGTGCTTAACATAATGGACTGCTTGGTCTTTGCTAGTCATACCTTGTTCCATCAGTACGGAGGAACTAAATCAGTTTATTATATTTTTTTAGTTTTCCAACACATATTTCAATATCAACTGAATGAGCCAACTTATCTTATTTAAATATGTCATGATTAAGTAAAGATGAGTTACAAATTATAAATATTTACCACTCCCATTAGAAATCTGGCACAAAGTCATATACACTGAGTCAGAGAGCCTAAAATCAGAGCCAGACTTTAACTGACTGACATCTTCACTTAGAATCCTGCAGGTATGAAAGGATTTATTTTAGCATACATTTTCTGAGGGGTAAAATGTTTATATGTGTAATTAGCAGTGCTAGTAAATAAGTCTGTTTTTGCCATAAAATCACACACTTATTTGGGAATTCAAGAACAGACCCTCCCTTACCTTACTTACAAGAGGTAACCCTAATCTTGACCCCACCCCTAACCTTAAGCCTACACATTAAATTAGGAAACCCATTTCCCTAAAAGTATCAGTTCATAAGAACCTTGGACATATACATACAGAGCAACAAGCATGCACAACTCCAACTTTATCTCCTAACCGAGCTCTTACTCTAAGTCTAATACAAAAATACTCACATGCATAATCCAAAACATTCACAAACACAATGCTGAACAAATTGCCATTGAGCAAATTCAGTGACAGACTGGAAAATACCTCCCTTCAGTCAAAAGAAAAAATGTAACCCCTTTTCTTGCTCCTCTTCCAAAACTTACCTGCAAACATACAGGCAGACACTCTAGTACCAATTATCTTTACCATAAACATCCAAACGTCATGCTTTCAACATCAGTACCACTCAGACAACCACATGTTTAACCATATTCCACCACAGAAAACACTGTCAATGAAAATGTCATTTGAACAACCTAATGGCACCCATGTCTATCTATATATCTATGAGTCTAATTTTATTTATCAAAATTACACTTACCCAAGTTCCTAATGAGTGAGACCACTTCTATAAAAAATGAGAATTATGAAGCCTTAGATCACTGATGGTTATTCCCAGGGTAAAGTACCACCTGGCCAGCAGGACAAACAACTAATCAGAACAATTTCAAACCGACCCAAGTGGGGGACTTCACCACATCCCCCCAACTAAATATACCAACTCTGAGATCACAGTACACTGGAAAAAATAGCAAAGTTCACCATGGTGACCAAATTGGGTAAGTGGAATTTACATAAATGAAAGTAATTCTATATATATATATATATATATATATATATATATATATATATGTATATAGAAACACTTTATATGCTCAAAATCCTGAAATATCGAATTTCAGAATCTCGAGTCCATAAAGTGGAAAGTCTAAGTGAATTAAACAACGTTTTACTAGTGAAGAAGGCAGCCTGGTCCTGGTCTTCATTTGTTATTTATTGGCTGTGTTTTACGTGATATTTCTAAAACATTGAACACCCAGAAGTGCGAAATTCAAAATCTCGCATTTTGGAGATGTTGAATTAGCGATTCTGGTTTTGCGCTGTGTTCATGGTTTCAGGTAAGTTTTTATGTTTTAAGGGTTTTGTGTAGGGGCTGTAGTGTGTGTTAGTGTGTTTTGTTACTGTGGTGTGTGTGTGCGAGGGAGATGTAGCTTGTGTGGTGGTGTTTCATGTGTTTGTGCATGTAGTGTGACATTGGAGTTAGTATATTTAAATAGGGGGGTGTAGGGGACCTGCTTGTACATAGGATTGGGTTGTATGTTTGTTTGTGGGGAGGAAGGTGTGTGTATGTGTATGCATGTGGTGTGTGTGTAGTACAGAAGTTACGATTTTGAATTTTGTGCTTCTGGGTGTTTGATGTTTTAGCATTTCCACTTTAGGCTCGAGATTCTAAAATTCAATATTTCAGGATTTCGGGGATATAAAGTGAATCTCTCTCTCTCTCTCTCTCTCTCTCTCTATATATATATATATATATATATATATATATATATATATATATATATATATATATATATATATATTTATATATATATAATGTAATTGGTATACTGATGTAGACCGAAATATCCATATCTTGGCATTAACAAACGCAACACCAAAAGACTGACTTTGCATCTCGGCTCCTGAAAAATTTAAAGAACAAAACAGATGAAATCATCATTTTTCACAGGAGCAAGCCCTCCCACCCCTCATCTCTGATGTTCCCTGCTGATTTATATATATACATATATATATATATATATATATATATATATATATAGATATATCTATATGTGTGTATATATCAATATCTATATATACATATCTATATATAAATATTTATATTTATATATATATATATATATATATATATATATATATATATATATATACATACTAACTCCGAGACTGCAAAATCTTGGAAAAAGGGCATATTTCTCTACCCCAAGACTTGTACAATCTTGTACACCTATTGATCATCTCTTTAGTTTGTCAAATTTTGTCAGCTAAACAGATGCTGACCTGAGGTATAGGTGAAAATCTTCAGTACACTCATATATGGTTTCCATCAAATTGGTATATCCTGCATATTTTTGAGTCATGTTGCTTGACAGTTGTGTGATAAAGTCAAATCACTGGGGAAGGGCAATATGCCCCTTCACTGGGAATTGTGCAATCTTGGAATTAGTATATATGTTTAGAAGGGAGTGTGGGGAGGGGTTGCGCAGTAGCAAAATCATTATATATATAGGTTTACTATCAAAACCTGGAAACTGCATATGGTCAACTTGCAATTTCTAAGTTGGCAGAATGTCAAAACAAAATTGATTGACTACATTACAGTGAATGAGCAGTGTAGATCGATGATTTGGATTCAGCATTGTGCAGGGAGGTTGTGGTTCAGTGAGTAACAGGGAATTAGCCCATTTCCTCACTGTAGCGCGATCTCGGAGTTGGTATATTTAATCTTCCCCCTGCAAATTAGTAGAATTTATGTACCATTGACTGTAGAGTTCAATAGTACATTAATGTGTATGCCAGGAGGTGAGTGACATCACCTCCTGCTATGTCATATACATCAAACCATGGTGGTCATTTTCGATGTGGTTTACTTTTCGGCATTTCAAATTTCAACATTTTAGGTTGACATTTTAAACGGTCGACTGAAGCTGATTCAAATTCCAGTAGTTAAACTAACTCTCTCTCTTTCTCTCCGTATGTATGTATATATATATATATATATATATATATATATATATATATATATATATATATATATATATATATATATATATATATATATATATATATATATATATATATATATATATATATATATATATATATATATATATATATATATATATATATATATATATATATATATATATATATATATATATATATATATATATATATATATATATATATATATATATATATATATATATATATATTCAAAGAATCCAAATGAAGACACTCCACGGCAAATAAAAGCAATCGTTTAATCAAATGTAAAGTAACAGCGATCGGTACCCATTAAAACAGTAAGCGCTTTTACATTTATGACAAATGCTTCTTCAGACTGTTGACTAAAGAACAAGCCCTAGTATTTAAACCTGAACTCATTAGAGATCTGTCCAATCAATATCTGTTCTCAATTAAGAATTAATTATGTCATAAAGTGCTAGTGATTAAAACTCTGATAATGTATAATATATATAAAAAACAAGTTATTTAAAACAGCAATAAAAATACTTCTATGGAATTTAATTTCACTAATACAAAGAGATAGAATATTTCTATGCTTTAAATCTATATGCAAAAGTCTATAAAAAATATAAAAATGTGAAATGTATGTACAAATGTTGCTCACTATTAAATGCATAGAAATAACTAACAAATGCCTAACTACTGTATTCTAAAACATATACTGTACGAAATCCAAAATATGCATACACATTAAACTATTCTAAATCCTTATTTACTTCCATCTGATAAAAACAGACTGAAAATATTAAGAATAAAACTATTTGTTCCGTGTAATTTCTATAATTTCCTAACCTACTATTCCTCTCTACTATCTCTGCTACTGTAAATATAAAACTGTGTTTAGTACCAAAAGTGAGAACATGTCTCGCTATGGCATTACTTTCATCTTCTTTGCTGACTGCATAAATATGTTCTCGTACTCTCTCACGTAGTGTCCTGTTAGTCTTACCTATGTAGAAGCTGCTGCATGTGCAGGTAGCTATGTATATCACATCTCTACTCTTGCAAAGAGAAGCCAGGTGGATCATGAGGTTACAAGCAGATAAATCAATGGGCCTGAATGATAGAGTTTCCCTCAAGCCGTTTCCAGAAGCTAGGGACTTTCAACACTAGATTTAAGGCTGCTATAATATTGAATAGTTTTAGTCTGAATTTTTTCAGTCTGTTTTTATCAGATGGAAGTAAATAAGGATTTAGAATAGTTTAATGTGTATGCATATTTTGCATTTCATACAGTATATGTTTTAGAATACAGTAGTTAGGCATTTGTTAGTTATTTCTATGCATTTAATAGTGAGCAACATTTGTACATACATTTCACATTTTTATATTTTTTATAGACATTTGCATATAGATTTAAAGCATAGAAATATTCTCTTTGTATTAGTGAAATGAAATTCCATAGAAGTATTTTTATAGTTGTTTTAAATAACTAGTTTTTTATATATATTATACATTATCAGAGTTTTAAGCAGTAGCACTTCATGAGATAATTAATTCTTAATTGAGAATAGATATTGATTGGACAGATCTGTAATGAGTTCAGGTTTAAATACTAACACTTGTTCTTTAGTCAACAGTATGAAGAAGCATTTGTCATAAATGTAAAAGCGCTTACTGTTTTAATGCGTACCGATTGCTGTTACTTTACATTTCATTAAACGGTTGCTTTTATTTGCCGTGGAGTGTCTTCATTTGGATTCTTTGGATTATTGTTTGCTGTTTTGCATTTTGAGACACCTTACCCCTGCGAGTGGTTTTTGCTTACTTTTTTCACTTGGAATATATATATATACATATATATATATATATATATACATATTCTGGATGAAGAAAACCACTTAGAAGTTGTGCTTCCCATACATAGCCGGCTATGAAATAGGAGGGATATCCTTCTTACAAAGAAGTACAAAGTACACTACAGAAAAAAAATGGCTGGGAAAACATCTGGCTCAGATGATGTCACAGCAGAAATGATCAGGCTATTGGGTGCATTGGAGAAGAAATGAATCCTGACTGTATTCTTCATGTGGAAAGAGGGACTTATCTCAGATGACTAATGAAGAAACATGTACAAAGTCAATATTCACAATGAGCCATACAGTGGAATGACATTCCTTTGATATACCATGAAATGCTTACAGACTGTGACTGATAAAAGAGTTTACAGGGTAATAGAAAGTAAAATAGGGATATGCAGTTTGAATTCAGATGCTGGTACCTACAACTGACCTGATGTTTGCAGTAAGACAGTAGAAAAGAAGCTGCCTATGAGGAATGAGTCCAACTGTACATTTCTAGACTTGGAGAAAACAAATGATACGTTTCTGTGAAAGCTGATTTGAACAGTGCAGCAATGGTTTCAAATCCTGGAAAAATTGGAAGAATTAGTGTGGGCTATGTACAAATAATATGTTGATTCACAGAGGGGAGTCCAGTGAAAGTTGATTTGCATCAGGATCTAGATGTAAGCTCACTGTTGCTCATACCGACAATAGACTAAACCAGCAAACACATCAGAGGGGAGTGAGCAAAAACAGATGTATGCAGATTATGTGTCAGTGCAAACAGGCTCTGGCATATGTCTCTCTTTTCACAGCAGACTCTGAAGACAGATGCTATGGAACTGGAATGCAAGGGGTGGAACAGAGTACAAAGAAGAAAATAATCACATAACTAAATGGTGGAAATCAGAAAAAGTATACAAAATAAGATAGAAAATAAAATAGTGGCTCAGGATGACAATTTCAAGGCTATGGGAGGTATGGTTGAGGAGGAAGGAAAGCCTGACAGATGATTACCGGGCAAGTTAAAAAGTAAGGTGTACAAAAGAGTGCTGTGACCAGTATTACTAAATGGTGCAGATGCCTGAAGGCAGAGCAGAGGCATACAGTGAGACTGGTGAATAAATGAGAAGAAAACTGCAGAAGCCAAAACAGCTTCAGCTGCAGAGAGAGTCAAGAAGAACAGATTGCAGTGGATTGGTCACATGTGCAGAAAAGCAGAAGGTGATCCTATGAAGCAGACTGGGAAGACACAAAACAAAAGCAAGCTGGAAACTAGAGCATCCGGCCAAGAGCCCGAAGGATTGCATGACCGAACACTTGTAATAGTCAAACATGACTTTTGAAGAAAGTACTAGAGTGATACTGAACTGAAAGAGGTATTGACAGTTGGCGTGACTCGCTGACCCAATTAAATGTGGGTAAATGGGTTGGAAATACATGAAACAGTGACAATGTAGTAGTCATTTATTTACCTGACCTTGTCTTGTTGAGATTTTCTTTGTATATGTGATTAGTTTGTTAGATAGTTATGTAATTGAGCTTCCTCCCTTTCTTAATGTATTGTACTAGCATTTTTTTGTTACTAAATTCTCTTGGAGCTTATCTCCTCGGGCCTCTACTGAAAATGGACATATATCCAGTTAGACTAGCTTGGTAAACAAATGTAAAATAAAAATAAATAAATAAATAAATGTAGAACTAGTTCAGAAGTGGGCATGATGACGTATTACTAATATCTGTACATTTCATATAGGTTCTTAGGTTCATAGGTAGGTACTAGGCTATCTGCCCGAGGGCATGTATAAGCCTAGCCAGAGTGTGTCGGCTTTCACCGCCCCATTGATTAATTAACTGATCCTCTGTCAAGCAGAGTCAATGAAGTGATCCCAGGGGTGTATTTTCTGTTACCCATCCACTCATCAAGGTTTTTCTTGAAGTGTGTTAGTGAGGGGCTCTGCCTGACGTAATTTGGAATTTTGTTCCAAAGCATGGGAAGTCTCTGTGACAGGAATCTATCCCTCCAGCATGTTCTATTTATTGTTGTGGTGAGGTTTAGCTCACTAGAGCACGTAGCTCGTAGTGACTTGGATTTCTTTAGGTGGAGCATGTCCATCAATTCTGAGTTGGACATGGCTTTGTAAGTTAGGCAGAGATCACATCTGAGTAAGCAATATGCCACTGACTACAGCCTGAGTTTTTTCAGTTGGGCTGCATAGGACATATGTTTAAGGCCAGTAATCCTCTTGGTGAGGTACTTTTGTGGTCTTTCCAGCTGTTGGAAGTGTCTTGTGAGGTACATCCCAAATGGGGCATTGTACTCTATGATGTGTCTAATGAATTTCGAGTAGAGAGGCACTATAACCTCCTTATTTCTAGATGAGAACCCTTTAGTAATTAGATGGGCCACATAGAAGGATTTCCTAACTACTTTGGCAATATGATTGTCAAAGGAAAGATTGATATCTACCTGGGTCCCCAGATCTCGTATTACCTCTTCTGTATTACGGGGGCTGCAACCTATGTGGTAATTCATGGGTGTTTTGTTTTTCCCAAATGGGATGACTATGCATTTTTTGGCATTTAGCTTGAGACCATGACTTTGACACCAGGTGTCCGTCTCAGTAAGGCCCTTTTGGAGGATGTTCGTGTCAGCCGGAGAGTCAATTATGGCTCCCAGTTTGCAGTCATTGGCGAACTTGGCTAGCCATAGTCCTCCTGTGTTTGCCTGTACTTCTGGGAAGTATATGCCAAACAGTAGGGGGTCCAAGGATAGAGCCTTGCAGGACACCACTTGTGACTGGTTTAGAGTCGGACCTGGAGCCCACTATTCTTACCGTGTGAGTTCGCTCTGTAAGCCAGTTGGCAACCCATCTTGTGATGTAGGGGTTTATGTTCAGGCTGGTGAGTTTTTCTGTAATATCCGAGTGGGGAATGGTGTCGAAAGCTTGGTGTGGTCAAGGTAGGCTGTGTGATCCACCTTTTCCTCATCTAAGGCCTGGGTGACTGTCTCAAAGAAGTCACCCAGGTTTAGTAAGCATGATCTGTCCTTAACAAAGCCGAACTGGGTCGGGTCAAGTGTTTGGAGGTTCCCAATGTCTTTGTTAATCAGTTCCATGATTATGCACTCCATAGCCTTGCAGACTAGGCTAGTCAGCTTTTTGGGGTGATAGTTACCAGGGTCAGTTGTGGCCCCTCCTTTGTGGAGAGGAATAACCGTTGTGCACCATTCTATGGGCACGTACCTGTGGAGTGGCTGAGGTTGAACAGCATGTTTAGGTGGGGAGGTTAGTTCATTCTGTATTTCGTGCAAGACGCAGCCTGGGACACCATCTGGTCCCATTAACGCTGTGTTTTTGGCTTTTGAAAGGGCTGTTTTCACCTGTGCATCTGTGATTTTTGGGACACTACACTTTTCTGGTATTGTTGTGGGACCTTTTGGAGGTGAGGGGGGGGGGTGAAGTTTGCACTGAATCTATCTGCCAGGATGTTGGCAATATCAGTAGGTTCTGTATGTTTTGTGCAATTTTGCACTAGTTCAGTGCATATCTGTGACTTGCCACTTAGATTTTTAACATAGCTAAAGAAGGCTTTGTCGTTATCTTTAGAATCCTTGGCTATTTTTCTTTCGAAGTTAGTCTTGGAAGATTTCATGAGGGACCTTAGTTTCTTACTGATACTGATCAGGGATGTCTTTCCTTCTTGGGATTTGCTTTTTTTCTGAACTAGTTTCCTCCTTCTATTGTATAGCCTGCTTATTGCAGTGGTCCACCAAACTAGTTTCCTTCTCTTAGAGGAGTGAGTCTTGGTTTTGCTAGGGATGGCATGATCCATGCATCCTTGTAGGTACTCATAGAGTGCATTTGTACAGGTTTCTGCTTCTTGGGCGGCATTATCCTTTAGCGTGGGGGCTGTGAAACCTACCACCTCTGTCTTAAGTAAGGTGAAGTTTTCTTTAGAAAAGTTTTTTACTGTGGTTTCCTTAGTTGGGGGTGGTGGTGGGGTGTGGACATCCAGAGTGATTAGTATATGGTCTGATCTAACCAGTGACGGGTTGACCTCCTGTGTGGAACACCTGTCGCCCATGTTGGTGATGACCAGGTCCAATATGTTTTCACCTCTGGTAGGGGAGTTTACCAGCTGATCCAGGCCATTTGAGTTGATGAATTCCAGGAAGCACAGGGCCTGGGAATTTATACTTGAGTAGTTTTCCCAGTGAATGGTAGGGCAATTGAAATCGCCCAATATCAGGATGTTCGGTAGGACCTTCATGTTTTCCAGTGTCTCCAGAAAGGTGGAGTGGTGGTCCTGTGTCATGGAGGGTGATCTGTAGCAGGCCACAGTTTGCATTGCAGATTTCCCCGATGTTAGTTGCACATGGATGATCTCAGAGGTATCATGCTGCGCCACTAACCTGGAGGTGTAGGTATCCTTGATGAATATGGATACACCCCCTCCTTTTGTGTTTTGGTCCATGTTCTGTGGCCGAAATGTGTGGCATGAGTTGGAGCCCAGTAGTGTTGGCATGCTCTCTGGAGCCTTGAACCAGGTTTCAGTTACTGCACAGATGTTAGTTGCACATGGATGATCTCAGAGGTATCATGCTGCGCCACTAACCTGGAGGTGTAGGTATCCTTGATGAATATGGATACACCCCCTCCTTTTGTGTTTTGTTCCATGTTCTGTGGCCAAAATGTGTGGCATGAGTTGGAGCCCAGTAGTGCTGGTGTGCTCTCTGGAGCCTTGGACCAGGTTTCAGTTACTGCACAGATGTCAATGTTCTCCATACTGAGGAGTGCTTTGAGCGCATGCATTTTGAGATTTAAATTCCTGGCACTTGACTACCATAACCCTCATTAATTGTACTGTTTATGGAGGTGGGTTTGGCTATTGAGCCTTGCCTAAAAAAGGCACTATGGGGGCAGCAAGAGCCTTGGCCAGTATTCAAAAGCCTAGGGGTGACAGGTGCAAGCCATCTCTTGCAAAGCAACACGGCTTGTCGAGCATGTCTTCCCAGGCTGACAGACACTGCATCCCCTTTGAATGACACCAGAAGCTTAGCCAATTGTTGAAATTGATAATTTTTTCTTTATACTAAGGTATCATTCTTGGTGAGGGCAGGGTGCTACTCAGGGCCAGGGTCATACGAACCTGAGCTACATGATCAGAGAGCTTTTCCATGTCTTTTTTCATGTAGTCCAGGGAGGTACATCTCAGGTCATTCACACCAACATGAACATAGACAGAGTCATATTTGTACTTGTTCTGGAGAGACCTGAGTACTTGTGTTATGTGGCAGATTCTGGCTCCCAGCAGGCAGCTAACAGTAACCTTCTGCTTGTCCAGCCTAGTGAGTGGGACGTCAGTGTGCCTGACTATAGAGTCACCTATTAATAGTGTATTAGGTATGTTATTTCGCCTAAAGGGCTGTAATTGTGCGGCACACTGATTTTGTGTTTTATGTGTTGTCTGGTTTGTGACGGGAAGTGCAGGTTGTTTGGGTGTCTGCTTTGGAGGTCTCTGATGCTTCTGTAGGTTTTTATTTAGAGCCTCTGAGTATGATTTTGTGTATTTATGTGTATTTTTTGCCAGTGCTGCTTTAGTAGGTCTGTGTGCGGCTGGAGTTGTGGTGCAAGTGTTAACCTTCTCCTCTTGACTGTCTGTTCCAGCCTTGGGAGGAGACAGCTTAGCTTCCAGTTTGGCAGTATAATTGCATCTCTCACATATGTCAATGTTTTGTGGCAGGAGGAGAGGGTTGTCTGTGTACATGAGAGAGTTATAACATTGCCTCAGGATACCCAGATTCACCAGCTGGACTGGAGAATGCACCTAAAGTTGCTGTTTGGTCATGCCTGAATAGTAGGGTGAGCTGCTTAGCCGCTTGGCTGGTGAGGGGTAAATAAAGAGCCTTTCCCTGCTGGACAGTCAGTGTCAGGGTATATTAGTGCCTGCTATTAGGTCTGATCAAGTGCTGGGCTGTAAGATGCTTTTTGAGTGCTTAGGTTGAGAGTTAGACTAGTTTCAAGGGAAAAACTGAAGAGGAGACTTGGTGGAGCCGGGAATAATTTAACCGTAGCTAACCAGCACTGCCTGGTGAGCAAAACCATGCAAACATGGTTTTTATGGTAGGGAAATGAAAGAGATATAAATTAGCCCACAATGGCCTATAAACTACTTACTTCTGGGCTGGAACCACTCCTCCAGAGACAGATAGGATGCTCAAAGCTCCCCTCTCTCACAGGTGAACAGAGAAACTTCCTTCTATCCAAATAAGGTATGGGCAACTCAGAAACTAGTATCACAGCCCTGAATTCATCACTAGCCTGAAAACTGGACTATGCTAGCTTAGAAAGGTGGGAAACAAGGATTTTTTTTTTTGAAAAGATAAGCAAAAACAGTAAAAAATACACTTAAAACAGCTTTAAATGACTACAAACGATCAGAAAAGGCTATCACACTTTAGTGCGTAGCCTACAACAGTTAAACATTTAAACAAAAAACAACTTTTTAAAAGTGCAGGCAGTCAAATAAGTACAATATGTGAAAAAAACAAGCTTTTAAATCACAATAAATGCTGGAAAATCTGTGTTTGTGTTGAAAATAGTTAAGTACACCAAGAAAGTACAGAAAACTGATACTTAATCACTCCAAAGTGTCTCTTCTATGCTAGAAGGCTTGTATCAGTTTAAGGCTTTCTAGTGCTGCCCAGTAGGTTAGTTACAGGAAAGATGGGAAACAAGCACAGATGTGGGGCAGGATTCACAAAGGCTTGCATGGAGTGTAAGAGACGTGTAAGACTCCATGCAAGCCTCGCGATCCAGGAACAGCCCAAAACTCCGTGTAAGAGACCAGCTAAAAGTGTGTGTGGAGGGGGGTTAGTGTGTGTGCAAGTCTGTATGAAAGAAATGTCCCTTTTGGCAACTAGGAGAACACACTACAGGATGCACATTCCCCTTTCTAAACACTGATGATGTCAGCACGCTATAAGTACAGCAGGAGAAGGGAAACTTCCCAGTAATGTGAATAGTGCGCTCCGCTAATGCATCTGTCTCGAGTGTCATAACATAGTTAGGTAGGGGGTTGAATCCTGCAAATGCCCCGTGTGTGTGGAGGGGGCATAGTGTGTGTGCAAGTCTGTATGAAAGAAATGTCCATTTTGGCAACTAGGAGAATACACTACAGGATGCACAGTCCCCTTTCTAAACACTGATGATGTCAGCACCCTATAAGTACAGCAGGAGAAAAGAAACCTCCCAGTAATGCAAATAGCACACTCTGCTAATGTGTTTGTCTGGAGTGTCATAACATAGTTAGATATGGGTTTGAATCCTGCCAATACTCAGTGTGTGTGGAGGGGGGTTAGTGTGTATGAAAGAAATGTCCCTTTTGGCAACTAGGAGAACACACTACAGGATACACATTTCCCTTTCTAAACACTGATGATGTCAGCACCCTATAAGTACAGCAGGAGAAAGAAAACCTCTCAGTAATGCGAATAGCGTGTTCCGCTAATGCGTCCGTCTCAAGTGTCATAACATAGTTAGGTAGGGATTTGAATCCTGTAAGTGAATGTGGGGAGGGGGGTGGAAATAGTGTGTGTGCAATTACATGTGTGAGACAACTGACCATTTTGCCAACCAGTACAACACACCAGCTGCTGCATATTCCAATCTCTACACAGAGATGATGTCAGCACCCTACAAGTACAGCGGAAGAGGGCAAATCTCCCAGTAATGCAAATAGCATGCTCTGCTACTGTGTCTCTCACAACTGTCATAGCACAGTTAGTTATGGCTTTGAATTCCACACATGCCATGTGTGTTTTTGTCACACAGAATGCCCATGTGTGTGGGTTGTTGTTCACAATAATGCATGACATCGATTAAACCAGTAATGGCAATGGACACAGATGATGTATGTGTGTGCCAAATACACATATGTGCCTGTGACCTTCAATAGTTACCATGTCTGATGCCTGCCACATGTGAATACATGGTATTTGCACTGGATAACATTATGACTGCGGTCTTCTGTGCGGGTGCTGCATGTGGTATGTGTATATACAGTGTGAGATGTAGATGGTATCATCCTAGCAGCGAGGGATACACTTCTGGTCTGGGGCATATAGTCTACATGTTGTTGATGAACAGGTGCTGCATGTTTTCACCTGTTGTGGGAGTGGTAACAAGTTGTTCCATAGCAATGCAGTGACTACATGCTAGGAATCTTTCAGCTAGGGTGTTGTAGCTACAGTAATTCATCAGCATTCAGTAATACGTCAGCATTTCTGGTGAGGGTATGATGCCAACCAAGGTCAAGGTCATACCAGCCTGTGCCACATGCTCAGAGAGCCCTTATATGTTCCCTATCATGTAGTCCAGGGAGGTACATCACAGGTCAGCCATAGTGGCATGGACAATGACTGAGTCATATGTGTCCATGCCTCTGACTGACTTGTATGTTTGTGTTATGTGGTGGACCATAGTGCCCCACGGGCATATCACTGTGACCTTCACCTTGTCCAGCCTGGTGAGCGTGACCTCACTGTACCGGACAATAAAGGTACCTAACACAACTGCAGCAGGTGTGTTGTCTAGCCCTACAGGCTGTGACTGTTTGGCACACAGGATTTGTGTGCTATGTGTTATGCGTGCTGTGTTCCGGCATAACGTATGCCTGTGTGCCAGCTGCAGAGGTGTCTGCCGCTCAGGCAGGATGCTATTCTTAGGCTCCATGAATGGCCCAGTGTGTTCACATGTTTGTATTGCTGTCAGTGTAGGTCTACATCAGACTGGTATTGTAGTCACTGTAGTATTTCATGCCACCTGACAGGTTATGCCAGTACTGGGTTTAGAGTGCTTAGTCCCCAGTTTGGCTATGTGGTTGCATCTCATACATGTGTTGTACGTCCATGTGTAGGGGAGAGGGTTGACTGTGTACATGTGGCAGCTGTGACATTGCCACATGACCCACATATTCTACAACTGTACCATAGAGGTGATTCACAAGTTACCTTTGCACATGCTACCATAGTAGTGTGATTGCCATGGTGATTACAACACATAGGGCCAATGGGGAACAACATACTGAAGGTGAGTATGTGTGGGTGTACTGCTTCTGATTTCATAGCGCTGGCATTTATGACTGCACACGTGGGCAAATGCCAGGTAAGTCATATGCAATGTGTCACAGGCAATGTACATGCGAACAGGACAGACAGTGATGTTCTGTCAAGTGAGACATTGACATACGTATAGTAAGCTATGCAGATGTCACTAGGAATCCACAGAAGCTCTGTAAATCTGCATTGCAGGTGGAATCAGTGTTCCAGGGAACCTCAAGCAAACATGCATGCAAACAAAGCTACAGTAAGCAGGGCTGGAAGTAGTCCATTGTACAACAAAGAAGGGGTACCACTTCCAGTAGGTAACAGTGCAAATATGCAGGCACTATAAACATGTACCCAGGAATGCACAGCTCAGATGTCCATGGTAAAACTGAAATTATTTAAAATTTAATTTAATTTAAATTAAATTGGTACTGCACACATATCAACATGCACAAACATCCACATTGCATAGTCATTGTGGGCAACATGCCACCATTAGTGTACATGTCCATCATTGCGTATCACTACTTGCATTACCTTCTCCCCTGTGCTACCTATGTATGTGGCTATCTGTTGACATCCTTACCACCAGTATGCAAAAATGTGCAGCTGTTACACTATGGTACTTACTATGGGTGTAGATAACAATTCAGGACAGTCATACAGTTACTGCATCAGGCATGCTGGGATATACACACAATCATATCAGCACACTGTACTGTTACCAACATGATACTATTAATACACTTCTATGTAGTCACCCTGTGCATCAGCAACATGTTAACCTGTTCCTGCACTGATGTTAGAGATTTCAGGAGGTGGCACAGTTTCATCATATGCACAGGGTGTGAACTAGGTATGCCTGAGTCTGCCACTGATACCAACAATTGACATGTATGTGTATGTGTGTTGGTGAGGGACAGCAGTACAGGGTGGGGCACTGTTGATGCAGTGTGTGCGGGTATGTGGTAGCCCTAGGTGTTAACATTTCGCATGTGTGTATGCATGCACACAGTTCCACCTCATGGCTGCCATATACTGGAGTTTGTGGACAGCCACAGACTGCACCTGCCAGGTCATACAGATCAGTGTCTGTGGCCATGGACACGGTACCTGTGCCTGGCAGGGGTGCTATAGACCGTATCCGGTACTAAGCCAGACTGGGTACTGTTATCAGAAGCGGGTGTTCGTTGACTGGACACAGGTCCCTGTTGGGACTGTCCAGAGCCACGTGCACGTGGTCTCCTGGGGCGGTCTGATGACAGCACAGACCCAGCATTGCTGGGGCTGCTGCTGGCACTATGGGGGCATCTATGGGCCTGTTGTCATCTGCGCCGACTGCCAGCTGCTGCTGTTGCTGGCATATGGCCATGTCGACGCCACAACCATCCACCATTGCCCTGGCTCATGGACATGTAGTTGTGGAACTGCTGTAATATGTCCCCACAACGTCTGTCTATGACATCGGTGAAATTATGGATAGCATCCGCAATGTCATGCATACTGTCAGTCATGGATGTGCAACATGCTCTCAGCTCCCTCAGACCCTGTCTGTTGTACCTTTCCATACGTGACTGTGCCTGCATGACAGCCCGAAACATAGCTGAGGTTGACAGACCTCTTTGGGCACGTCTGCCAGAGGCAGTACGCCCATGGATGCTCCCACAAGAACCCATGGGCAACTGTCTGTGTGGTACCATCTCAGGACCCTGCCCATGGCTGCTGTGTGGGGAAGCATGTGCCACAGATACCACATTACCCTGGTCAATGCCCACTGTATCCTGTCCATCACCTAGGGACATTGGTGACATAGGATGTACTGGCAGAATGACTGTGTGCAATGATGGGGTTGACAGCTGTGTACTGTCAATTGGCTGACCAATGACGGACCCTGACACACCTTCCTGTGCCATTACACATATATCATCATTATCAGTACCTGTGGCACCAGATTCAGGTTCCCTGCTGCAGGATACCAGAGCAGCACCAGAACCTGTGGGAGGAAGACAGGAAACACAGTTTACAATGTCTACACAATGTTACCAGTGATGCACACATGCACACATGCACACGTGGACACATGGACACATGCACACATGCACACATGGACACACGCACACATGCACACATGCACACCCCGCAGTATACACACAGACCACTACTGAGTTACACTATTATTACTAGCACTATCAAGACTATTATAGGTATTGTTAATACACACTCCATCAGCATGGATGGGTTGCCTTGCTGTAACACCGGAGGGACCTGCAGAAATGAGGGGATTAATGTCAGTGGCACAACTGTGCCATTGATACTACGTATGATACAGTTCAGTAGTACAACAGCTGCCTTTCACATGTCAGCTGCTGATATTGGAAATATCACACCTGCACAATTACATACTATGTTGACAGCTACATACCAAGGACACACCTTACACATGCATAAACTAACAGTGTACAGAACAGTCAAGTGCACATATGGCATATTACCTGCATGCTCCATGTCGTGTTGCTGTGTGGCTCCAGCCTCCATCATAATGCAGGTGTGTTGCTGTTGATGTTCCTGGGCTTGAGCCACAACACTTAGGAGTAGCCCCTCCAGTCTGGTGAGGGGGGGATGTGTGGCCACCCCATCTCCTGTGGTGACCTGTTGCCTGTGGATATCTGATGCACGCTGATGGACATTTCTGATTAAATCACTGCAGTGATGTCGTACCTGCTCATATGTCCTATTATGTGTGCCAATGTCATTTACCCTACGGACAAGGTCTTGCCACAGTGCAGCCCTCTCCTGCTGATTCTGGCTGGTGTGGGAAAACAGTATGTCATAATCCCACACCAGGCTCTGGTGTATCTCTTCATCTTCTGCAGCAGAGTAGGCAGGATTTCGCTGACGTGCCATGTCCCTGAAAGAGAACACAAACAGGATATCAGCAAACTATGACAGCAAAATATAGCACATATGCTATACATGATACTCAACTGTAGTGATATACTACTACTCCCATATGTAGCACATGTGTCTCTTGGTGGATACACATGTACATGGCCAGATATCAGTGCTCAGCAAACACCTGTGCAACAATACCTGCCACATTCCATACAACATAGTACCAAGCCCCCTCAGTCAGTACACTGAGACAGGTCCAATGCACCACCTCACTCTAGGGGTTCGTAACAAGGTACTGTATGTGGAACGTCATCCACTAGTGTGATCTGGACACAAACTAATCAGCCTGGATATACATATCCCACCACCACAACCAGCACAGTAGACTACTTTGAAATATATGTGAATAGACGGATTTTCACTTGTTAGGACTGAGATGGTATCCATGCAACCCACTGGGCCAGTGGAAGCCACAACCCACAATGCTGACCCCTTTGCAAATGCTTCCCATGGACATCCCCAAGAATGCATGGAACATGCACACACAATTCTAATCCAGACCCTATGCACAAAGGTTAAGCGTCCTGTCTGGTGGACCCCAGCCATAGACAAATTGTATAATGATAGAAGGAGGCTACTGCAAGACAGAGCAGAATCACATAAAGGGAAGGCATCTGTGGTCAGCACTAGTAAAAAGCTAAGTTCTCTCATAACAACATCCAAGGCCAACTCTGAGAGAAAAATGGCCAAGGACACTAAAGATAACCACAAGGCCTTCTTCAGTTATGTTAGAAACATGGACCAAAAGCCTGAGATATGCTCAGAGTTAGTACACAACTACATAAAATTCACTGAACCCACAGATATTGGCAACATTCTGGCAGACAGGTTCAGTGCAAATATCCCACCTCCCTCTCCCCCAAATGAAGAAATACTTATCACAGCTGAATGTAACCTCCCTGTCATCTCAGATGTCCAGGTGAGGGCCGCCCTCAGCAAAGCAGAACACACAGCATCAATGGGACCTGATAGTATTCCCGGATGTGTGCTACGTGGACTCCAAGAGGAGCTACAACCGCATATAAAAATGATATTTAACCTTAGCCTTACTACGGGATATGTACCTGAACACTGGTGTACAGCAACAGTGGTCCCACTCTACAAAGGAGGCACCTCTACAGACCCTGGGAACTACCGCCCCATAAGCTTAACTAGCCTGGTCTGCAAAGCTATGGAAAGATTCATTATGGAACTCATATACAGCGACATTGGGGACCTACAGACACTTGATCCCACCCAGTTTGGCTTTGTGAAGGGCTGATCCTGCCTTTTGAACCTGGTTGACTTTTTCAAAACAGTCACTACAGCCATTGATGAGGGCAAAGCAGTCCATACAGCCTACCTGGACTTGCCTAAGGCCTTCAACACAATACCCCACTCAGGCATCATAGACAAGCTCATCAGCTTAAATGTTAATACATATGTCACATGATGGGTTGCAAACGGGATAAACAACAGAATCCATAAAGTCAAAATTGCGGGAGCCATGTCAGACTCAAAGCCAGTCACAAGTGGTATCCCACAGGGCTCTGTCCTAGGACCCCTCTTGTTTGGCATTTACTTCTCAGATGTGACAGCAAACATGGGCGGGTTGTGGATGACAAAGTTCCTAGATGACTGCAAACTAGGCGCCATAGTCGCTACACCAGCTGACACACACATCCTACAGACAGGCCTCACTGAAACGGACAACTAGTGCCAGAATCATGGCCTAACACTGAATGGAATGAAATGTATAGTCATCCCCTTTGGGTAAAACAACGTACACACAACTTATCACATAGACATACATATAGATACAGACCAATAACACATATGGAGGGTTCACAGTATGTAGACTATTAAATTGTTACTTTACATTACCTGTGTTTGTCACAGCTGATTGCATTACCGTTTGTATAGGTTCCTGCTGCTGCTAGCCCAGCTTGATACTGTCACTGATGACAGCTTCAACTTAGTTTTTCTTAAGTGTAGTTTTTGTTTGTGTTGTTATTTTCTTTTTTTCTTTCTTTCTTTTTCTCTCTCTCTCTCTCTCTGCCTCCAGACGGTGCAATGAAAGTATTGCATGCGTGGACTGGGAGTACAGGATGCTTTTGTAATTATCTGCATATGTCCATGTGTTGGCCTCTGCACCAATTGTTAGCCAGCATTTGCTGATTGCATGCAGCCAGTTGTGTACTGATTGCAGTTCTCACTGTGATTTCAGGACAGTGCTGTAAAAAGGTATGTGAGATAGGCATTGCCCTTTCAGATTGTAAGGGCGGGGACCATGCTGGTATGCTGTGGACACAGTTCTGTGAGTGTAATGGTTAGTATCTCTCTCATATTCCAGGCTGTGTTATAGATTAACATTTCTCCATTCATCTCTCCTGTTTCCTGTACTAAGTGTGTATGTAAACTGACACCTACAACTACTACTACTACTGTTAATATGGGTGTGTGTACTTTCCTGTGGGACTTGTGGTGTAACTGGTATATAGCAGTGGCTCATGCAATTTGTTGCTATGGCTTCAATATTTGTGCTTTACATTCACTCCTTGAATGCCTGCTAGGTGTCTTGACTGTAGTGTGTTGCTGTGGCTTTCCTATTTTCCATGTACATTCACACCTTGGAATGCTTGCTCTATCTGATAGGGTGTTACTGCATGCAGTGTGGTCTGGCCATGGTGTGGGCCTTGACATCTATTAGGGTATTTGATTATGCTGCTAAGCAGGCCCCAGAGACTCTCAGGTGCATCTGTTATCTGCCTCATGGAATGGTACATATCAGTGGGGTACACCCATTAAATTGTCTGGTATTCTGCAGTTGTGACTGTGGGATAGCATGAGCATATGTATTACTACACTATTTCTGCCGTGCAAGTGGTGCATACTTTCAGGACTTCATAGTTACCATTGCATGTGTTGTAACACCTTTCTGCCTACTGTTTGTACATTTCACATGGAGTCTGTGGGGCATCCCTGTAACTCAGTCACTGTTGCTATGTTTAGGCTCTTAACTATTAAAATATGGCGGTGTCAGACCTCTCATGTGTACAAATATTTGCAGGTTGTCCACATTTCTGCCTCATATTTTGGTCAATATCTCATGCACAGCTCTTTCTGGCAAATCACTCTGAGCTCAAGTCAGAATATAGTGACAAACATTTAAGTTTCAGACTTCATACCCTTCCAAACATCCAACAAAATGCAGAACCTGCTACTCTCTGAACTGTCTAAGTTTGTTGTAACATTATTTGTAATATGTCCCTGGTTTTGGCCCTTTGCTCCACATATTTTATTACTTGATCCGGATGTGTTCCTGTAACAGGTTGTGGGGTATGGGCAGTGATTATCCTGCTGTGAGTATGTGTGTGGCTTGCAAGGTGCTACAGTGACATTATTACCTACTAGCTACCAACTAGCATGGCTGTTTCTGTTCACACACTACTATTTTAGAAATCCACTAGATTTGACAGTAAATATACATGACATGCTTTGTGTACTACACATCCTATATTCCCTTTACATTCATTCCTACTATTACATGATATATTTATTGTAGCACGATGTTCTTATATAACAGTCATGGCTTAGTGGTAAGTCATGCAGACTACTGTTTCCAAGGTCCTGGGTTCGGGACTGACAGTGGGATTTTATTTTGCTTTTGAACAGACTACAGGACCTGTCATTCAGAGTGACTAAGGCACTTTCAAGCAGTTGTAAACGGGTTAGATCTGGTTTGCGTGGAGCTCCCGCATGCGCACTGGCGTTCAGCTCCGCGAACACCCACTTACAACTGCTTAAAAGTGCTTACTCGTGTGCACACCCGCGCTATTTTCTTTGAAAGAAATGAAAATGGGGAGACAGGAAAGCGGTGAAAAAGGGGTCACAAAGAGGGAAAGACAGTAGGGAAACAAGCTTGGGTTTTGCAGGAGGGATGTAGGTAAAGCCCATAGCTGCCCATTTCTTCATCAGCAACAGCTGTGCATATGTTTGTAATTTGGTGTGACATTTGAAACCTTCCACCCCTCAGAGACGTGTAAGGACAACAATAATACTTGTTGTACAGCCAATTGTAATGACAGTTTCCATGTCCAGCAGACATGTGTGCGAAATGGGCAGCTATGTATGGGGCGTAATTTTTTTGTGGGTACAGAGTGCCCTTTTTTTTCTTTTTTTTTTCAGGTGAGAGTGGTATGTCAGGTAAAGGAAGTCGTTATAGCTGGGGAGGTAGGTTGGGTAGGTCAACAGACAAGACAAACAAGATGCATACAGGGGCGGTGTATGACACGTGTGGGGGGTTACACAATTGATGGAGATGGATGTTTGGATATCCAGAGCCCATGAGCCCACAGATGGCAACAGTGGAACTGATATCCCCACCCATGGGCAGTTGCCACTGTGCCTTCACTGCCCAGGACGGGGCTGTGCTGGGGGCTGTCTAGGCCGGGCAGCAGGCATGCCCGTTAGTTGTGCCACCTTTGCCTCAAGCTGGTGTAGGGGCCCAAGAACAGCTTCCTGGATCTCACCACAGTCCGGACGCTATGGAGGGTGAGTGGTGGTTCTCCTCCGGCCACACTTGCAGAGGAGGAACGAGCCCCATCCCCTGCAGCGCTTCCACCCACAGGTGCCACAGGGCCACCGGAGGAGGGTCCGGACTGGGCATTACTGCCAGGTGCACTCGCCAGCTGAGGTGGGAGAGGTGGGTCCGCTGGAACCCGCCTTCCCTGTCGTCCTATGTTTTGCATTATGTCATGACGGTTTGGGTTAGTAACATACAATACCATTCACAATTAGTTGTAACAGCATGCATTAGTATTCCCATTAACCAAACACCCAGATATTCAAACCATTGAACAGCGAGCATAACAAATGCATAATTTGAACAGCAATACACAGTCCAACAACATGCAGGGTTGATTGATGGCAACAGGCCATCAGGTTTAGATGTATGAACAGGGCAGATGCATCAACGTACATGCAAATATGTATGAACCAACAGGACAAATGTCCAGGGGTGTTAATTGTGATTGCACATACCAATTTCACGTGGAATGGATTATATGTGGTTATAGGGTAGGGTGAAGAAAATATAATTAACACCTTCAAATACCAATACATATGCTGTACATTTCTAATAGCTGCAGATATATACACACTACATTTCTACCTACAGTTTCCTATGTGATAACTACTTCAAGTTGGTGATAGGACTGTTACTGCTACATCAATATACATTTTCATTTTTATTCATACATGTTCATATCTGGCTCTGTTCAGCTACATCATCCTGCTACATTTGCTTTATATAGCTATAGACAACTGTGGATGTTTGGTATTTCAGACAATCATACTATCTGCATATTGCAGACTGAGAGCAACATATCCAGATTTTGGGATAAACATTCCAGCTGCAGGAACATTTTGAACACATTTCGCAGTTTGGTTCTGCTTGTCACATTCATTTCATTCTGTATTGACTGCAGTATACTTTATTCAGGAGTTATTACTACTTTATTGGTGGATTCATAACTCTTTCTCACACTCTCTCACTTGTTTTATTTTTACAATTCAGGATGGTACTTACTTCTAGGCTTTATTGACATGTTTTACCTGTAGTTATTACAGTCCTTTCCAACAGTCTCACTTCTGTCATGTTTCAGTATTTCAACAGGGATATATTTCACACATGTGTTTTGCTCATCTTCTGCAGCTGTACTTTTCAGCCTGCTGCAGGTTGTGTACTATTATATTACAGGTGGGGCATCTTTATTTCAGACTTTATTTCAGACATTTTCATTTTGCTGTTTGGATTACAGACTGCAACACACTTTTGTAATCAAGCAATACTTGCAAACACTCTTAGACTGTTACTTGCACATTTTATTACTTGGTGAGTACACTGCACTCTTTTGCTAACTGTCATACTTTTATATTTATTTGCAGTTACAGGTAGAGGATTACTGACCTGCCTGGTGGCGCAACTGCACCAGCCTATCGCCATAGGCTCTGCAGTTCGCAGAACGGACACCTGCAGCTGTAATATAAATAAAGTAATATTGGAATACACATCTCAATAATATCAGCTAGGTTAATTTCTTACATACATAATTATATGTAACTTACTCAGTAGCGGGGCATTGGGCATTTGCCGGGCCTCCTGGATCCAAAGGTTCAGTTGGTCCTGCTTGCGTCTCTTCAGGTCTGCATGGTGGTGACGGACCTGCTCACTAGTCCTTGGAATCCATGTGGCACTGGTGAGATCATGAGCCAACCGGTCCCACATCTCAGCCCTATATGCTCCCCGCAGGACCTGGCCCTGCATGAGTTGGGCCTCATGATTGTGGACAAGGAGCCAAACCATATATCTGGACTCCTCAATGCCCCACCTCTGTGCTCGGAAGCAACTACCCTCACCTACTCCTAACATTCTGGCTGCAAGTTAGTTCTACAATTGGTTATGCTGTGTATTCCCGCCTATGGGGCTTATATATGCCATTTTTCCCACACTTATCTGTGATTGGCCATTTTGGAATTGTATCAGCTTCACAAAACCTGCTTTGTCATGCTCCTCTTTCTATTCATTCCTACATATTTGCTATTACTGCACTTCTAAGTGCAGCTGTCATGGCTTAGTGGTTCAGTACCTTGACTATGGTGCATGGTATCTTGGGTTCGAACCTCGCCACTGCTTTTTATATTTTATGACTGTCTAGACAGGCTAGGAGGTGTGTCTGTGTAAAGGCAGTTTTGTTACAGCTTGCTCAACGTTGCCCATCGGTTAGCTTGTTGGAGCGGTGCGCAGCTCCGTGCAAACGGGTTACGCTGGTTTATGCTTCATTTGGCTGTAAGCACGCATATTACGCTCAGCTAGGGGCACACAGTTTCAGCGTGTTAAACCACGGCTCACCTACGGGCACTCATTTTGCACCTGTTGAACCACTGCTCACCTACGGGCACTCATTTTGCACCTGTTAAACAACGGCTCACCTTTGGGCACTCATTTTACACCTGTTAAACCACTGCTCACCTACGGGCAGATGCACTCACCTTGTTAAACTGTAGCTCACCTATAGGCACATCTGGCATTTTTTATTATTTTATCTCACATTTCTTCAAAATAAATGGCCTATTTCATTACATTTTACATAAAATATAATTTTATATGTGTACATATATGTCAGGGACTTGTTTCGTGCTTATTTCACTAAAAATAAAAATTGATGTTGTGGGGGCTCGAACCATGACTGCCTGCTCTTCAGCCGATGACTCTACCGCTACACTACTGCTTCTTAGCTTGCTTTGCATATTTAGTTCTTATATACTTTTCCACTGACTGCTAACTGTGGCTAAGCTATGGGCACGCCCACACAAACGAGTGTACTCACGGGCAAACATCTTTACAATTTAAAAAAAAAATTATAAGATGTTCATTTCTACATTTTATGTTCGTAGTCTGTGGGGGCATGTGTTGTGTTGTGTTTATTCACATTTACATGGACTCTGTCGTGGGGGTTTACTTTTGGGACTTTTACTCTTCTGGGGGCGTGTCCGTTTGCAGGGCTCAGCCTACGGACACGCCCCCTACTGTCTTCCACGGACCGTGTTAGCCTTAGGTGTGATTCAGCATGCCCTCATGCATATGCATGACATGCTGACATCACACCATTTAACTGCAGCCTCCATGTAAGCCTTGTAACTCTTACACGGAGGCTTTGTGAATCCTGCCCGTGGTCTTTTATATCATAAAGTTGAAAAAGATGGACAAACTGTCCAAATGATCAATAAACTACAATTTCTGGGCCAAGAACCTCTCCTCTCATGGTAGACAGGCTGCCTAGTGCTTACCACTCCCACTGATAAGCTAGAAGGCTTTCCTCCAACACAGAAAGGCTTGCAAGGCTCAGACGCTTACCAACAGTCCTGGATAGAGCAGCTATGTATCTGGACTAGGCTAGTTGCAGAAAAGGTGGGAAACAAGCTCAAGTGTGGCTTTTAAACCAGAACATTGAAAGAGATGGAAAACAAACTGCCCAAATGGCCAAAAGCTACAATTTCTCGGCCAGGCACCACTCCTCTTGTGGTAGATAGGCTACCTAATGCTTAACACTCCCACTGATAAGCTAGAAGGCTTCCTTCCAACACAGAAAGGCTTGGGGGTCTAAGGAGCTTACAGAGAGTCCTGGATACAGCAAATCTGTACCTGGCTAGACTAGTTATAGGAAAGGTGGGGAACAAGTACAAATATAGGCTTTTAAGCCAGCAAATTGAAGTAGATGGAAAACTGCCCAAACGGCCAAATAAACTACAATTTCTGGGCCAAAACTCACTCTTCCCATGGAGGATAGGCTACATAGTGCTTACCACTCCCACTGATAAGTTAAAAGGCTTCTTTCCAACACAGAAAGGCTTGGGGGGCTCAGAAGCTTACTAGCAATCCTGGGTACAGCAGCTCTGTAACCGGACTAGACTAGTTATAGGAAAGGCGGGAAACAGGCACAAGTACGGCTTTCAAACCAGAAAGTTGAAAGAGGTGGAAAAAGCTGATCAAACAGCCAATAGATACAATGTCTGGGCCAGGGACCACTCCTCTTGTGGTAGAGTGGCTACCTGATGCTTACCACTCCCACTGATAAGCTAGAAGGTTTCCCTCCAACATGGAAAGACTTGGGGGGCTCAGAAGCTTACAAAGAGTCCTGGATACAGCTAATCTGTACATGGACTAGACTAGTAACAGGAAAGGCAGGAAACAAGTGCAAACACAAGCTTTTAAATCAAAATGTTGAAAGAGATGGAAAAGCTTCCCAAACAGCCAATAAACTATAATTTCTGGGCCAGAAACCACTCCTCCTGTGGTAGATAGGTTACCTAGTGCTTACCACTCCTATTGATAAGCTAGAAGGCTTCTATCCAACACAGAAGGGCTTGGGGGGCTCAGAAGCTTACCAACAGCCCTGGATACAGCAAATCTGTACCTGGACTACACTAGTTATAGGAAAGGTGGGGACCAAACGCAAAACAGGCTTTTAACCAGGAAGTAGAAGAGATGGAAAAACTGCCCAAATGGCCAATGAACTACAATTTCAGATCCAAAACCCACTCTTCCCATGGTAGATAGGCTACCTAGTGTTTACCACTCCCACTACTAAGCTAGAAGGCTTCCCTCCAACACAGAAAGGCTTGGGGGGCTTAGAAGCTTACCAACAGTCCTGGATACAGCAAGTCTGTATCTGGACTTGACTAGTTACAGGAAAGGCAGGAAACAAGCTTAGCATGTTTTCTTTTTTGTTGTTACAGAAAAGCAGCTAAAACAGCAGTAAATACAATTCAAATTGTAGTGCAGGCCAGCACACCAGGGTGTGTAGCAACACTATGGCAAATACAGTTCAAATAAATGCAATTAAATTAACAAATGACTAAAAAACAAGTGCTGAAGGCAGTAAATTAGAAGGCTACTAACAAGCAGTAATAAGTGCAGAGTAAGAGTGATTGAACAGATAACAGCACACAGAAGAGCAACTAAGACAGTTACAGTAAGATCAGCTGAATAAAAAATATATATATATATATATATATATATATATATATATATATATATAGATATAGATATATATTATTAATTTATTTATTTATTTATTGAGGGAGGGAACAGAGCAGGATTAAGAGGCTACAGGGTTTGTCCTTCCCAAATGCTCTCTTTGTACACAGTAGGAGTGCCTGAAATCAAAATGTGATCTCACTGCACTCAGTTGAGTTTGCAAATGAGATGGGCCCAGAAGGAGTATCCAAATATAAATCTACAAGAGGGGCAGGCAATTTCAAAGCCACCAACATTAACACCAAAACAAGACAGGGAGGGTGGGTGAGGAACTAACTGTAAATAGACAGCCACAACTTCAGTTGAGTTAATATTCAGTGAAAAAACACAAATAAATGAATTAAATAGAGTACTATATGCAAAAGAGCAGATAAAAGTATACTTAAATCCACTTATACATCCAGCTGATTTCAGGTAGATGTTAGCTGGCCAAAGCTCTGATATTAAGCAGAGATAACTCAAAATGTACCGCTTATATAAGGCAAGACAGAATGTCAGTGATGAGGTGAAACTACCCCCACTGCTATCAATGACTACACAGAAATTCTAAAAAGTACTATGTAGAGAGACAGCCACAACTTCAGTTAAGTTAATATTCAGTGAAAAACACAAATAAATAAATTAAATACAGTGCTATATGCAAAAGAGCAGATAAAAGTGTACTTAAATTCACTTATACATCCAGCTGATTTCAGGTAGATGTAAGCTGGCCAAAACTTTAGAATACTTTGTAGATAACTAGATGTTAAAGCTCTTACCAGTTGTACCATTCATATAGCTGAATATTACTATTTAATATATTTTACCTTGCTGGAACTATATATTGTAACTGTGGTTTAAAATTAATATAATTTATTAACTGCACTTAGAAGACTTAGAATTTAAAAATGTATAAGCAGGTTTAAGTGTATGGCATCACATCACAATGAAAATAGAAGCATCTTGGTTCTCAACATGCACTGAAACATTCAACCAATGTGTTCAGAAATATTCTGACTATCTAGACTTATTTACTAAGATGCATAGGAAACCTACATCTGTCAATATCTGTCTGGTGGCTACTGCCAGTCTGGAACATATACTGAAACCCCTTCTATATGGGGAATTCTTATGAGCCCCCAAATAATGTCTAGAAGGCAATGACTTTCTGCAAACAGCCCTGGAGATTTGGCAACATCTATGTACTAGGGCATTAAAAATCAGACCATTTAATCTCATCACTTTTGCAGGTATTTAGACAATGATACCTTAGGAGGGATCAATCTACTTATGATCATTGGAATGATATTCAGTCCAGAGAATATATTTATTTTGTAACAAGATATGCCCTCTCTTTTGAAGGTATTTTAAATTATTAGAAAACACTAGCATGTTTTTTTTTTAAAAAAATGCTTTCTTTCCTTAAAAAGCTATTTGAAAGTAAAGTTCTATAACTGAATATCTTTACTAACTTTTGTCTAATCAGATATGTTATCCAACCCCTTCAGCTGCTCCACTACTACTTTAAGGTAAGTAATATTCTGTTAGTCCTTGCTGAGACTTTTTTTTTTTTTTGAATATCAGATTAATGGCCACAAGGTCTGTGTTTATCAGAATCTTTATTGCATTCACATGGGTTTTGTACACTGTCTGAAATGTCCCTGTGACAAATTCTTTATTGGAAAAAAATGCCAGCTTAATCATAATGAGAACCATGGAACACTTGATGGACAGTCAAAGTACTTTCATATCAGTTCTATTGCACAGCATTTTTAGATGCTCATTCTTCTGATCTTTTGACACTTAAATGTTTTCTTCTCTGTATGTACACCCTACCATGTCTTTATATTTAGACAATACTTTACCATTACTACAAGTAGAAGCACCACATTTTTTATGTTAAACATTTTGAAAGTATAGTGAATTGCAATATAAATATTGCAGGCTTTTAAAGTATTTTTTTTTAATTTTTTTAATTAATGAGGTCATTGGCTGAGTACAGTTTCTGATTGTATGCTATAATTTTGTAAGACTACATATCACTTTCTGCTAATTTATCTTCTGTGTAAACGTGAAAACAAAATTCTGAGACACTATTTTTTATAGTTATTATTAAGCAAAGTAGTCACTTTTAAATTCTATCCCATTACACCAGTGGCGTTCTGTTAATTAATATGTTTTTTTTTTTTAATTGGACTCATTAAAGAGAATAAAATAGTGTTTCTACATCTCAACTCTTTTTAATATTCATGGATATTCCTAATATTGCCTCAGAGCTTTGCCCTCCTGCTGACATTTTTTTAGATTTTTTAATGAAAGTATAAAACACATCTACCTAACAACAGTGTTAAAATTAACGTGCTCTTTTTATTGAAAATTCCCTTTATTTGGGGATTTTACCCCACATTTTTTGCAAAACAAAGCATGTCTGTGAAGGAAAACAAAAGGCCATTAATATACTTTTTTACATTACAAACTAAACAATAGTATCAGGGAGGAGCATTGTATAATGATGTTGCATAGCTAATTGTTTTATTAACCACATGAGCAGCATTTACTACCTCAAGCTTTAAGTATTATCAAGTGTTATTACCCAATCCTCAACATTTAATGTTATTTAATTATAAAACTTTTCAACCTCGTCTACAGTCTCTGATTTTACTATATCTTACAAATATAATTCTTTATTTTTATCAAGACCTGACAGTACCTGAATGAACGTCCATAGTCAGTGAGTCATAACCATATCACCACGATTGCACTGGTTATTTGCACTTTATTGTTATTGAGACTTAAAAGTCCTAGCATCTTGTTCTATCATAAAACATACCTGCTGTGAGCTGTAAGGTACTGCAAGTTGAGTGTTATGTTGACAACTATGAAGCAAATATTTCGAAATACATTGAAATAAATTCATAAAACCTGAGACCCCTTACAAGTTTATTTCATCACTTAAATTATACCTGGATGGAAGCAAAAAGTACTAGGGAGGATTGCTATCCATTTTCTCCTGATCATTTCAGCTGTTAAATGTATTATTTAGTTATAGTGATTTATGCGTTGTGTGTTGTATGTTTCTATACACATAATAAATAAACCCACAAAATAATTTTTTTTTTACATTTGCAGTCTAACAGAAATAGTGCAGAGGCAGGGTAGTTTTATACCATGCTGTGCCTTCTTCTCTAAGAAAAATCACTAAAATACTTTATCACAAGAATCATAACATACAAGGCTTTGTCATTTGTGAATAAAACTGTTAGTGCCTCTGTTCTGAGACCAACCATTGTTTGAATTTTCTGGTAGTACCCCACTGAGTCATACTTCTCTCTCCACTGGAACCAATTTACATACCTTTCTTGGTATTGTTTTGAATTCTGTTTATTCAGCTTCAAAGTAATTTCTCATCAGTTCTCAGTGCTAACAAAAATAAGTCTCAAATAGATTTTGATATTGTATTTTGAAAACAAAAAATGTCCAATTTTAAACAAATCGTTTCCTCATTTTGTTTGTTAATAGTTATGAGGTATTAGAAGATACATCAAGTCTGCATTATGACTGCTTGCTACATTTCGAGAAAGGAGATTGATTCTCAATACTGTTTTTATTTTAGATATTTTTTTCCAGGGAATACCGCAGAGAAACCAATGTTTTCATAAATGAGTGTGCAATAAAACAAGACATCATTAATGCCTGTTTCTCTTCCTAAGGAAGAAGAAAGCATATTTAATATTTTTAAGTGGGCCTACAATTAAGCCACGTTTGTAGAAATATAAGAATGAGAGAGCAATATGGAATTGTCGTGACTCAATAAATTATGCTTCCAGTCAGTATTTTTACATTTAAGGAATAAAAACCTGTTTCTCTTTAGGTAAGACAATGCTTAATATTTATATTTGTTTGTTATATCTGTCCCATTAAAACACTTTGATTTTATTCCATTAATATTTTGTCACAGAGACATTTGTCACAGTCCTTTTACTTTACCAGTAGTCTATTTATTCTTAATAATGCATAGACACTGACTTGATTCTGTGTACTTTGTTTAAAATACATTTCCTTTACGACTAAGCTGCAATCTTAAATCCTAGCTCTTTTTTTTTTATCTTGGAATATCCAGTGTAAGATCAGTAACAACTATCTTGCATACCAAGTGCAGATCAGGTTCCAGAACTCTCAATTAGCTTATCCAGCTTCAAAGTATTTATGACCTCTTTGATAAGAAAATGCTTCCAAAGTCAACTGTCTTATACTGTAAGATATTTGCTTTTATGTGTACTTTGCTTTTATGTGCATTAAATCTTTATGTGCATTAAATCTTTAGATTTTGAAAGAAACTGAACTTTGTTTGCTGACATAAACAGGTAACATTTCTTCAAAAATCAGACCTATTACCTCTGATAGAGCAGTATCAGATATAAAATGTATACACTCACACTTAAATCCCCTATTGGGCAGCTGACTGAGCCAACATAGTATAAAATGGCATATGTTAGACACAAAATGAAGAAAAAGATAGGTGTAATTGCTATTTCCAACACAATGAGCAAACACATTGGCATGCTTGTTGTTTCATATTATATCTACACTTCATTATACATTTTCTTACTAAATTCTCTATTGAACTTTTTTAACAAATTAAAGCAAAATGTGCTAGTTTTGCCACATTTTATAACATATCTGAGTATTCACTAACAACCTGCATAAATTATGCAAACAGAACTTATATTTACTATCCAAATTAAAGATTAAGACAGCATTGCATAAGGCAACAACACTATACCCCTCCCCTGCAATGATAACCATTGCAGAAAACCAAGTTATTTCATGTTGTCAGAATTCTTCCACGCTAGAGCACATATACCCGACACCTTGCAAACTTTCATATCTGCAGCAGCACAGCATTATATTGTGCTGAGAAAACTCTCAAAGTCAGCTAAACAACTAATTGGAATAACACACTAATGTACACACTAGTGCTCTTCATAACAAGATGAGTGCCCTAAAATTAACAACACTTTGATTCAGTATCTGTAACATTGTGTTCTTTTTCAGTGGGCTCTTCATTTTTTGGCAATATTCAAGAAGGATACAAAGTACTGGAAGAACTAACAAGCAGCTCACAATGTTACTAGATACTCCCATCTTAAAAGTGTAATCTATTGCTACCTCATTTGTAACAAGAGTGTTCAGCAGAACAGGGGGTAGAAAGTCAAACAACATTTGATATGTAATTATTATGGATTTTTTTAATTCTATGGTTATTGTATAATAAAGTTAATTTCATTAGTTATTCTAGCTAAAGACACTGCAATTTTCTAAGCAGAAATGGCAGGGAACCACTATTTACTTGGAATCTTCTCTACAGCTATACTGTCCAATTTTACCTCATAATAAAGACAGAAGCTTATATCAATTTTGATGTTGCAAATGGTCAAGTGAAATGCTGGTGTCAATGGTTGTATAAATATAAAAAAAGGCAGTCAAATGAGACTCTTTTGTTAAACTGTGCACTGCAATTCTTTAATTAGTACATATACTAAATTGGTGCAGTATTGGATACTGTCGTATTTTCTTCAAATAGTATACTGTTGTAGCCATAAGAGTGTGCACCGCTTATATGTCACCTTATTATTTTCTGAATGTATAATATAGTCTGCTAATCCATTGTTATTTGTGGGAAATAAAGATGTAAGGCAGTGATATTTAATAGTCTGTATTATGCAGGATATGCATTTTTAAGAATTCTGCAGTTTGCAGCTGTCATTGGCATTGATCTTGTCGTCATGCCTAGAACTGACAAGTTTTATTTTCAGGATCGGCCTAATAGCTCATAGTACTGAATTGGACTGACCCATTCTATCCTCTATCAGGCCAAGTGCACTCCAACACATTCATTTCCTTTTTGAAGTATGTGCCAGGTGTTAGAGAATGGGCAGTTCTGCTGATCCTGTGAATTATTCTATCCCTGACCCCTCAGCAACCTACAAGCCCCACTATAGCTACCCCAAGAGGTACATATATCCTTCCATGAATCTTTAACTCATGATAAAGAGGCACACCACTTGCAGGGTGGAAATGTGAGGTTCTTCATTCTGTCAGTGATAAACCTGAATTCCTCCTAGTGTTGCCAATGAGCAAAGCTGCTTCCGCCTCCAGAGACAAGTGAGTTGACTTTGGCCAGTCACTCCCATCCTGGCCCATGTGGCTTAGTCCATTCAAAAGCCCATGCCACTTGTCAAACATGGTGCCAGGGGTACAATCAGAGCTTCTTTCCCACTTGACCAGAGGCCACATTATGTAATTAACAATGTTGAGCCATACAGGTGTTTATTGTATATGCATGCTACACTGCTACAATGTACAGGGAGACGTAATGTATGTTCATATTCCATTTTGCTGAATATGTGTTCAACTTGCACAGTAAGGCTCATTTCAATTGGTTCTTCAGTCATGTAGCAGTCTGCCAGTGTGTTAAATGGCCTCCAACCACATCATTTTGGTTAAGCAGGGCTTGGTTTTGAATCACATCTGTAGATATTTCCTAAAGCAATAATACATCAATGTTACAAAATTAATGTCAAATTATTAATAACCACATCAGTCACATTACAAATCTCAGTGCAAACAAGTGCTAAGGCATACATGTTACTAACTTACTAATAACATTCTATCGCACACACATAAATTAGGGTCTTAAGACATAAAATTAGTATGTTGCTTAGAAATTCTGGCTGGTCAAGAATGTCATGGAATAGACCTACAATTGCTCCTGCTCATAAAACATCCAGTGCATCTTTTTAATTGTCAGTTTAAAAAATGTGTGTAAAATACTTGTGTTCCTTTAAAGCATTGTTTCATTGGCAGATCATAGTGCATTTACAGTGCTCAGATATTTGCCAGGAAACAACAACTGTGACTATTGGACATCCAGGGTGTAGGCAGAGCTTCCACATGGCACAAATCTAAACACCTGACTGCAAAGTACTCAATTGAGCCCTATTCTGCTGCCTAGTAACCAATGCCTGAAATAAAAGAAAAGAAGGAAAATTGAGATTTTTTGAAGGAAACTTACTTTTTTTTTCAGATTAAGATAATTTTCATCATAATCAAAGTTTCAGAGAACCCTGGCCCCTAGAAATCTAGATTTTAGCAATAGTTTATCTTGCAGTTTTCAGTCACTATGATTTTAAAATGAGCTTCACATCTTTTGACATGAATATGGCTCAAGTCAGTAGACACTCCCTCCACAATAGACACTTTAAAAGCTATTTGTTTATTTTTAGTGGTTGCAGGAACAGGTGATAAATATATAACATTTAAAATAGTATTTAAAATAATGATAATAATAAAAAAACACACAAAGGACTTTTGTGCAGACCTGATGACATTAAAAACTGCAGTCATAAGTGTGATATTTGAACAGGTTGTAAGTTCCAGGAACTTACTGCTTCAAGCAGATATTTTTTAAATATGCTGAGCATTTTTTTAATGAAGAGTTTAGTGTGAACATTTAAAGTCAGATAATACGATTCATATAGGTAAGTCTCAAGCCTGTCATGGCAGGTTACTGGTCCAAGGCCACTGCTATGCTGTTTTTTTCCCCTGAAGCACATAAAGTGAGTATGGTTGACTGAGCAGACTGTGTTCAGTTTAGTCTTGATTTTTGACATGCACTTATTCCTATTTAGAGCAGTTTTCTAGCAATGGTAGTAAACTATATAAGACTAAACAAATCAAGACTATTGTTATGCATCCATTGAGTACCTACGTCAACTGGATTACTGCTGCAGTGGTCTGCAACTCTGAAGAGAAGAATCAGTGTGTTCTAGCCAAAGATGGTATACTCAAGCTAACCTTACATTTAATGTAATATGGGATACATTTTAAAGAATGTTGCAGTAAGTCACCTTCATTACTGACTTTAAAAGATTACCTGCTTCTTAAAAATCACATCCGGCTTCATTAGTACTGTTGTCCACTATATGTTATAGTCATATGTATACAACCCAAATCAACTGCAGATTACACAAAGCACACCCACACTTATGTTAAATGGACCATATTGAATTAATTGTACTCTTGAGTTTTCTGTCATTATTCCTTTTGTAAGATAAATATTTAATTTTGCAACAACACAATGTAATATGGTTTCACTGAGAAGGAACCTTGGAGGATTATCTTGCATATGATTCAATATGGTATCACCCTGAAAGAACTTTTAATAAATATCTGTCTTCAATAAGTGTTATTCTAAGGGATGCTTTATATTTATGGAACATTTTATTATGGTGTCTGTCTGGAGCAAGGGTTATGGGGTTTTGATCCTAAACTGCTTGCAGCAATTCAGATTTGATCCTAAGGGAGGTACAGTTTTATCATCAGCACAGTTGTCCACCAAATAAATGTAAGAGGGATGACTGGCCTTAAGAATAAACAGCAAATGCACGCTATTGCTTCAGGCTAAAACTAGCATCTGTCCCATCCAAATAATCTGTTTCTTGGTATAGACTAGTGAAACATCTTCATTATTAGCTCTCTTTTTCAGCATTTTTGGTACAGACTACCACCAACAAGATCAATCTGACTCCAAGAGCTCAGTTATTGTTTACTCTTCCAATGAGCCAAAACTATATTAAACAACAGTAACTTATTGCCAAACATTCTATCTTTAGAAGGGGTACACTCCAATACTGTAAAATAAATGTTATAAACTAATAAAGAAGACACCAGGTACAACCAATGTCTGTGGTCTAGAGGTATAAAGCCATGACTATGGCTCAGGTGACCATGTTTGACTAGCAGCATAGATGCTTGATGGAACATGTAGAGGCAAATGGGCATGCCTATCCTAGAAATGACAGCAGTTCAACGTGGAACACATGCACACACACTCACACAGACATAACCATCATAGTGTCCATATCTAGCATGGTAGCTTTGTGATAGCCTTCACTAGTAAGTGTACATGAGCATAGACTCATAGAGTTCTGCCTCCTTGCTTTGTCCTTGCTCCACATCTGTGGCATAGCTCTCAAACGCCCTTCATCAACTTTCATATGTCTACCTTTAAAGCACTAAATTAGTTAACCTGCTTATCCCCTTTGCAATACCCCACTTTATTGTAGTTCTTAAACTACTCTGCCTACATAGCACAACCAAATGAGTATTCCAGCACTGCTTTTCTGTTAACACTCAGACTTGCTTATCTTCTCTAATACCTCACTCTATTATATTTCTTAAATTACACCTACCTATCTTATACACCACTATTCTATCTGTAAAGTCTCAGTACAAGGAGTGTAAATTTAATGTTTATGAACAGCATTACAAATTTTATTATACTGGATATTATACTATGTATTCAGTGAAACTGCATTATAAAATTTGTTATTGTAAATGTTAATTGCATTAAGTATGATACAGTGGAGCTTTTTTTCCCCAGTCCTCCACTGAAAAGGGGTACCTGTGCCCAGTGGGACTTTACCAGTAAACAAATGTCAATAAATAAACAATAAATAAATTAATAGAGAAAAAAGCATTGTGGGACCTTGAGATGATGCAGACAGCTCATACTCCTTCCCAGGGTGGTAGATAGGTCATACAAATGTCTTCAATATTGAAATGCTGCTCACATGACAGCCCAACTTGTAGACTATCATGTTCATACTGCACTGGGATAATTCACCATTATGGGGGAAACAAATGAGTACAGTCTGACTGGGAAGGCTTGGTGGTCAACAGGCATGAAGGCAAAATCACCTAGAAGTTTACAAGATACCAGCCACATGCTGGTTCCTATTATCATAATCCATCAACACTATGCTATATCACTTACCCATGATGTTTGGTGTGCTAAGATTACCCAAGGTATCCGCTGCTTCTATTTAAAATGGCTCTTCAGTAACAGGCAAAGGCACTAAAGCATCTTTATCTTTGTCTTTTGCTTTGTCGACCTTTTAACACTCATCAGATTTTTTTTTGCAATGCCCTACTGCAACATTTGTAATGCCTGTCTAATAACAACTTTCCATAACCCTAGTATTTTTATGTTTTATGTCCAGATGGCCTGAAAATAGTCATTGTGGATTTGCCCAGAAATGCCAAATGTTGAGCACATGGAACTACCAATTGCTACATTACCTTTCTCTTCATCCCAGTGTTAGTTTCGCATCTCCATAATAAACCTCAGTCGCAGTATACAGAATCCATCAGCTGCTGAAAGTCAAGACAATCCTTGACTACTTTCTTCATATTTTGCAAGGTAGGAGCTGACAGCAGTGCCTTTTGCAGGTCGTCCTTCATGATCCATTCAGTTCCCCTCCTATAGGAAGTCTAATATCTTTTGGCAACTATGACTTATAGCTAGAACTGACTCTACCTACTATCTTTTCCCCAAAGCATACCATTTTGGATGAATACCAGTGCCTTTATACATTTGTGGCTTTGCTTTAGAATTGTCACTTTCACCCAATTCTTTTCCTAAAATAGCCACATCATCAGTTTGTTTTGAAGGTGTGTACTATGACTGAGTCTCCCCAAAATGACTTTGCCATGTGCTTGTCACCATGCCTGTCAGAATCTAACACCATGTGCATACAGTGTTGTATCACCAAAGTTATGACTTATCATGGCATATCACAGGCTATCCTTAAAACTGACATCTTCATGCACACTTACTCTCATTTCTAGTCAAAAATAACTCACAACTGTCAATGGCACCAGGAAAGTTGTCCCTCCCATGGTATTTAGTTGAGTACACTGCCTGGGCAAATAATCCTCTTTTCAAACAACAGCAGCCTTAAATAGTTATGTCTCACATTATATCTGTTTTAGCAGTAGTTTTTTTACCATCTACCACTATAAGGTTCATGCCATTGTGATAATGTGAAATGCAAATTTATGGCAATACACCATTAATGTGGCGGTGCCTCTTTTATTTTCCTTATATGTATTTTTTCCATCCATGTCTGTGTGAAAACATCAAACCCTAGAAATTTGCCATATACTAGAATAAGTTGCTTCACTAGTAGATTGTGGACCTTGCTGTGATGATATAGAATTACTCATGGGTTCTTTTATGCACATGTATAGTGCTAGGTGGAACACTCTTTTGCATTTATATAATGTGTCCTAAAAAGGGATTACCAGCTAAGTTACATGCAATGTCTGTCATTTTCTCATTTCTTCAAAGTACTGTGTGCATAATCCAATATCATGCCTCACAATAGTTTTTAAATAGTAACTTGGTATCCACCCATGTATGAAAGCATGTACTTAGTGCTGCATAAAAATCAGTGGCACAGGATTTTGTTTTTCCTCTATTTTCTCTTAACTTTTTTCTAAAAGTCATACCTGGGATTCAATAAACTCCATGCAGGAATAGCACTATTCCTGCATGGAGTGGTTTGTGTCCATATAGCACAGCACCACACCTTGCATATTCATGAACGCGCTGCTGTTCCACGTACATGGATATGAATGATGAATGAGTGCAGGAGGGGTGTTTAAGTAGTGCACAGACATTAAACATGCCCCCTGTACTCACAAAGTGCTGTATGGCACTTTCTAATAGGATCTGGCATAATATTACAGAATTACTCTAATATTATGCTAGTATTTCAGTATCCACAGACACTGAAATTAAATAAAAAATCATTTCAGTGTCTGTGGACACTGAAATACACACGGCATCAAGAAAGCAATGCAGGGGGTGTGTGACAGGTTCTGGGAAACACCCCCTGCATTGTAAAAGTGCTGTATGACACCTCCATAACCTGCTAAAGCAGGAAATGTATCCAAATGCACAAATAATGTGGGGTAAATCCCTGAAAAGGGACACATTGTACATATTGCCCTCACAAACTTAAAAAGTTGATAGAAAACAGGTCATGCATTATCATGAATTACCGAAGGATAGAAGTATGAAAGCAAATGTATGCCAATATTTCCTGACAGCAGTCCATGTGGACAAAGGCACAGATAATGGGGGAAAAACAGTAAAATAGGGAGACTTCTGATAAATTGCCATCACACACTTACAAACTTGATAGAAAACAGGATATGGATTACCAGGAATCTCTAGAACCTGAAAGCCAAATGTATGCCATTATTTCCCGATTACAGTCCTAAATGACTTGTCAGAACACTACAACACTCAATTAAATAACATAATAATATAATAATAAGTTTATTTTTTTTCCTAGGCTAAGGAATATTTAAGCGTAGGTAAGTGGGTGTGTGCGTTATGGTGCTCCACTTACCATAGCTAACATCCCATAGGAGATAAATACAAATATATAGCTGAAATTTCCAAACTAAGGTGGTGTAGTGGTTAGAGTACCGGCTTTACATGCAGGCATTCATGGTTTGAGTAGCAAGACAGACAACTTATTTTTATATGGGAACGTAGTGTTAAAATTATTTTTGTAAACTTAAATTATGTAGCAACTGGCTTTGTCAACCAGGGCAGTGTAGCTGGTGTACAATACAAATGTGAGAGCATATAACATAAGAAACCACCCATGTACACACAAGTGCCCCATGCAGTATAGTCACATCCCTTGCCAATGTAAGGAAAGCACATAGAAGGATGTCATGTAAAGTATATCATATACACCTACAAAATGACATCAGTCCTCTGATACATTTAAAAAACTAAAAGGGAGCAATAGTTAGCAAAGCTCAGTTATGCTTAGCAAGTGTAACCATTGCTAAGACATGAATGCCAAGCAGCAGGTAGCTCAGCTAAGTGGATTTGCATACAGTTAAACACTGCTCAACAACTTCCCCTTTAAGCAGTGTTAAAACAGGCTTAGTGGATTTGCGCACTGCTTAGTGGAGCTTAATCTTTTCAAAATAGTCCAATGACAGCAAAGGGTGGGAATATTGCACTAGTTAAATAGTGCAGTTGATAATGCAGTCATAATATGTTATAGTCCATCTGTACAGATACAATGACTGGCATAGGAGAAGGAGTGTGCAACGTTAGATCATTCAGGGGTCATGGCTGGACTCCTAGTTGAAAACTATGAGGAGAGACTACTACAGGGCCAGTACCAGGGTTCCCAATACAAAGTGGAGGATTGGGACTATCTCACACATGACCTCACCAGTGCTACTGGCATCCCCCGGAATGGTGAGCAGGTACGGTGCTACTATGCTGACCTAAAGCATAGGAAAGGGGTGCTCTTGGATGTGTGGATCCAAGATGGATGGGCCCAGAATGCCCCAGTAGTGTGTAAGTATCACTATCAAGTAGTTTGTATCAAATACTAGTCTGACAATGTGATAGACAGATATGCATAATGTGTATTTTTCCCCTAAAGCTGCAGCAGAAAGGGCTAGTAACATGTAGGCCCACCTTGACAGACTGCTGAGGCTGTGCCAACAGACTGGTGAGTACAAATCTATTTTGCAGTATTTTGTTAAAATAGCTAAGAAGGAGTACATTGCTTACTGCTAGTAGGTATACTGTAATGGTGTGAACTGAATAAATAAAAAGTATGACTGATGAATATTGAAGTAAAATAAAGACCTTAAAAAAACTGTTGTGTTTATTCTGGTATGTTGTTGTTGACATATATAGAATGTATACAGGTTCTTCACAGCAAATATGGCTGTGACAACATGCATTAACTGAGGTGCATCTGTGAGCAAGCTGTTAGGAGAAACCATAGATGATGTAGCTGTAAAATGAGATATAAATGAAATGTGAAATATATACTGCACTAAGCGCTGAATCATGAATAGTAATATGTCAAGTATCAATGTGTGTACTATGCAGCATTGCCTTCTGTTAAACTTTGCTTTCCAGGTTGTAGTAATCCAAAAGAGTAAGGCATAGTACAATAACTATCTGTCATGCATGCATCACAGAATTACAAGTTCAGACTGTCTAACCAAGAGACTATTAGGCAGAAAACATTGACACAAAAAACAGCAGTTCCCCAGTAGCTCAGTGTAATGAGAAATAGCTTAATTGTTACTTTTGCACACCGAGACACAGTTCAAATTCAGGGAGTGGTACTAAGATGTGTGCATATCTACATACAAGGAATCAGGAATACATGTATAAACAGTCAGGTAGTGTTAACAGAAATTTTCCTCACAGGTTTTACAGGTAATGTTGCCAGTACTGTATAAAGGGTATACTAATAAACTGTGTACAACTGTTCAATTGTCCCACTACATGCCTGCAAATGACAGAAGGGTAGGTACATACAATAGGCACTCTTCCCGAATCAAACTTCTCAACTGTACAGATATTCACTGACTGTCCAGATATTTGTTTCAGATTTGTTGTCCATTTTACATAAAGTAGTGGTGTCATGACAAATCAGTGGCAAACCATTATAGACTGAAGTTAGAAAATAATGATAGACATACAAGTCCATATGTATGGGACTTTGTCTCACTCGCATGTATGGCTTTGTCCAGATCTCATGTTCTAAGAGGTTGAGAGTTATGTTTCCAATACATGTCTCTGAAGTGTCACGCTGTCACGGCTAGTGGTCACAGCTGGAAATAATCCTGGACACAGATAGGAAACCAGTTGACATATGCCTATAGCACACTCACATAACAGCAGTTCAGGGTACCCCTGCTGTGCGAGATATGTAACCCTGACATGTATGAGTCCCCTCTAGTCATGTACCCAGAGTTGTCACAGTTTGCCTCATACCATTCCAGGCTGACAATTTAATAGGTATGTTTGTACTACAGAAGCTATGGCCATAGGTAGATGTAAAGTGAGGGCAGATCCATAGAGTATTGAGCAGTACTGTTGCAGAAAATAGAAGCATAAACAGTTGTTAATGGATTTCTGCCCCCCCTCATCTGCATCAATAATTATTACTGATATACTACAAGTATGTTGTGCTCCAACCCAATGTTGGGACTTGTGTTATATTATTGTTAATATATTTGATTGCTTGCATGTTAACATATCTTGTCCAAATACCATTGTTGGTGGCCTGCTGCAGTCAATGTTACTGGCATGCTGTTACAATGCATACTGTTGTTCCATATATGCATGTGTTCTGTTTGCTATGTAATTATTTGAAATCTATTTTATGGGCTTAATTGGAACACCCATGCATGCTGTTATAACTAATCTTGAAATGTGTTGTTCATGACTAACCAACATATTTTGGAAAATCTCAACACCATAGCACGTTTGGGAAGGCAGATCCGAGCGGATCCACCTGTCCCATTTCATCTGGCTGTGGCACTGGGCCCCAGTACATCTGGGACCTAACCCAGATCTCCCTCATCTGCTGGTCCTGCACCACCTTCGGGTGGAACCACCACAGGGAACAAGGCCTGTCCCCCCTGGAAGCGGTCGTTGACAGGAGACCGTCACCCACAGTTAGGTCTGGGTTTGGTGCAAAGCACCCTTCGATCCAAGTTTGGAGAGCAGCTGCACCAGATTGAGAGCTGGCTGGCACACCTCAAGAGGCAGGCCACCCTTCCTGTCCAGCCCCCACTACAGCCACCTTTGGGGCCATGAAGGTGCAGTAGTGACTGACCATGGGTGGGGATCTCAGTCTCACTGTAACCATATGGGGCCAATGGACATTGGATTCTCAACCGCCCTCCCTGTCAAATGTGTTTACCCCTCTCATGTGTCATATGCCACCCCTGTCTATTGCTTTATCTGTCTTGTCTGTCTCCCTACCCAACCTACCTCCCCAGATGTCCCTATAGTCCTTCTACAACATCCCACTCTCAATTTAAAAAAAAGAAAAGGCCATCTGTCACAAAAAAAAATTGCCCCATACATAGCTGCCATTTTGCACACATGTCCACTGGACATATGTAATTAGGAAAAATTGGCTTGACAACACATTTTTGTTGTCCTCTCCCCATTCCCTAAAGTTTGAGTGTCCACATTTACCTCCAAATCCTGTACGAATGCACAGCTGTTGCTGTATAAGAAATGGAAAGCTATTGACCTTCCCTACACTCTTCCTGCACATTCCTAGCTATCTTTCATATCGTTTTTCCCTCTGCATGCTCCTTTTTTTCCACTTTCCTATCACCCCTTTTTCTTTTCTTTTAAAGAAATGAGCACGGGTGTATGCGGGAGTAAGCAAGAGTAAGCGAGTTTGCGCAATGCTAAGTGAAGCCAACACACATTAAGCATCTGTATGTTTAACCATGTGTTGGCATCATTCAACAGTAGGGAAAGGATTCTGTAGAATCAGTCAGGTTTTGTATCTATACATATATATAATATATATATATATATATATATATATATATATATATATATATATATGTGTGTGTGTGTGTGTGTGTGTATATATATATATATATATATATATATATATATATATATATATATATATATACATATTTTATATATATATATATATATATATATATATATGTAGAGAGAGAGAGAGAGCTGCATATATATATATATATATATATATATATATATATATATATATATATATATATAGATAGATAGATATATCCTCATAACTTGTAGTGGAGTCATACCTCAGAACCAAACCTCTCATCCTCTTACTTCAAGAAATTTGGCCAAAGGCTGTCGGGGGGGGGGGCAATGGGCAACAACTAGGGAATATTTTAAATATTGCTCTTATAAATGTAGAATGCTGCCAGAGTGACAGGGTTTGTTTCAGCATACATGTTCTGAAGGATATGAGTTCTGAAACTGAAATGTATGTCATCATTCACTGACAGAAATCCTCAGATCATCACAGTTATTCACCAGGGAAATAACAATAATGAATCTGTGGAACAGACCAGAAATATGAGCAATAAACCTGGACATTCTGAAACAATCTGGCCAGTCGACAGATAGGATCAGAACCCCTTAGTGCAACAAATCTGGATCAACAAAAACAAAAAAAAAATCTTGCTTTTTTCGCACTTTTCTGAGAGTTAAAAAAGTTCAGTTACAGGCTTGCTGTTCCTGAACTGTTTGAAAGTTTCTGTGAGGCCATTTTTGCTTGGGCTGAAGGAGGGTCTCTGTGTTCATCAGTGGCAGTGACTAACATTGAGCAGCTTCCCTGCCCCCCGGAGAGGTGGTTACTGACTTGAAACTGTAGTTTTATTGGCCACTAGGGGTCATTTCCATAACTCCTTCATCTTCCTCTCTTAAAACCTAGTTGCCTCGTGGTTTGAGCGTCTTTTCAGGCTTGTTGGCTGTTGGTGAAGCACCCATCAAGAGGAAAAAATGCTGAGAGAAGAAGGGAGCCACTTTTGAGATTTTAAGTATTTTTTCTCTGTTTATTTGCTAAGTTTTTCTGCATAGCTGCCTAGCTTGAGCATTTTCTGGCTTGTTAAACTTGATTTCTGTATTAGTAGCTGTATTTAGAGCACAACCAAAAGCTGTTTGCTGAATTTCCTGTTTGCACTTAATTTTAAATCGTTTTTTCTTAAAACTTGCATATTTTCTGTCCTTGACCTAGCACTCTTGTGTTGGGTCATTTACTGCACTGTTATAACTTGATATTACTTGTGAACCTCTGCTATCTCTGTAAAAAACAAAAACAAAAAAAAAATCTTGCTTTTTCCACTTTTCTGAGAGTTAAAAAAGTTCAGTTACAGGCTTGCTGTTCCTGAACTGTTTGAAAGTTTCTGTGAGGCCATTTTTGCTTGGGCTGTAGGAGGGTCTCTGTGTTTATCAGTGGCAGTGACTAACATTGAGCAGCTTCCCTGTCCCGGAGAGGTGGTTACTGACTTGAAACTGTAGTTTTATTGGCCACTAGGGGTCATTTCCATAACTCCTTCATCTTCCTCTCTTAAAACCTAGTTGCCTCGTGGTTTGAGCGTCTTTTCAGGCTTGTTGGCTGTTGGTGAAGCACCCTCCAAGAGGAAAAAACGCTGAGAGAAGAAGGAGCCACTTTTGAGATTTTAAGTATTTTTTCTCTGTTTATTTGCTAAGTTTTTCTGCATAGCTGCCAAGCTTGAGCATTTTCTGGCTTGTTAAACTTGATTTCTGTATTAGTAGCTGTATTTAGAGCACAACCAAAAGCTGTTTGCTGAATTTCCTGTTTGCACTTAATTTTAAATCGTTTTTTCTTAAAACTTGCATATTTTCTGTCCTTGACCTAGCACTCTTGTGTGGGGTCATTTACTGCACTGTTATAACTTGATATTACTTGTGAACCTCTGCTATCTCTGTAAAAAACAAAAACAAAAAAAATCTTGCTTTTTTCCCACTTTTCTGAGAGTTAAAAAAGTTCAGTTACAGGCTTGCTGTTCCTGAACTGTTTGAAAGTTTCTGTGAGGCCATTTTTGCTTGGGCTGAAGGAGGGTCTCTGTGTTCATCAGTGGCAGTGACTAACATTGAGCAGCTTCCTGCCCCCTGTAGAGGTGGTTACTGACTTGAAACTGTAGTTTTATTGGCCACTAGGGGTCATTTCCATAACTCCTTCATCTTCCTCTCTTAAAACCTAGTTGCCTCGTGGTTTGAGCGTCTTTTCAGGCTTGTTGGCTGTTGGTGAAGCACCCTCCAAGAGGAAAAAACGCTGAGAGAAGAAGGGAGCCACTTTTGAGATTTTAAGTATTTTTTCTCTGTTTATTTGCTAAGTTTTTCTGCATAGCTGCCTAGCTTGAGCATTTTCTGGCTTGTTAAACTTGATTTCTGTATTAGTAGCTGTATTTAGAGCACAACCAAAAGCTGTTTGCTGAATTTCCTGTTTGCACTTAATTTTAAATCGTTTTTTCTTAAAACTTGCATATTTTCTGTCCTTGACCTAGCACTCTTGTGTGGGGTCATTTACTGCACTGTTATAACTTGATATTACTTGTGAACCTCTGCTATCTCTGTAAAAACAAAACAAAAAAAAAAATCTTGCTTTTTCCCACTTTTCTGAGAGTTAAAAAGTTCAGTTACAGGCTTGCTGTTCCTGAACTGTTTGAAAGTTTCTGTGAGGCCATTTTGCTTGGGCTGAAGGAGGGTCTCTGTGTTCATCAGTGGCAGTGACTAACATTGAGCAGCTTCCCTGCCCCGGAGAGGTGGTTACTGACTTGAAACTGTAGTTTTATTGGCCACTAGGGGTCATTTCCATAACTCCTTCATCTTCCTCTCTTAAAACCTAGTTGCCTCGTGGTTTGAGCGTCTTTTCAGGCTTGTTGGCTGTTGGTGAAGCACCCTCCAAGAGGAAAAACGCTGAGAGAAGAAGGAGCCACTTTTGAGATTTTAAGTATTTTTTCTCTGTTTATTTGCTAAGTTTTTCTGCATAGCTGCCTAGCTTGAGCATTTTCTGGCTTGTTAAACTTGATTTCTGTATTAGTAGCTGTATTTAGAGCACAACCAAAAGCTGTTTGCTGAATTTCCTGTTTGCACTTAATTTTAAATCGTTTTTCTTAAAACTTGCATATTTTCTGTCCTTGACCTAGCACTCTTGTGTGGGGTCATTTACTGCACTGTTATAACTTGATATTACTTGTGAACCTCTGCTATCTCTGTAAAAACAAAAACAAAAAAAAAATCTTGCTTTTTCCCACTTTTCTGAGAGTTAAAAAGTTCAGTTACAGGCTTGCTGTTCCTGAACTGTTTGAAAGTTTCTGTGAGGCCATTTTGCTTGGGCTGAAGTAGGGTCTCTGTGTTCATCATTGGCAGTGACTAACATTGAGCAGCTTCCCTGAACCCCGGAGAGGTGGTTACTGACTTGAAACTGTAGTTTTATTGGCCACTAGGGGTCATTTCCATAACTCCTTCATCTTCCTCTCTTAAAACCTAGTTGCCTCGTGGTTTGAGCGTCTTTTCAGGCTTGTTGGCTGTTGGTGAAGCACCCTCCAAGAGGAAAAAACGCTGAGAGAAGAAGGGAGCCACTTTTGAGATTTTAAGTATTTTTTCTCTGTTTATTTGCTAAGTTTTTCTGCATAGCTGCCTAGCTTGAGCATTTTCTGGCTTGTTAAACTTGATTTCTGTATTAGTAGCTGTATTTAGAGCACAACCAAAAGCTGTTTGCTGAATTTCCTGTTTGCACTTAATTTTAAATCGTTTTTTCTTAAAACTTGCATATTTTCTGTCCTTGACCTAGCACTCTTGTGTGGGGTCATTTACTGCACTGTTATAACTTGATATTACTTGTGAACCTCTGCTATCTCTGTAAAAAACAAAAAAAAAAATCTTGCTTTTTCCCACTTTTCTGAGAGTTAAAAGTTCAGTTACAGGCTTGCTGTTCCTGAACTGTTTGAAAGTTTCTGTGAGGCCATTTTGCTTGGGCTGAAGGAGGGTCTCTGTGTTCATCAGTGGCAGTGACTAACATTGAGCAGCTTCCCTGCCCCCGGAGAGGTGGTTACTGACTTGAAACTGTAGTTTTATTGGCCACTAGGGGTCATTTCCATAACTCCTTCATCTTCCTCTCTTAAAACCTAGTTGCCTCGTGGTTTGAGCGTCTTTTCAGGCTTGTTGGCTGTTGGTGAAGCACCCTCCAAGAGGAAAAAACGCTGAGAGAAGAAGGGAGCCACTTTTGAGATTTTAAGTATTTTTTCTCTGTTTATTTGCTAAGTTTTTCTGCATAGCTGCCTAGCTTGAGCATTTTCTGGCTTGTTAAACTTGATTTCTGTATTAGTAGCTGTATTTAGAGCACAACCAAAAGCTGTTTGCTGAATTTCCTGTTTGCACTTAATTTTAAATCGTTTTTTCTTAAAACTTGCATATTTTCTGTCCTTGACCTAGCACTCTTGTGTGGGGTCATTTACTGCACTGTTATAACTTGATATTACTTGTGAACCTCTGCTATCTCTGTAAAAAACAAAAACAAAAAAAAAATCTTGCTTTTTTCCCACTTTTCTGAGAGTTAAAAAAGTTCAGTTACAGGCTTGCTGTTCCTGAACTGTTTGAAAGTTTCTGTGAGGCCATTTTTCTTGGGCTGAAGGAGGGTCTCTGTGTTCATCAGTGGCAGTGACTAACATTGAGCAGCTTCCCTGCCCCCCCCGGAGAGGTGGTTACTGACTTGAAACTGTAGTTTTATTGGCCACTAGGGGTCATTTCTATAACTCCTTCATCTTCCTCTCTTAAAACCTAGTTGCCTCGTGGTTTGAGCGTCTTTTCAGGCTTGTTGGCTGTTGGTGAAGCACCCTCCAAGAGGAAAAAACGCTGAGAGAAGAAGGGAGCCACTTTTGAGATTTTAAGTATTTTTTCTCTGTTTATTTGCTAAGTTTTTCTGCATAGCTGCCTAGCTTGAGCATTTTCTGGCTTGTTAAACTTGATTTCTGTATTAGTAGCTGTATTTAGAGCACAACCAAAAGCTGTTTGCTGAATTTCCTGTTTGCACTTAATTTTAAATCGTTTTTTCTTAAAACTTGCATATTTTCTGTCCTTGACCTAGCACTCTTGTGTGGGGTCATTTACTGCACTGTTATAACTTGATATTACTTGTGAACCTCTGCTATCTCTGTAAAAACAAAACAAAAAAAAAATCTTGCTTTTTCCCACTTTTCTGAGAGTTAAAAGTTCAGTTACAGGCTTGCTGTTCCTGAACTGTTTGAAAGTTTCTGTGAGGCCATTTTGCTTGGGCTGAAGGAGGGTCTCTGTGTTCATCAGTGGCAGTGACTAACATTGAGCAGCTTCCCTGCCCCGGAGAGGTGGTTACTGACTTGAAACTGTAGTTTTATTGGCCACTAGGGGTCATTTCCATAACTCCTTCATTTGTCCTCAGAGGAGTGGTTTAAGGCAGTAACTTGTAGTTTATTGGCCATTTTGGGTCATTTCCTGTCTTTTCCAGCCCCCTGCTATAAAGCACGCTTTAGCGCGATTTAGCCCGATTTAGCCCGGAGTTGCTACTGTTGCACACTAGGGCAGCGCCGGTTAAGCAGGTTTAAACTATTCGGGCTACCTAAAGTCCACTCTTCAAATTTTCCTTAAAACTACCTTCCTCGAACTATACTACTGATCTAATCAGCATATCCTATAATTAAAAGATCATCTCTACTTGACTCCAAGTAGACTATTCTCTATCTGTTAAACGTAGCACTTGCTCCTACAGTACTTATTACCTTGATACGGCACTCTTGTCATAGATAGGACCCCAAAAGGCAACCCCCATTTCTCGGTCACCCACGTCCCCGGAATCTTTTTAAAGTTTTTTGTCTATTCCTTCTAGCATGTCGAGGGATCAGTTGCTAGTGTCCTCTCCTGCTCAGCTGGTGAACCTGGGAATATTGAGGCAATGTTACAATTGCCTCATGTACACAGACAACCCTCTCCTCCTCCCACAAAACACAAATACATGCGAGAGATGCAACTATACGGCCAAACTGGAGGCTGAGCTCTCTCAACATAGGACTGGCAAGACCAGTCAGGAGGAGAAGGTTACCACACACACTATAGACCCAGTCTCACATATTACCATTACAACCTCAAATCATACACATAAACACACAAAGACATACTGGAGGCTCTGATCAAAAATCTACCAAAACAGCAGAGGCCACCAAAGCAGACACCCAAACAACCACCACCTCAGAACACAACACCTGCAACACATAGACCTCACAGTCAGAGTGTCAAACAGTCACAGCCCTTAAGGCCAAACACAATGCCAGACACACTAGTCATTGGTGACTCCATAGTCAGACACACTGACGTCCTGCTCACCAGACTGAGTAAGGAGAAGGTCACAGTAAGCTGCCTGTCGGGCGCTAGAATCCGCCACATAACGCAAGCACTCAGGTCTCTCAACAGCAGGTACAAATATGACTCAGTCATTGTCCACGCTGGTGTAAACGACCAGAGACGCACCTCCTTGGACTACATGAAAAGAGACATTGAGGAGCTCTCTGATTATGTAGCCCAGACAGGTATGACCCTGACCTTGAGCAGTATCCTACCTTCACCAAGAATGATGCCACAATACAGAGATAAGATGATCAGCTTTAACAATTGGCTTAAACACTGGTGTCATTCAAAGGGGATCCAGTGTCTGTCTGCCTGGGATGACATGCTGGACAAGCCACGCTGCTTCGCAAGGGACGGCTTGCACCTGTCACCCCTGGGATTCCGGATATTGGCAAAGGCTCTTGCCACCCCATAGTGCCTTTTTAGGCAAGGCTCAAATTCTAAACCTACCACCCTAGAACACAAAAAAGGAAAAAACTAAGGGTAATGCTGCTCAATGCCAGAAGTCTAAATCTCAAAATGCACGCACTCGAGGCCCTTCTCAGTATGGAGAACATCGATGTCTGTGCTGTGACAGAAACCTGGTTCAAGGCTCCTGAGAGCACCCCAGCGCTATCAGGTTTTACCTCATATCATGCTCCGCCCCAAAATCTGGACAATACCAAGAAAGGAGGGGGTATCCATATTCATCAAGGACACCCACACCTCAAGACTGGTGGCAACGCACGATGCATCGGAGACCATCCAGGTGCAATTAACCATAGGCAAGACTGCTCTGCAAATTGTAGCATGTTACAGGCCACCCTCACAAACTCAGGAACCTCACATGGCCTTCCTGAAAACACTAGAGGGGATAAATGTATCACCAAACACCATCATACTAGGTGACTTCAATTACCCTAATATAGACTGGGAACACTACTCAAGCCCTAACACCCTAGCCCAAAAGTTCCTGGAATTCATAAACTCAAATGCCATGGAACAACTAGTCACCATCCCCACAAGAGGAGATAACATACTTGATCTCATCATCACGAACATGGGAGCACAATGTTCAACACCGGAGGTGTACCCTCACTGGTGAGATCAGACCAGAAACTAATCTCGCTGGAGGTCCTCGTCCCACCCCAACCTGAAATAAGAAAGACCACAGTAAAGAACTTCTAAAAAGCCGACTTCACACTTCTAAAGACTAGTGTGGTCTACTTTAAGGCCCCGCGCCCTGCGGAAAACAGTACTCAAGCCGCTGAATCACTTACAAATGCCTTCTACCAGCACCTGCAGGACTGCATGGATAAGGCAATCCCAAGCAAAACAAAGACTCTTTGTACCAAAGGCAAGCGTCCAGTCTGGTGGACCCCAGCCATAAACAAACTCTACAACAAAAGGAGGAAGCTACTACAAGATAGAGCAAAATCCTTAAAAGGTAAGACACCCTTGATCACTATAAGTAAAAACTAAGAGCTCTCATAAAATCATCCAAAGCAAATTTCGAGAGAAAAATAGCTAAAGACTCAAAAGACAATCATAAGGCCTTCTTTAGCTATGTTAGAAACCTGGGAGGAAACTCCCAGATATGCTCAGAGCTAGTTCAAAATGATGTGAAGATTACTGATCCTACAGACATTGCCAACATACTGGCTGACAGGTTCAGTGCAAACTTCTCCCCTCCCCAAAGGAGAGATATCTATACCAAATGATTGCAGCCCCCAAACATCTCCAGCGCCCAAGTGAGAACTGCTCTCTCCAAAGCAAAAACACAGCATCCATGGGACCTGATGGTGTCCCCGGCTGTGTGCTCCATGAACTCAATGAGGAATTAAACCCACAGCTAGGACAGCTGTTTAATCAAAGTCTTACCTCTGGATACGCACCCAGGAGTGGCGCACTGCAACTGTGGTACCACTTCACAAAGGCGGTGCCTCCACCGACCCTGGAAATTACCGCCCATTAGCTTGACAAGCCTTATCTGCAAAGCCATGGAGAGGATCATAATGGACCTCATAAATAAAGACATAGGAATTTGCAGACTTTGGATCCAACCCAGTTTGGCTTTGTCAAAGGCAGATCATGCCTTTTAAACTTGGTTGACTTTTGAAACAGTCACCAAAGCCATTCATGACCGAAAGGCAGTCCATACAGCCTACCTCGATCTGGCTAAGGCCTTCGATACAATACCCCATTCGCCTATCATTGAAAAACTCATCAGCTTAAATGTCAACCCATACATCACAAGATGGGTTGCAAACTGGCTGAGTGACAGAACCCACAGGGTCAGAGCTGCTGGTGCCATGTCAGACTCAAAGCCTGTCACAAGTGGTGTCCCACAGGGCTCAGTCCTGGGCCCACTCTTGTTTGGCATCTACTTTTCCGAAGTACAAGCAAACACAGGAGGGTTATGGCTGACAAAGTTTGCAGATGACTGCAAACTGGGCGCCATAGTAGAAAACACATCTGACACAGATATCCTTCAGAAGGGTCTCACAGAAACGGATAACTGGTGCCAGAGCCACGGCCTAAAGTTAAATGCCAAAAATGCATAGTCATACCCTTCGGGAAAAACAAGGTTACCCTAGCTACCAAATAGGTGGCAATCCACTGAGCACAGAAGAAGTTATCAGGGACCTGGGGACCCAGGTTGATAGTAGTCTGTCATTCGACACCCATGTAGCTAAAGTAGTTAGGAAGACCTTCTACATTGCCCACCTTATCATGAAGGGATTCTCATCTAGATCAAGGGAGGTCATAGTCTCCCTTTACTCATCACTCATCAGACCAATGATTGAGTACAATGCCCCATTCGGAATGTATCTGACCCGACACTTGCAGCAGCTGGAGAGGCCACAAAAGTTCCTCACCAAAAGGATAAAGGGTCTCAAAAATCTGTCCTATGCTGCCCGACTGAAAGAACTCCAGCTCTATTCAGTCGCCACCGCTTGCTCAGAGGTGACCTTTGCCTAACATACAAGGCCATGTCAAACCTAGATTTGATGAATATGCTTCACCTCAAAAAATCTAGATCCATCAGAGCCACAAGGGCGGGAGACTTAAACCTTGACATGGCTATTAATAGGACGTGCTGGAGGGATAGATTCATCACCCAAAGACTCCCTATGCTGTGGAACAAAATCCCGGTACATGTGAGGCAGAGCACCTCACTGGCCTTGTTCAAGAGAAATCTTGACCAATGGATGGGAGATCGCAGATATACCCCAAGGATTACCTCAGTGTCACTGCTCGACAGAGGCACAGCAAAATAATGGGTATAGTTCCCCATACTAAAGGGGTGGCGTAAGCCACAAAACGATGGGCTAGGCTTGTAAATGCCCTCGGGCAGATAGCCTAGTATGAACCTATGAACCTATGAACCTATGAACCTATGAGAATAGGGACATATCTGAAATACTGCAGTAGATAAGCTGACACAGTTGCTGCAGTCACAACCTCCTGTCTGTCCTAGCATATATTGACTGAAATAGCACAAGTCCAACACTCAATTACTTCTCACTAGTTAGTGACTTAAATCCTCACATCATCCCACAATTGTGTCAGAAATGCACAATACTTATGGGAGCTAGGCAACAGTTCATCTACAAATATCTGGACATAACATCACATTAGGGAAACTAAACTCAGCTGGTAAGCATGTCAACAAGCACCATCCAAACTACAGTCAACCTGACACAGCACTAACCCAAATCTGCTATGGGAAATTGCACATGAATTTGCAAATATATCAGGCACTACAGGGATGTAACAGCACTGAAAAACAGACACCATTGTGAAAGTGCATACCCACAACCAATTTCACCACAGCCACCATGACGTACTGGTAAGCCAAATGAACAGCACAGTATAAGGACTGTGTGAACAAAAACATCTCAGCATGTTTGCCATTCACACAGTATACCTACATATACTGGCCCAATTCACAATGTAGTATGATGCCTACCATGTTATGGGACATGTCTCAGTCTACCCCTACAAACATATACAGCTGATAGACCACCAGAAAGTGGAGCAGCATGCACAGGCAGATAGAAAAGGAGCCATAACCCATACATCTACCCCCTCCCTACACAGGCCAAATAACACTGACACACTACACACACTACGCTGCTACACAATCCTGACAGTCTGTCATCAATCGACAGAAATGCACAGATCTCTCCACTGTTCAGGGTCTCACAGAATGTTCAGGGTTTGTCCTCATATACAAGGCCTCTTACACATAACATGTCTGGCATTTTGATACATCACTTGGACGGTATCAGGAATGAAGGCAATAAATAATGATATACCATACCTATCAACCTCTTACTGCATGATATCTGGACAAAGCCTGACATACTTGAGAGACAGATGCCCAAAGAAAGGGACATATGTGAAATATTTCTGTTATAAACTGAGACAGTTGCTGGTGTAACAGGGTTTGTTGTAACATATCTTATCTGAGGGATATGAAGTCATAAACACAAATGGATGATACCATTTACTGACTGCAATCCCCACAGTATGCTACTGATTTTCCAAAGACAAAAGAGTCTGAGGAACACACCAAATATGAGAGCCTGAAATCTGGCCATTCTGCGGATAGCCCTACAGTTGAGAGCTACATCAACTACATAACACTGTCAGACTTAAAATCACACAGAAAAGCCATGTCCACACAAACCCAGTTAAGCTAGCATTAAATCAAATGTATAACAGTAATACTTACATTCTGTCCCTATGTCTGGAACATTCTCACCCAGTCTGTTGGGCTGCTAACAGTTTTCATTGTAACAGGTATTTCCAACTACCCTCCATGATGCTGTTGTTCACACACCTATATGCAGACCTCCTCATGGGCAAAGAAAACGGACAATGCCCACATGAAGTACTCAATTACAGGAGTGTGTTGCCATACCACTGGTTATAAGAATAACACCAGAGCTGTTCTGCATACAATTAGCAAGTGGGGGACACCAAATGGTGCAGAGGCCATCAAATGCTCATGAGCCTTACCTACAAAAGGCAAACTGCTGCCTATGCAAAACAGATGTATAACCTACATCTGGGAGAGAGAGAGAGCGAGAGACAGACAAAGAAACCAAACAACACATATTGGAATTAAACCAACAATACATGGAAAAAAAGGTATGTCAAACAAGTAAGCATGTAATGGAATGCAGTAGGGGGTATGTAATAATGGGAAATAGGACGTTTAACAAATATGCCTCAACAAGACTTGGTGTACTGATATATTGCTGATCAGAACCTATGGCTATAGCATCTGGGTCTGTCTGCAGTGACATAGATCACAGCTCAGGTCCCTACGTCACCCCCAAAAAAGATGGCTCACATATGACTACCAGTGGAGTGTGTGTTGAACAATACTGACTGTGACCATGCTAGGCCATCTACTGGAATGGCACAGATATCCATGTATTAACTGTGAATACAACTATGATATACATGTTTGTTTCAGAAATGTGAGAGACCTATACAAGGTATTTGAATAGTGAAATATTGTTGCAGATATGTGTATTGAACTGCATGTGATATATTGAGCTCATACCATTCAACTGTCCAGTGTTATGCACACTGACCATATGTGTGCCTTATATTTGTAGTCATTTACTCACAGAGTTGTGTTATGTCTGGAAAATCATTTGCAACCTGTGAAGACTGACATGACAAGATATCTTTCTCTTCTTTTGGCTGTTGCCATTAGGGGTCACCACAGCAGATCATCGGTCTCCACTTCTTCCTGTTCTCTGCATCTTGCTCTGTCACACCAACCACTTGCATGTCCTCTATCACCACATCCATACACCTTATTTTAGGCCTTCCTCTTTTATCCTTACCTGGCAGCTTCATCTTTACCATCTTTTCCCTAATATATCCATCATCTTTCTTCAGAACATGTCCAAACCATCATAATCCCAATACTCTCTGGTGTTGTCTCCAAACCGTACAACCTGGGCTGACCCTATAACATACATATTCCTAACCCTGTCCACTCTTGTCACACCCAGTGAAATTTTAACATCTTTAACTCTGCCACATCCAGCTCTGACTCCTGCCTTTTTGTCAATGCCACTGTCTCCAGCACATATAACATAGCTAGTCTCACTACCATCTTGTAGACCTTCAATCTCACTCTTCATGGCACTTGTCTGTCACAAATCACTCCTGATACTATTCTTCACCCTCCCTATCCTGCCTGTTCTCTGTTCTTCACCTCTGCCCCACATTCGTCATTACTCTGAACTGTTGATCCCAAGTATTTAAACTCATCCAGCTTTGCAAACTCTACTCCCTGCATCCTCACCATTCCTCTATCCTCCTTCCCATTCACACACATATATTCTGTCTTAGTCCTGCTGATCTTCATTCCTCTTCTCTCTAGAGCATATCTCCCTCTCTCCAGGGTCTCCTCCACCTGTTCCCTACTCTCACTACAGATCACAGTGTCATCTGCAAACATCACAGTCAATGGGGACTCCTGTCTGATCTTGTCTGTCAACCGGTCCATCAACACTGCAAATAAGAAAGGGCTCAGAGCTGATCCCTGATGTAATCCCCCCTCCACCTTAAACGCAATTGTCACTCCCACTACAGAACTCACCACTGTCACACTACCCTTGTACATATTCTGTAGTATTCTTACAGAATCCTCTACCACTCCTGACTTCCTCATACAATACCACAAATCCTCTCTAGGCACCCTGTCATATGCTTTCTCTAAGTCCACAAAGATGCAACGCAACTCCTTCCGGCCTTCTCCGTACTTCTCCTTCAACACTCTCAGAGCAAACATCACATCTGTATTGCTCTTTCCTGGCATGAAACCATACTGCTGATCACCTATCCTCACTTCCCTTCTTAACCTAGCTTCCACTACTCTTTCCCATAACTTCATGCTGTGACTGATCAATGTTATCCATCTGTAGTTAATACAGCTCTGTACATAACCCTTATTCTTATAATCGGTACCCAAACACGTTTTCTCCACTCCTCACGCATCCTCTCACTTTCCAAGATTACATTAAACAATCTTGTTAAAAAGACCACTGCCATTTCTCCTAAATACCTCCATGCTTCCACATGTATGTCATATTGACAAACAGCCTTTCCATTCTTAATCCTCTTCATAGCTATCCTTACTTCCTCTTAGCTAATCCATTGCACTTCCTGATTCACCATACCCACATCATCCAACCTTCACTCTCTGTCATTCTCTTAGTTCAACAGCCCCTCAAAGTACTCTTACCATCTGCTCAAAACACTCTTCGCACTTGTGAGTATGTTTCCCTCATTATCCTTTATCACCCTTATCTGCTGCACATCCTTCCTAGCTCGGTCATTCTGTCTAGCCATTCAGTACAGGTCCTATTCTCCATCCTTAGTGTCCAACCTTTCGTACAACCCTTCATACAGCTCATCCTTAGCCTTTGCCACCTCTCTCTTTGCCAAGTACCTCATCTCCTTGTACTCCTGTCTACTTTCTTCATCTCTCTGACAATCCCACTTCTTCTTCATCAACCTCTTTCTCTATATACTCCACTTACTTTCTCATTCCACCACATAGTCTCAGTGTCCTCATTCCTCTGTCCAGATGTCACACCAAGCACCTTTCTAGTCATCTCACTTACTAGCTCTGCTGTAGTTACCCAGATATTCCGTAACTCTGCACTGCCACCCATTGCCTGTCTTAACACTTCCCTGAACTCAATCTCACAATCACCCTTTTTCAGTTTCTACCATTTGATCCTGGGTGCTGCCCTCATACTCCTCCTCCTCTTCTTGATCCCCAACATCATCCCACAGATATACATTCCATGTGGCCTAACTACATTTTCCTCTGTCACTACTTTACAGTCTCCAGTCTCCTTCAAACAGGCCCTCCTGCATATGAGATAATCCACCTGTTTGCATCTTCCTCCACTCTTGTATGTCACTGTATGCTCCTCTGTCATGTCAAAATATGTATTGACCACTGCTGTGTCCATCATTTTTACAAACTCCACCACCATCTCACCTTCTGCATTCCTTTGCTTAATACCATACCTACCCATCACTTCTGCATCCCCTCTGTTCCCCTCACCAACATGTTCATTGAAATCTGCTCCAATCACCACTCTCTCACCCTTGGGTACAGTCATCACCACTTCATCCAACTCACTTCAAAATGTTTCTGTCTTATCCATCGCACACTCAACTAGCAGAGCATATGCACTAACAACAGTCATCATTACACCATCAATTTCCAGCTACATAAACATCACTCTATCCAACACTTTTTTCACCTCCAAAAACACTCTTGGCATACCGCTTCTTCAGGATAACCCCTGCACCATTTTTCCTCCCATCCACACCATGATAGAACTATATGAGCTCAACTCTGATACATCTAGCCTCACCCCCCTTCCATCTGGTCTTATGCACACACAATATATCACACAATATATCAACCTTTCTTCTGTCCCCATACCAGTAATACTGCCAACAGTAAAAGTTGCTAGCCTTGCTACCACACTCCTAGCCTTTCTCCTCTCTTCCTGCCATATGAGTGTTGGACATCCTCCAGGGTATGTCTCTGAATACAAAGGCTACTGTGCTATCAAATGGCTTAAGTGTGTTACAGCAATATTAAGAAAGTGTCACTAATTGTGGCCCATTGCCCCCCATGTATGTGTGGCATCATCCAGATGTCCTGCTCTAACAGGTTGACAGGAATGACTGAGCAGCAAGATTGTAAATACAGTGTGCCATACTGACATAGAACAGAAATGTATATCAGTTATTACCTGTGCACATGTATGTATGAGTAGCGGTACCTGGCTGCCTCATAACAACAGATATGGGATGCAAAATGACAGGTAAATAAGCTGTACATGTACACGTGTGTAATCTCAGTTTCTGGGCATCCAACTGCGTTAGATTTCTACAGCTACTGGTGGTTGCATTGCCCTGACACAGACATGGGTACTAGAATAAGCATGATTATCAGGTTGAACTTGGAGAGGTGTCCAACTGTGTTATGACCTTGTGTCCATGCCTACTACAAACAGTTATATGACCACTGATATAGCTGCATGGACACCGCAATACCTTACCTGCAAAACCTGTCTCCACCAAAGTACAGTAATGCCCTTTGCTGGACAGCAGCAATGCACAAACCACATAACTGGTCACTATATTGGCTATACAGGGCAAAGTAGGAGCAAACAAAAACTTGGCAGCAAGTCAACCTTTGTCTGAACGAGCATATAAGGTCACAGCTGAATTACTGTAAGACTAACTAAGACTACAAATTGGACGCATCCACCAAGGACAATCACAAGACCATCTTCACATATGTCTGCAATCTCAGAGGCAACAACCCAACCCATCCTATAATGGGGGTTAATAACACCACATACACACACACACATCATAGCTATAGTCAACCTGCTGCAGACAGGTTAAGGGCAAACATCACCCCCCTGGCTTACAATCAGTATAGGTGGATGGACCCACACCCCTCCCCTCATCATCAGGGAGCAGGTGCATACTGCCTAATCAAAGTCAACAAAAGCAAGTCTCCATGGAAGCTAATAACATTCTTGCCTGCATCCTACATGAACTCAGGTATATGCTTCCAGCTCTGTTACACACTATATGTAAGCAAAGCCTGAGCACCACTGACATCCCATCTGCAAGGAAGATGGCCACTGTCATACCTCTACACAAACATGAATGATGAATGGTGGTTTATGTGATGTACTGGCTCTCATTGGGGGGAACATGACACATCAGGAACAGGAGTGCAATGCAGGTTCATACTGTGTTGATAGATGACAGGGGTATGATGTGGTTGTAAGTGGTGGCTAATGAGAGGCAATATTGATGTTCTGGCTCTGTAAATAACTCTGGGCAATGTCTGAGGTCCTGTGATGTTCCCCTTTTTATGTCTTCTAGGTGGCATGCAGCATCATCCAGCATACATTGCAGAGGAGAATGCAGCTATCACTGATGCAATAATACAGCATCATGTGGTGCTCTTCAGTGGAGCTGACAAAATCTGTGGGAGTGGACTGCCCTGTGGGATGACCTTGTCCACAGAGTGAACACCTTGGGCTACCATGGCTGCATATACAATTAGGTCAGGCATCAGGCAACTGACCTGATACGTCATGCCTGGAAAAGGGTTACTGCTGGGGCTAGGGACCGTACTGCTATAGGTGGGGGTGCAGCCACACAGGCCCCACTTATGGCAACAAAAGAGCTCCTTGCCAATCTTGGGGCAGCCCCCCACACAACAGTCAACTCATGAAACACCAGTCCTGTAGGTGGGTGGTACCCAGGCAACAGGCGAGGAGCGTCCAGTTAAGGCCACAGTGCACATCAATTTAATCATGTTGCAGTCATACTGTCTTCTGTAGAGTATCTAGATGCATATGTCAGTTCAAACTGCATTTGTGGGTGGGGCTTAGCAATGCACACAAGTGCACATCTATGGTGAGGGACAGCAAATTGTGTATTATCATAGCTTGTAATGTACCTGTGCAGAAACATAGCATTCATCTTGTACCAATGCCAAATGTGAGTCTGCTGTCATTACCTCTCCCCCACAGTTACATAGATCCCTCTGGTCTGCAAGTGGGATAGCAGCCTGAAGCCGATGAGTATGTGATTTTCCTACTGTGGCTCCACAGTACCCAGGCATGTTAAGGTCATGCATGTGACCATGCACACAACTGTTACTCTCAGCCATTTTGCAATATCTGCATGTTCACTTGTGGTGGGATTAACTGCATTGCATCACAGTGGTCATCACAGGGGCCTATTTACAGGAGATGTCACATATCTGTAACATACCTCACAACCTGTCATTGCAAGAAATCTGGACAAAGATTGACAAAATGGGGGGACGAAGACTCAAAACTAGGGACATATTTTATAAATTAGTGTTATACGGTGCATATAAATGGTGTACACACACCTGTTAGAATGCCAGGTATTTGTGATATACAAAAATGAGAGCACAATAAAACATTTCCAAGCCCTTCCAATCTTTCATGTGACATATAACCTGTACATTTGAATTGTAAAACAAATAAATATGTTAGGGGAACAATTATGGCACATATAAAACGTACAAGAAGCTAGATGCATACGTGTGCACAGGCTGAAGCTAACACTGTGTTGAAGCAGCTTTCAATATTATTACAGCATTACATCTTCTTGGGTACACACCAGCCATCAATTACAGAGATTTTTTGATTAACAGCAAATAACAGTCAGCTGTCCTGCCAGGATTATCCTAAATTTACTCAGTTGCCTGCTACAACAACAACAACCATAGTTTGCATACATCTTACGAACCAGCAAAGGGATCTCATTTGTGGAAGGTATCATCCCAGAGAAGGGCACACACACATTTCTACAGTATTGCATATACCATGGAAGACAGTGAAGACAGTAATGAAATGGTGGTAGAAATATGGGGAAACAGTGACATTTCAATGAACTGGAGATCCTGCCAAATGTGTGGAAAAGACAAGACCCAAACTGGTCAGGGAGGCTGCCAGGAGACCCACAACAACACTACAGGAGTTGCAGGCATCACTGACAAGTACCAGTTGTGAACTACATGTGACAACAATCTCCCGTATTCTCCACGTCTGGCTTATGGGGTAGGTTTGGAAGATGGAACCCTTCTCACACACAGAACAACATCCAGGTCTAGCAAATTTCTAAAGAAAAATACATCAGGTCCCCCAATAGCATGTGGGGAAATTTGTTATGGTGCAATGAGACCAAGGTTGCACTATGTGGCCACAATACCAAAAGGTTTGTTTGGCACAAGAACAACAATGTGCATCACCAAAAGAACACCATCCCCATGGTGAAGCATGGTGATGGCAGTGTCCTGTTTTGGGGTTGGTGTTCATAAGCTGGAAGTGGGCCTTTAGCCAAGGTGAAGGGGATTAGAAACAGTTCAAAATACTAGTCCCTTTTAGCCCAAAATCTTCATGTGTCTGCTAGAAAGCTGTGGATGGAGAGGACTTACACCTTTCCACACAACAATGACTCATACCGTACAACAAACCACATAAAAGAATCTCATCACCAGAAGACCAATAACATTTTAGAATTGTCCAGCCACAGTCCACATATACATCCAGTAGAGAATCTGTGGGGTACCCTGAAGAGGCCTGTGCAGAAGTGATGCTCTTGCAATCTGACAGAGTTGGAGGGCTTCTACAAGGGAGAGTGTATCACTATTGCTAAGGTGAGATGTCCCATGCTGATACACACCTTCCAAAGAGGACTGACTGTTGTTATGAAATCAAAACGTGCTTTAACAAACTATTAATTTAAGGGTGTGCACAGTCATGCAGCCAGCCTATTGTATGTATTTCAACTTCTACATGTTACCCTTAACCGATGTGTTTGCTCTTCAATTGGATTGCACAGTTTATAGGTCACATTAAAGGTGGAAAACATTATCACATGATTTCAGTGTTCTCATGTTATATATCAGACAAAGCTGGCATGTTAACAGGGGTGTCTACACGTATAATGTCTACTGTAAGCCTAGAAGGTTGTTAGTGTAACTGGTTCTGTTGTAACATACCTGTACTGCAGGTTTTGAAGTATGAGACTCAAAATATGTCATTAAATAGTGATGCCAGTCCTCATATCATCCCAGTAATGTGTCAGTCAAATACAGGATTTTATGATAAACAGACCAGAAATATGAGCAACACATGTAGACATTCAACGACAGTTGAGAGGTATGTTCTGTAGGAGTTGCCACTGTGCAATGCAAGTGAACAGCAATTATGTGTACATGGGTGCAGTGTGTGCTACTTGAAGGCCCATCACCTACTAACATTACTTACATACAACAGAGGTGTCTTTAAGTTCTAACAGGAAGTGGAAATGGCTGCATTGCATGATACTGAGGGCCTGTCGAGGGTGTGTTTTGTTGTGGTCTGACTGTGTTGTTAATGTCACCAGTTGCCTATTGTGAGGTCTGTGTAATGCCTGTCTGCCACCTCACGTGTGTGCATGTGTGTGTGTGTGTGTGTGTGTGTGTGTGTGTGTGTGTGTGTGTGTGTGTGTGTGTGTGTGTGTGTGTGTGTGTGTGTGTATATGTGTGTGCGGGTGTGGTGCGTGTGGGTGTGCGTGTGTGTGTGCATGTGTGTGTGTGTGTGTGTGTGTGTGTGTGTGTGTGTGTGTGTGTGTGTGTGTGTGTGTGTGTGTGTGTGTGCACATGTGTGTGCATTTGTGTGCGTGTGTGTGTGTGTGTGTGTGTGTGTGTGTGTGTGTGTGTTCATGTGCGTGCATGTGCACCCGCATGTGTGTGTGTGTGTGTGTGTGTGTGTGTGTGTGTGTGTGTGTGTGTAGCAGCAAATGGTATAGTGTAGGTATTAATTTAAATATGTTGCCTTTCCCTCACAGGTGGTCATGATGGCCACAGTCCTTCCTGCTCAAAATTTGATGTCAGTGTCTCTGCAGACTCTGGCAATGATGATGGCCATATTCAGGCACAGGTGGTGTTGTTGGGGGCTGAATCTGTGCCGTCGGTTGGCATCCCATAGTCATCCACAATGTCCCAGCACACAGTCACAATGCCCACACATGCCCCATCCCCAGCAGCCACATATGATGGACAGTTGGCAGGTGGTGGCATAGAACAGGCTAGTGTGGTGACTATAGCAGATGTGAGTGTAGACACTGTCCATAGCCAGAGTGCAGGTGAGGTCCCATACAGGCAGATGGATAGGGGTGCTCACAGGAGGAATGCTGCTCGTCAAGCTGCTGTTCCAGTTGCCATAGCATGTGTCACCAGATGCATGTTTTGGGCTGTCATGGATGCACAGGCATGTAGTGAATGCACCACCAGACAAATAGGGTGGTGGAGGCAACTCTTCCTGATTTAAGTGGCAACATATGTGACCTTGTTGAGGCCACATGCCAAAATACTTAGATCATGAATAGACAGTGGGGTGAGACCTTGTCAATCATTGACCATGGCATGTCTGTGCTTGAGCATGTGGTGGGGGATGGGCATCAGCCACGTGGATTTAGATCAGTACCAACATCAGCTGAGAGTCTATGGGGCCATGCACTTTCATACTCCTGTAGTGGCAGTGACAGCAGCACTACCGAAGGTGGGTTGCTGTCCACATCACAACGGAGCAGGCCATGGGCACATTGTCCTAGCTGCTCCCATCATGGACATGGATATAGCAGACAGCAGTCACCATCAGGAAGCAGTACTGCATTTGGCCTTGGGCCTGGTGGTGCCAGTGAGACCCCAGGCAGGACCAGTTCACAAGTCCATAGCTGGAGATGGTGAACTGGGCTCCCTGCCATGTACATTCCACAGCTGTCCAACATACCCATGTGTAGGGCAGCTACATGGTGTAACTGTGTGCATACATACCCACACACACACACCTGTATCACAGGCAGGTCACCTCCAGACACACACAGCACCTCTGCACAGACCATCTATAGAATACCCCTCCTAACACATACACATGGATGTCAACTGTATGGCCAAGCCTAGGCCTCTGGCAAACCCACACCACAACCTGTGCATATGATGATACCTGTGTCACATCCCTGTCATCCATACCATCGATGCGGGGACAAGCTAATATGGATCTGATGCACTGGGTGAATATAGTACATTGTAGCTATGTAATACTGTGTAAGGTGCTGTCTGCTTGCATTTGCTATGGGTACACATAAAGGTGTAGGTACCCTATTAGCCATGATGCATTATTGCTGTTAGTACCACTGACTGAATGTAGTCTGACATGCTGTATTCTGTTTGTGTTCCAGGTGTCTGTGTATCTGCAGGCTGTGGCCCTTCAGACATTACCAACGTGGAGTATGGCAGAGTGAAAATGCACTGACCATTTCATAGCCAAGGTACAGCTTTATATGTATGTTTACCAGGTCTGTGTGCATGCAACAGTGTGTGATGAACACTGTTGTCAGACAATGTGACCTGGCATACATATCCCTTGTCACAGACAGGCAGCCTTCAGACATGTCCCTCAATGTTGTGTAGTACTGCAGGCTCATACATATGGAACAGTTTACTGGAGTACTATCAGTAGGCCTCTTACAAGTTTACCCATTAGATTGACCACAGGAGATTCACATGTCAGCACCTGTTGCTCTTGCCATTTCTTTCCCATACAGTCTACCCTGATGTGGTTGGTGAGAGCATGCATGGTACTGTATATGACAGGTCTGTGGGATGTATTCCTGAGTTCAGAGGGTGGAACAGAGTGACAAAATGGTATATTGTTTGCATACACACAGTAAAGACTGACACAGGGGATGTGCACATAGTAACGCAAAGTTGGCAATCGACTGATTCATAAACCTACATATCAACTTTAATGTACTATAGTGCTACATACACATGATATGCCCCACATAGATTATATGCATGGGACATAACACACTACCTCTTACAACATGTAATGTGAATGCCTTCATGGATGGTGAGATAACCTACCAGAAATAGCAACTAGAGTCTATTGCTCCTACAGGCCTGGACAAGTGATAGGGTAACAGACATTGTATCAGTATGATGTTCAAGTCAGGTATGATATCCGATGCTGGCATGCATGTCAGTACACTAACTGTGACCTATTTGGCAACAATATCACATACATGACCACTGTTAGTGGACACAGACCACATATGGGTTGCAAACATCCAGATATTCCATAGACATCTGTACAGATGATTGGAATTGCCTGTACAATGGTTTAACATGCTGAATGTGAGGCAGATGCCATTAACATGCTACATAAAGTAATGCCATTGAGGGGTGGTAAACAGGTGTGGATGGTACACATATCAAAATGGTATAATCCACACAGGATATGATTCTCACCCAAGCACACCCACACAGTTGCCAATATTGAGATTAGAACCCCTACCTATTTAGCTATTTTTAATGTAGTGTTACACAGTTATCAGATGAGCCACATAGCTTATCTGAATTCATTTTTGTCCCAAGGTACTTCTAAGGTGAATTACATCAGCAGGCCTTGTAAAGTAAGGGGATGGGAAGTGTACAAGATGGTACACAACTCAAAATGGTATAACTCACACATGATATGATTCTCAACCCAAACACACTCATAGACAGTTGCCAGTATTAGGATTAGAACCCCTGCCTATCTACTGATTTATACTATAGTGTTACGCAGTCATCACATGCGCTACAGAGCTTACTAGGCTGACAAATGGCCAAAGATGCTGATAAGGAGAATGACATCAGCAGGAGTGATAAAGTGGGGCACTGGGTGGGAAATTTATCAATATACCTCTTCTTACAAACATACACAATTGCACACCCATATACACATACATATTTGCCAGATCTGAGAGTAGAACCCTTGCCTATCCAGTTATTTGTACTACAGTATTACACAGTTATCACATGCACTATGGAGCTTACTGGCTGAAAACTGGCCAAAGGTGCTGATAAGGGGAATGACATCAGCAGGACTTAAAAACTTGGGCACTGGATATGAAACTTATCAAAATACTTCTTCTAACAAATATGCACACTTAAACACATGCTTATACAACCACACATACATTTGTCAGATCTGAGAGCAGAACCCCTGCCTATTTAATGATTTGTACTTTAGTGTTATACAGTTATCACACATACTACAGAGCTTACTGGACTGACAATTGGCCAAAGGTGCTAATAAGGGGAATGACATCAGAAGACTGATAAAGATGGACACTGGGAAGTGTTGTTGGTGGGAATAGCCTAAAACTGTTTCACCTAAAAAATAACAAACACACACTCCTCACTCTTGCACATACAACTGTCACACATGTACACACTTGCCAGTATTGAGATTAGAACCCCTGTCTATCTATTGATTTGTACAATAGTGATATGCAGTTATCACACATGCTACAGAGCTTACTAGGCTGATAACTGGCCAAAGATGCTGATAAGGGGAATGACATCAGCAGGACTGATAAAGTGGGGCACTGGGTGGGAAACTTATCAATACCCTTCTTCTTACAAACATACACACTTGCACATCCATGCACACACACATTTGCCAGATCTGAGAGTAGAACCCTTGCCTATCCAGTGATTTGTACTATAGTATTACACAGTTATCGCAAGTACTATGGAGCTTACTGGCTGACAACTGGCCACAGGTGCTGATAAGGGGAATGACATCAGCAGGACTGAAACAGTCGGGCACTGGGTGTGAAACTTATCAAAATACTTCTTCTAACAAACATACACACTTAAACACACACTTATACACCACACACACATTTGTCAGATCTGAGAGCAGAACCCCTGCCTATTTAATGATTTGCATTTTAGTATTATACAGTTATCACACATGCTACAGAGCTTACTGAAGTGACACTTGGCCAAAGGTGCTGATAAGGGGAATGACATCAGCAGGACTGATAAAGTTGGGCACTGGGAAGTGTTGTGGTTGGGAATGGCATAAAACTGTTTCACCTACAAAATAAAAAAAACACACACACTCCCTCATTCTTGCACACACAACTGTCACACACATACACACTTGCCAGTATTGAGATTAGAACCCCTATCTATTTACTTATTTGTACTATAGTGTTACACAGTTATCACATGCTCTACAGAGCTTATAGGGGTGATAGGTGTCCAATGGTATTTCTAAGGTGAATGACAGCAGCAAGTTTTGTGAAGTAGGGCAATGTGAAGTGTACTGAGTGTGAACAGTCTCCTAATACTTAGACCACCTATGGACACACAAACACACACACACACACACACACACACACACACACACACACACACACACACACACACACGTTATGTGATATTAATAACCCAAACTCAGTACTATTACACAATTGGGCTCATCTTTTATGCTGGCATCTGCAACTGTTTACAACAGGTATGCCAATGTCCACAGCAGGACATCGCTGGCCATTCAGGGTATCTGTGTGTGTGACTTCACTCTGTCTGTGGCCCCTTATGTCTCTCTCTCTATCACTGCCTGTCTCTCACTTCCCCACATCTATGTGTATGTATGCTTGACATGTCGTTATCTGTTGCCCATATACATGTCTGTGTATCTCATGCAACATATGCAGATATATCAAATATGGGCCACCTACAGGTAGCTGAGGGTAATCCTGTCTGATGTGTGTGTGTGTGTGCGTGTGTGTGTGTGGGGAGGGGGGAGTTAAGGTGTACATAGCTGTCTGTATGCACATATATAACCAATACAGTCATATAATCCGATGTGGGTTCCAACATGTCCTGTGATTCTCTAAGTGTAGGAACATGCCCAGTGTGACCTTCTATAGTTAGAGTGGGACTCCATTCCAGAGATAGGTGTACTCCTGTCCAGGGTTTTGTGTGCTACAGCCATAACTCTCCGGAGTACACAGGACTTTCCTTAGGGTACTGGATTTGTTTAACAGACATTTTCTAGCATATCTGAAGTCTGACACTGCAATGTATTGTGTCATTACCTAGTGCCAGACATCCCCAGATCATCACAGTGCTTTACCAGAGGAATACTAGTTACCTAATGCATAGACCAATATTATGAGGGCAGCTATGTAGATTCTTGCCCAACCAGGCCATTTGTGAAGTGTGGCTACAGACAGTTAAGTGATGATGCACTGTGCAAGCAGTCCAGGAACTTGGTGATATACTGGCTAGGGATCTCCTGCTTGTGTGGTATCTTTCTAATCTGAGATGTCATGTTCTTGTGTGGCCATACCTCTCATATGTACATTTTTTGGCAGGTTGTCCAGGTGTTTGGCTAGATGCTTCATCCTGTCTATGTAAACCTATAAACCAAAAATGCATAGCTTCTGCTTTGCTTTAACATTTATTAGGGTTGGGAGGGTGGCCTAATGGTTAAGGTGTTTGCCTTACAAATACAAGGTGCAGGGTTTGAGTCTCACAAGGGATAATTGGCTAAGCTTAAAATGGCTCGCAAGGGCAATTAGCTTAGTACTAACCTATAAACTTGTCTTTTTATGGCAGGTTAGTTACATATAATTGAAGATTGATGTTACAAAATAATGACAGACATCACTGTTTCAGACTACATAACCTTCAGACAATTCCTGTTACTGCAAACCCCTCCCCCTACCAACTTTATCAATATGTAAAGGTGATATTTACAACACATGCCTATCATTGTGCCTTTGTTCCACTTTTGTTTCTGCCCTTATCCACACATCTTGCTGGGTACAGAGTGCATTCTACTGTGCAGGCATGTCCACTATATGTAAAAGCAAACATAAGAAAAAACGATTATTGAAAATAATCACTGGCAACAGTACCAAAAAGCACTTATATTTACAAAAGCCTTAGCACCTCGGCTACACATCCTTCAAGACGTCAATTATATGTGCAACATATTCCACATAGCACTGTGACTTCCAGCTATTTCAGTGGCAGAGCAGTGGGTCTCACTGACATGCATAACAGTTGGCACTGCAGATCTGCACATGGCCCTGTCAAAGACAGCACTGTACCTAGGGCACTACAAGACGACTGCCAGGAGAATGTGCTGGCCAGATCCTGACAGTATTAACCACACATACACATAGCTCACTGACCCTTGCATATTGTGGACAGGCAACATGTTTTTATGTGTATTGGTACAGCTCTGCCAATGTGTGCTATGCTGCTATTTCCCTGCAAACATACATGTTACTGCATTTCTGTGGGTATATGGGGGGCACACCTGTCAACTGCACACATTTGCACAGACTGTGCTGATATTTGTTTTACATTTTGGTTCCATTTACCTTGCTATTGTTACCTTTCTTGGGGACTAGAGGCATATCAGTAAAGAGCACAGGTTAGATTGTAATGGCATACATTTGAGTTTCAGATTTCTTACCCTTCATAGCATTACTGCATATGTGAGTCCTGCTGTGCTATCACTGTGTGAGTCTGTAGGGGGGGAATCCATCATTGCCACCATTTGTGTGCCTTTACCAGACATTTATCTCTGGTTTTCTACAGCTGACTTGCTGTGTGGGTGTGAGAGGTGGGTATAGGACCCCCACACTGAAATCCATGCCTGTGACCTATGACCCCCCCAGTTAGTTGTCCCCACATATATACTACAGTGGGATTTACCACCTCGGGTACTACTGCATAGTGTGTGGATGCCAGTTTTGGGCAAAAATTTCTTGGTGTCCCACATAGCTGTCAGTTGTGTGCTGCTATCCCAGTAGGCCACCCCATTCCCTTGCATGCATGCAGCATTACCATAGCTATGCTAGCAAAACATACTAATCCATTCATTTATTGTTATGAAGACTGACTTACCTTGTGCCTGTGGCAGTTGCGAGGACGGTGCTTGAGGGACACCTATGCTGGATGCAGACAGTACGCTGTCTATACATGGTAAGTTGCTGGTAATGTCATGTGTATGTCATCCATTTTACTGTGTGTGTGAGTCAGAGAGAGGTGTCAGCCCCTGGGGTCTCTACAGTGGCAGTGTGTGTACTATGCTTTGCCTCTTTGCCAAGGACTGAGCATACTGGGCATGCCTCTATCTGCATACAGGAGCAGGCTCATGGACCTCCTCCTCTGAGTCCGTCTGTGTCTGTGTGGACCTTGGCAATGGTGGTGGGCTGTGTGTCTCTTCCCTGTGCTGTTCCTGCAGGATCATACTGTGTAGCAAGGCACATACTATGAACATGTGTGCACATATGGCTGGAGAGCACTGCAAGGCTCCACCAGATATGTCAAGCCAGCAGAACCGTGACTTGAGCATCCCAAACACATGCTCTATAATGATCCTGTGTGTGTGCCTCATTATGTCATTCTTGTGTGGGTGTGTGTGCATTTCTGATGGGTGTCATCATCCACGGCTCCATTGCATAGCCAACATCCCCCACCAGATGGCCATATGGGATGCCCCCACTGGCAAATGTCTGGTACAGCTGTGACAATACCAGATGTGGGAGTAGTGATAGTTTGTAAGGCTGCCAGCACACACATTCATGATAATGGCCTGGGCATTTCACATGACCTAGCAGTTGATGGAGGAGAATCCCTTGCAGTTTATGTAGACCATACTCTGTTCCCTGGGTAGTGCTTTAATGGCCCTCTCCTCACGGGTGTTGGGGAAGTAAATGTGCTCACCGGCATGTGGTAGCATGCCATCCATGAACTGGTGGAGTACCCCGGATGCAGATGCCTGTGAGACCACCATGATGTCCGCAGTAGGTCTTTAGAAAGTACCTATAGCTAGACTTTTTACGGCTACACATACCTTGGTATCCACTGGGATGGGTCCCCCTCTGTTAGCTCTAGGTTTGAGTTGAGGCTGGCACAGCTCTGTGATTTTCTGAAATATGTCTCTGTCCACCCTGTAGCACTATACTATCTCCAGAACATGTAGCCCCTAGTAAGTTACCCTGGGTCTGAGCACTCTTCTCCTCCTCCTTGGTCTCTGGTGGTTGTCAACATTATCCTCCTCACTGCCCTCAGCCTCTTGCACATACTGATGGATCAAAGCAATGGCAGCCTCTAACATTTTGCCAATTAAAATTGCCCCACATGTGTACATCAATGGTACAGAGTTTGTGGGAAAAAATGACTGTAAGTTGTTTGCATAGTTTATACTGTTGTGCTGCAGATACTGCCTGTATGATTGGCTGACTATGATGCATTCCATCTGTTAGCTATGTAATTTGTTCTTGATTGATTTTATTCTGTTATTTTCCTTTTTTTCATTTTTTTCCCCTTCCAATTTCTGCCCCTTTTAAGTCCCGAGGCTCGCCATGTAAACCCAGTGCCCAAATGTAAACAGTCCTGCTATTTCTGTTTTTGTTTTAGACTGGAAGGGTGCCACGTAAACCTATTTAGCTAATGTAAACATGAAGAAATGGCCCTCCCTGGATGCGAACACACTCTTCATTTCATGGAATAAGTCAAAACAGCCTCAGATACACCTCCTTGCTTAGCTGTGCTTAGCTAAGCTTATCTGGGCACCATAGGGCTCCAATGTGCTTACACCATGCAAGACACACCCCCTTTTCATGTCTGTTGCTCCTTCTGCTTACACGATCATGTTATAGCACCTACACGGTTAGGAACAGTTTGGTACTTAGAATATTTTTGTGATTCAGTAAATTTCTCCTCATTTGTATACCCCACTGCCTTAGTCCATAGTTGTTGCACTACCACAGAGCCTTTCTCCTTAACAACCAATCTTCCCTGGTATTGTTTTGATTCTGTATGCCATAGACTATAATGGCAAAATGCAGATTTCCCTTAAAATTAAGTTTTCACATTTTTTTAAATTTTTGGCACAATCCCATTTGCGCACCACTGCCCAATGAATTTGTCTAGTAGCAAAATACATTTCTGCAACTAACACTATTCTTGCATGGATGCCTGCCTGCTTGCTGAATTGCTAATTCACCTCATTTGCATGTTTTTCACCAGCAAATGAGGTAATTAGCATTATGTAGTGGTGTCCATGCAGGAATAGTGTAGGCAGGCTCATGCACATCAGAACAATAGTTTACTGGATCGCTCGGCTGCCATATTCCATGCAGGAAAGGGTACACTGTTCCTGCACAGAAAAATTAGCTTACTGAATCCTGGGGACAGAGTTTAAAAAAATTCAAAAGGATATTCTTTATCTTGCTATAGTTAAACCAATCTGAATTAGACATCTCCCCTTTCTGATAACAACCATATGTTTACCTAGGAGAAGAATTAACACACCTCACCTATTTCCCTTGGGCAATTTACTTCTAAATAAATTATCTTTCAAGAATAAAACAACTAATGTCATACCTTCCTTATACTGAATGAACAATGTAGTACTTACCTTGCCTTCCGTAGCTGGGTTTTACTTCTCCTGCTAGCATATACCTGGAGAAGGGATAGTATCACAGTCTCATACACACTCCTCTCTTTTTCTCTCTCGCACCTCAAACTGTTTCATTTGCTCAGTTCTCTTAACCTAAAGGGTTTCTCAACTCCATTTGGTCTGTTTAACATGAGCTACAGTTTAAGATCATCTGAGGACATATGGAAGCGGCTGGGGCTGGCTGCTTGCTGCACAACTCCAGTCCCTATTACGCTGTCTCTATATCCAGTAGACTGAACTTTGCATGTAAGGTTGCTGTTAAATCATCTTTTTTAAAATCAGTACATAGAAGTTCTTTTGATGTGCACTCTTTAAGCAGCTAAATCACTGATATTGTTTAATGTTCTTCATTGCTCCAGTGCTCATCTTGCCTGTTTCTTAACTGATATGACTAAAACATAAAATAACTGCTATGCAAGACATACTGCTGTAAATATTACATTCTCACTGCAATGATACACATACATTTTGATGACAAAATCATATTGCAACTTAAATGTGTCCAGGGTACAATATATCTACTCCATGCAAAATAGTGTTAGGGCCAGAGGTCAGGTGGTTTAAATCCTCTGGCACTAGTCTCTACTTATACATGATAGTGTGAAGCTTTGTTTTCATAATCTGCACTGTTACTAGTCATGTAAACTCTTCCAGTGAGCCAATCAATATATTAAATTATTGTAGTGTATAAATAAATTGTCTGACAACAAATGTGCAGATACCAACAGTCACACAAGTGCAGTGAGTTTACCATTAAAAGCTAATCAATAAAACACCATTCAGAAGCATTTTAAATGAGAATGTAAAACTACTGTACCTAATAGAAAAAGATGAAAACATAGGGAAAAACTAGTTAACTATAGTGTCCAGTAGGAAATAAATAAAATATTTAAACATACATTTATTTATTTATTGACATTTAATTATTGGGAAAGTCCAACAGGTTAACGGTCCATTTTCAATGGAGGCTCAAAGAGAAAAGCTACAAAGTATTACACAAACATTTTAAGACCAATAATTTTACAATCTTCAAAAAAATACAAAACATTTGCAGCTTAAATCATTAAACAAATTAGACATAATATGAAAACATTGGTTAAGAACATGTGCAACTCATATGAGAATGATTTAATATGTATAGAAATCTTAGCCACTTTATAGAGAAATTGGAGGCAAGATAATAATATAAATTGTAATTGCAACATGAAGTAGGAGAAGAAAACAGAGTTATGGCAAAATTTGAATGAGGACAAAGGCTGAGAAATTGATTGAAGTAAGGAAGTGAGTGAAGAAGGGAGAGTATGGAGGTGTAAGATACTGATAGCTATTTGTTCATATTTGTGGATATAGTTTATCCTGGGGCTGAGCTAGAAGAGAGACAGAGACACATTTTGGCTTAGAAGTCTTTCAGAATGTTTTTAAATGACTGGAGAGAGGGCAGTGACCTGATGGATACAGTTAAGGAATTCCAGGCCCTAGCAGATTTCACAGGTCTGTGGATAGAAAGACATTTCATGGGTCTGTGGATAGAAAGACATTTTTGGTCATTGAATTATAATGACTGATTAAGAACATAGTTGTTTAGAATGATATTTATTTATTTATGTGTTTACTTACTTATTTATTTATTTTTATTTTACATTTGTTGACCGGGATATTCTGACTGGATACTTGTCCATTTTCAGTGGAGGCCTGGGGAGAAAAGCTCCATACATGCATACAGAAAAACTGTTGCATTAATCAAGTTAAAATACCATTACAGATACAATACATAGGATAAAAGTAATTCATTCTGCCAAATATAAATCTGATTTGTTATAGAATAACAATTAGGAAGCAATGTAGGGGTGCCCAAAAGACCTCTCTAGCACATGTCTCTATTGTCAGAGTTAGTCAGGATTGGAGCGAGGACATAGCCATTGCCTTTTAAAGTACTGTTTTAGATTTTTTTTTTAATTGGGTTAGAACAGGTTTTAAAGTAAGCTCAGCAGGAAGTGAGTTCCATATTTTACCAACAGAGTTGGCATATAGAGAGTCTCCAGATGAATTGTTGCTTTTGAGGGTTTGGACTAGTAATTTGCTGGATGAGAGAAGTGTCTTGAGGTTGCTGTAAGGGTTGATCATTTTTGTAAGTATGGGTGTGTTTTTAGGTTGGTAGAGAAATTTATGTGCTACTATTAACTGATTGTGCTGACGTTGGATAGGCAATTCTAGCCACCCTAGATTCTTTAGGTTCAGACGGTGTATTCTGTATGCTGCTCCAGTGGCAAATCTAGCAATATGATTAAAGCAGCTAGAGAGTTTATTAAGGTCAGACTTACTCAGGTTTGTGAAGAGAGGGGAGGCATAAAGGAGGGTGGAAAGTAGATGCGTATGAGCAATTACTGTCCTAGCTAGTGGAGTGAGGAAAGGTTTGATCTTGTATAGTGAGTCAAGTTTTTTATTAAATTTTTTAATAGTTTGATTAATATGCATATAAAACTTGAGATTATTACCAACTGTTACACCTAAGAGTTTGGTACAAGCATCTGGGGCAATGACACTGCCATTGTTAGATTTTATAGTAAAGGTTGGAGTGGAAGCTTTAAGAGTGGGGAAGAAAAGTAGTAGCTTTGTTTTATTAGGATTTAATAGGAGACATTGATTATAGTGCCAATTTTCGACAGTATTAAAAACATTTTGGGACAGAGTCTGCAAACTTAAAGGGGAGGTGGCAGAGCAAATCAAAGTGGAGTCATCTGCATATTGAATGCAGGTGGCTGTTGGGATGACTGTGTACAGGTTATTAATAAAGATAGAAAATAATAGGAGTCCTAATATAGAGCCTTGAGGGACCCCAAGGGTGACAGGTAGAAGGGAAGATAGTTTGTTCTGCCATAGTACAGCCTGTTGTCTACCACTCAGATAAGATTTGAACCATTGGATAGCCTGGACATCTAGGGGAATAGTTTTAAGTGTGTGTATGAGTAGTTGGTAGTCGACCATGTTGAAGGCTTTGAAGAGATCAAGAAAGAGGGCAGAAGAAAGCTTATTGTTGTTTCCTTTTTGATTACTAACACTGGAGAAGTAGAGGAGGGCCATGGTTGTACTGTGAAATGGTCTGAAACCATGCTGCGAGTTAGCCAGGAGATTGTGCTGAATGAGATGGCTGAGGAATTGTTTATGGATGCACTTATCCATAATTTTAGCCAGTGGGTGACAAAATAGCTATAGGTCTGTAATTTGACAGTTCAGTGGAACTGCCCCCTTTGTGGAGTGGAATAACATGGGATGTCTTCCAGATGGAGGGGATAGTGGCTTTTGATATAGTTCTATCAATCAGGATAGAGATTGAGTATGCTATGGCATCCGCAGCTTTTTGTAGATACTCAGCTGGAAGGAGATCTGCTGCAAGGGTGGTAGGTTTTAGTTTCTTGATTAGGGAATGGATAAGTGATGTGGAAACTGGTTGAAAGTTAAAGGGGAGTTGAGAACTAGGTGTGGAGGCGTTAGGACTTGGGCAACTGGGAGATAGTTGGTTAGCTAGTGACTGGATAGTTTCTGTGAAGAAACTAATAAAGGAATTGGCAATGTCTTCCACAGGTTTTTGGATGGCAGCCAAGAGGGTAGAAGTGCATTGCTCTGTGTGAATAAGTTTATTTATGCCTACCTAAAACATTTACGGATTGGTCTGATGCTTCTGTTGTAAATGGCAGTAAAAGTTTTTTTTTTTTTATCTGGGGTGGCAGATTTTTTAGTGTTGTTCTTTAGTTGTCTAAAGCTAAGTTGATCTAAGGGGGATTTTGTGGTATGCCAAGTGGTCCAAGCTTTGTTTCTAAGTAAGATCATTTGTCTGGTTTCTTTTTTAGTGCTGTATGGCCAGATGGATGCTGGATAATTTTATATGTTGAAATAAACTAAGTAAATGTTAGTTGATGGGGTGCAGCTAACCAGTTTAGGCTTTTTAATGCTATATAGTGGTGGTTGTGAAAGGGGTATTTGCTGCAAATTTAGCCACTTTATTATCTCATTACATCCGTGTGACACCTCCAGTTGCATCTGCAGTCAACTCCTAATGACGACTCTAGGTGTCAAATATTGCTTTTTCATATTTACATCAGTAATTTCAAAACCATGCTATTTACAAGGTTTTAAAATATTTCATCTTAAACCTTACACTATGGCAAACTCAACTGCATTAATATTTGACATCTGTCTAGTGCAGGTACAGAGATATTAACTGTTGTTTTTATGATATTAATTAATATAGATATTATTTTCACATTTTTCTAAATATCTCAACAACCAAGTAACACTCCTTAGCCTCATATGAAAGCTCTCAGCAGGATGAATAAAATGTTGCTGACTGTGTGTAACTTGAGTGGTTGCTGAGATACTGTAAGTTGTTTACAAAATATTACAAACTTAATAGTTATTGTGTTTACTGTGACTTACAAAATTCAGTTTAAGACCTAGAACCTAAAGAATACTACCAGTATAAAATAGCTTGTGCTGAAGGGTTTGCCATTTATACTTCTTTCATAACCCCTATGGTTCCAGCGATATGAACATTTGTTTGAAATGTGAGGACATAATTTGATTCTGTCAAAAGGCTTATCCTCCTCCCATTGGACGTTACAGTGCAATATTCCTGAGCTCCCTTAGAGTGAATGAATTATAGCATTGTTCCAATTTATATTTTTGTGATGCCTGGAAGTTAGTAAGGATGGGAGTGCTATAAGGTAGTGAGAGGAGGGGAGCAGGTAAATAGTGACAAGTGCAGTGTTATTTGCATCAGTGAGAAATGAGGTTTGGAACAGACTATTTTGTCCTGGGACATCTTCAAGTGGGGTTAGATACATAGATTAGCAGGAATTACGAATAAGGGGAGGGCAGGGTTAATTGGGATGGAGGGATGTTAGGAGGAAATGTAGTAAGGGTAGGATGGGGCTTAGAAGGTTTTGTCAAGTGTAACTGAGGTAGGAATCACATTTTGGCGTGAACTTGCTAGAGTCCAGGTTTACGTCCAAGACGACCTGTAGGTACTGTGGTGGTCAGGTAGGCCTTGGACTAATAGTGGGGGCATGGATGAAGTTGGCAATGGGGGGAAACATTTTTTTTTGTCTATTTCATATTTCTTTCAGTTCATGAGTAGAGTTGAGGGGGAGAGGTGTTCAGGCCATATGGGTGGACACTCTGGTGCAGAGCACTTATTAGTGAAGCTGGTTCTTTTAGAAATTTGTTTTATATGGTGGTAGTCATTTGTGCTTTGTTGGAAAGTAGTATTACCTCAGTGCCCAGGCACATTGCTCAGCTTTGGTCAGATGGTGGTGGCATCTGTGGGTGAAAAGCTCTGTGATATCAAAAGGCCGGCTGCTGGGTGGGTTTTCTGTTCTGTCAGTTCTGATAGAGATACTAGCCGCAAATGTTTTCATGGGTATTTGGAGTGATGATTTATGCCTCTATAGGTTAAAATGAATAGCTGGAAGAGTTATATTAAATGTCAAAGAGGTCTATTTAATTGCGAACATAAAATTAGAATTTGTATGCCTCATGTATACTGTCTTGTTGATTTCATGCTCCAAGAGTTAGACACGTTTGTAGTATTAGTTTCAAGCCACATGCATCCTTTTGCAGGCTATGGGGGGGCAGCATAGTGGTTGGCCGCTGGCAGTCCATCTTTCCATGGGTGCAAATTCTACCTGTGTTTCCTCGGGCAAAGTATGCAATTCAAATTAAAGTTGTATATAATGGTGGACTTTCTTGCTCTTCCGGTTTAGGAACATACCAACCATACATGCTCTACCGTATTAAAAAAAAAAAAAAAACATGAAAATTAGAGGTATTCCTCATTCTGACGTTGACGTGGCTATGAAGTTCCATTCTGTAATAAATCGGATGAAACTTAACAGGATTAGTGGCAACTTCAAAAAACAAAACAAAAAAAAAAAGATATTTTCAAATATAACAACTATTACTCTGAGACCTTGACAGAATAGCAGAATATTTGCACAGTGCAGGATTCCTAGGGTGGGCTCTGGAGGTAAGGTGTTGTTGCACTTGGGGGCTTGCTAACATCAGGGATGCCTTGTTTTGGGCTAACCGCTGACTAAGGGTGCCAGCTAAGCCACAGTTTTTTTTTTTCTCACGGGCTTGGAGTTATGCTGTCAGCAGGGTGCATAATGTGCATGGGTAGCATACTGATGTCATACACATTACGAGTCTGATCTTTCCAGAGGTGTCTTCTGGTAAATGTAGTCGCAGATTATAATAGCAAAACATAAAAAGTTCCGGAGGTTTACTTTAGTAAAGAGTTTGGAGCAGTCTTGAATTAGCCTGTCCATTCCCTTCCTTTGACACTTACTAAAAAAAAAAAACGTTATTCTACCTCAGAGGTCTGGGTCAGTGAAGCCTTTTAGCTGAGTGCTGGAGCTGTTACATATTGTTTTCCTTGTTTTTAAGTCTGGGTACTTTTGCTGGCTTCAGTCATTCTTTGCTACTACTTTTGCACTTGTGTTGATTGGTTGTATGAGTCAGTTACATCTGGTTCCTTATATGTTGAGTTATTGAAAATAATAAAAGACAACTCACATGGTATAGTGGTGTTTTGCTGTGAGTGTAGAGGACAGCATCCCTGGGCTTGAGACTTGGCAGGGCTGACTATTCAGGAGGTGGAGCTGTCCGGACTTCGTGTCCTTCAAAGAAAAGAAAAAAAAAAATCACCCTTGAATACCTTTCAACTGTACAGATTTTTGCAGAATGTCCAGATTTTGGCCTCATATTTTGGGGCTGTTCCTCATAAATTTTGTAGTTTTCTGGCAAATTACTTTGGATGAAATCACTAAATAATGACATGTATTTGGGTTTCAGGCTTTAGTACTGTGGTGGCGGTGCTGCGGTAGCATTGTCGCCTCACAGTAAGACGTTGTCCTGTTTGATTCTCAGCTAGAGCATCTTCTGTGTGGAGACATGCATGAATGGGCATACCTTCATTGAAGGTTGTGTGTCAGAGCTGGCAACTCGGCATGTAAAAATCTACTGCCAATCATTAGCGGACCGGAGTTCCGCTGTGGCGACCCCTAACCGGGAAAAGCCGAAAGACACAACAACAACAACATTTGGGTTTCAGGCTTCATTTCCTTCAGAGGGTACATCTTGACACAGATCCTGTTATTCTGGTAGCTTCTGGAGTTTATAGGAGCAATGACAAATCTCTCCCTATTTTTGGATCTTTGTTCCCCCCATTACTTTAGACTTTGTCAGGTCTTTTAACTATCCTATGACCTTCCTAGCTGAAGTTGATAGTCAGGCACATTTTGCCCATTTATTCCACATTATGAGTGAGGGCTGGTGTTCCTCATTTTGGAGATAGAAGGTTGAGAGCTATGATTTTAAATATTGCTCTCTTTTAAATTTATAGAGTGGCTAGAGTAACAGGATTTGTTTTACCGTACATTGTCCAGAAACCACGTTTTCTTGAGACTTTGATAGGATGAGAGATTGTTAATTAATACAGTGTACAGATTTTTGTAGAATGTCTGGACTTGAAACCATATATCAGCATGCATATGTTGAAAGCAGATCTAGTACCACCTGTAGCATGAAGGTCTATAACAATATAATAACAGCTATGAATGAAATTATGCTGTGATGTAATTCATATAGAGTTAACTTCAGCATTTTACAGAGTTATATATGTAACACTGATCAATAAATTAGTACAACTAGGAGTTGATGTACTCTTGATAAGATGGATAGCTGGATGGCTGACAAATAGGACATGGCAAATATCATACAGCAACTGGACAGGCGAAATCCTTGGTTACAGTCAGGGTGTCCCACAGGGCTCTGTCCTAGGCCCTTACTTGTTTAGATTGTATCTTTCAGACCTAACTTTTGAGGTGTTCCGCAGTCTATATGCAGATGACCCAAAATTGGGTAAACTGATTACGTGTGTTACAGATAAGGCATGTCTGCAAAATAACTTGACTAAGTTGACCATTTGGGCACAGGAGGATAGTATGCTGATAAATACATCAAGAACTAAGCATATGAGATTTGGTAGGCATAAATTGAAAGGTGAATATTTAACACAGCACACAGTAATTGAAACTGTAGATTCATTTGAGGACCAGGGTATATGGGTAGATTCTGCAATGAGTTTTTTTTTTTTTTCTAATAATATTACCCAATTGTTTAATGATAGTTATAGAACTATAGGTTGTATAAAAAAGATTTATAAAGTCTAGGAAATCAAAAATAATGACGTCATTGTTTGTTAGTTACATTAGATCCAAACTTGAGTATGGAACAACAATATGGAAACCCTATAAGAAAACAAGCATGATTAAACTGGAAAGAGTACAATGGAAATGGACCAAAGGTATCCATGAATGTGGTATCCATGAATGTAAAAATTATTATAAAAGACCAAAATATCTTACATATAGTTCCAGATCGGACAATTAGTTAATGCAGGTGGTAAGGGGTGTTCATAGTGTTTGGTTTGCCGTGTACACACAGAGTAGTGGGTTTGTTTCCCATCTTTGATTTATATTGTGCCTAAGCCTATTTGTAGAATGCGGGGGTTTTGAAGGGCATTTGTGTCACAGCTTGTCTGACCAAATGTGCTTAGAGATATGAATCTTTTTTTTTTTTATCTTTGCAGGTGGGGAAGAGCAGAGTGGACATCAGTCAGTGACCTGAAGGAAGTAAGTCAGAGGTGGAAGTGCAGGTCCTGGTGGCTGTTTCCACTGATAGAATGGTGCACAATGGTGTTCAAGTGGGGGAGCACAAAGTAAGTAACAGTCACTGGCCTGCTGGAAGTTTTTTGATTTAATTGATTCTGATGGGTTGGATGTTCCGGTTGTTGCAGTGGTGCACAATGATGTCACAGGGAATCATATTCTACTTGCGATTCTTTAAAGTATGTTGTATTTGGTGCAGCTTGGGTAATGTGCTGGCAAATGAAGAGGGTGTGTCTTGGGGCTGGGTTAAGCAGGGTTGGGGAATTTTGAGGGCTCTGGGGTTTTTGCAGGTAGGGTGGATGCATAGCTATCCTAGGTATAGTAATTTACTAGGTTAATGGTTTTAGGGCCCTTAAGTTGGTTATCTATTAATGTTTCAGTTATGGTTATTGTGTAATTGTATTTGAAAGATAGGGATGCCACAGGGGAGGTGGGGATGAGGTGTGGTAAACAGCATGGTTACAAGGTTACTTTATTCTGCACTTGGGGGTGGTTTCTAGGCTAATGGTTCTAAGGTTTTTTATAACCTAGCCATGTTCAGGTAAGTGAGATTTCACAATCCAGAGTGCAGTGCATGTTGTTCTTAGTCAAAATGGACATGGGTAAATGTTGTCCTTGTCCCGAGGGCACATAAATGGAGCCATAAGGGGAATTTGTATCTAGTGTGAATGGCTTTAATTTTCTTTGTCTAACTATTAATTTTGTTGAGAACTCCTTTGTTGGTATAAGAGTGCTAATTTTATTTATAGAATAAGACTTTTTAATGCAATATTTTGTTTTATTTTGCATGGGTAACTGTTGTACTGTTACTTTGTGAGGTGGACGTAATTTTATGGGGATCTTTGTTAGGACATCTTAGTTTTCAGGGGTGTTTTGCATCTGGTAGTGTCTGCATTTTATGCAGTGGATGAAGGAAATATGCCCTTGGTGGTACATAATGGTCATTAAGACATGGGATTATGCATGTGTGGAGGACTTACACCCTTTTCTTTTGCAGATCACCCTGAGTGCAGATGGGGTCATGCAGAGTTGGTATTACTTGGGGTCTTGAAGAAATGTGGACTCTACAGGTGAGAGGAAAAAGCTGATGAGAGTTTTGGCTGATGGAGCGGCATTAAAGGTGGTGACGGGTTACCAGCAGTGCAGCTGAATATGGAGTTGTTGGTTTGTTGTGTTTTTCTTCCTTGCAGTCACAAGGTAATGTCTCCTTTTGGTTTGATCTTGTATGGGGAGCATTAGGGTTGAATTTATTGAATTTTACACTGTTTTATGGGTAGAGGTGGTCTTCTTTGGAATGGGTCAAATCGTGTTGCAGACATTAGGGGTGGGGAGTTACTGGGTTGCATTGTGTGAGTTAGGCTTGTGAGCTAGATGGGGCATTTTGATAGGAGAATTTAGCTTTGAGTTAAGCATTCTCAGGAGAAACTGGGTTGGGTTTATTCTCTACATCCTGGATGGTAATAGCATGTCACAGACCTTGTAAACTGGTGGCATCAGGCATTCTCTAGTTTGTTGGTATATTGTGTTTAGTTAGTTTTTCCTGGTTTGGTTTATTGATGGTGGTGTATTTGGGGTCGTACTGCTACTGGACATGATGGTGGTTAAGTGTGATATTGTTTATAATGTGTAGTTGGTATGATGGCAACATTTTAGTAAATTGAATTTACAAAGAGATTTAAGAGGGGTATTACATTTAATGAACAAAAAAAAAAAAACTAAAAAAATAGAGAAATTGTTTTCATTGGGTGGTAAAATAGGGTTGCAATGTGGCATGGTGGTATGCATTTGCCTCTGCATGGTTTCAGTGGCAGTGGGCTTAGTATGGGGAAGTCCAGTGGATGGTAATGGTCTTTGGTTGGGTGGTGGAGCTTAGTTAGGTCATGTGCAGTAGTCATGATAGGTTATGAGGTTATGTTTTTTTACCTTAACATAGGAGAGGAGTCAGTGTTTTTTTTCAGCTGTTAGGTAATTGGCTGTTTTTTAATTAGTTATGTATAGGGTTAGGAGGTAATGACTTTGATCCAGCTTGGTTAGGGAGGATGGGTACACCAAATGATGTTTGGCCTAGTGCCTTACTGGTGGTTAAATTGCTGGAAGTTTGGTCGGAGAGAGGGGGAACAGCCTGGTTAGGCTGGTGGGCAGAGAAAAGGGGCAGGCTTGCCCTCTTCTGTTCCCCCTCTGGTGTTGGAGGTGCAACTCAATAAGCTGGGAAGGAAGGTGAGTGGTTCTGTTGGGTAAGTTAATAAGCAAGCAGAGCTGCTTATTTGGATGGTGGTCTAATTCAATAAATTGAAGGTGAGCGGGAACGCTGCCTTGTTTGTGCAAAGATAAGTGAGCAAGTGGGGGATGCTGCTTATCACAGTTGAGTGGTTATGCTGCCCTTATTATTTTATGTTTTCTTGCATGGATGTTATTATCACCTGTGTCATGTTTTGGTTGCAATTTATAATTATTGGTTAACAGTCATGTTTATGGAAGTTTAATAAAGGTTGTCAAATGTCATTCTGTGTTGTGTGTTTATTGAAGTGGACCAGGACAAAGTTTTTCCCTCAGTAAAGTATACCTTGTTTTTTTGTGATTTTTTTTATGCAGTTTTGTTTATGCAGGTCGAATTTCAGATTATCATCCCTAATAATTTGCTATGACAAGTTACTTCAGTGTTTGAATTATTAAGAGAGAGGATTTTACATTTTTTTTCATGAGAGAAGGATTTGGTGAAAAAAATAATTATTCTTTTTTTCTAGGGGAAGGGACTTGTGCATGAGTTGTGAGTTACAAAGGCATGTGTCTGTTGAAGCTTCCTGAGTAATATTTTGTAGATGTTCCAGGTTGCCTATCACATATGAGTCTGGAGTTATATGTGGACTGAAGTAGAGAGAGTATTGATAAGAATGTTAAAGAGTAGTGAGGCAAGGCTAGAGCCTTCTGGTATACCTGTGGTGACTGGGAGGTATAGAGAGAGGGTGAAGTGCCATTTTACTGACTGATGCCTATTGTACAAGTAGCTTTTGAAGCCTAGAAGGGTGAGCTGAGATAGACCTAGTAAGAAGATTTAAAGTTGAAGTGTGCTGTGAAAAACTATGCCATGGACTATAAATAAGTCTAGGAATAAGGTAGAGACTAATGTGTCATTATCTCTAACTTTATTGACAATATCTTCAAAGGTTATAAGTGCAATGTTAGTACAATGGGAGGGACAGAAACTTTGCTGTCTGTGGGGGGATAGGAGTTGTTCCTGCAGGAGACAGTTTAGCAAATGTTTTTGAAAACATTTTTCAAGTATTTTGTTGAGGAGATAAGATTGCTGTAGGCCTAAAGTTAGTGATGTTGCTTTATTTTCTTCCTTTGTGAAGAGAGATAACGTGTGATTTTTTTTCCAGTGAGAGGGAATGCATGATTCTTAGATTTATTTATAAGGAATGAGACGGGATAGGCAATGCTATTGGCTTCTGCTGGAAGGTCATTAGCTGAAATATAACCTAGTTTGAATTTGCTTAAGAGTAGTTTTATATAGGATGTGGGCATAGATTTGAAGGTGGAAGTGGGTGAAGTGAAATGGGGTTGTTGGGCAGGGTTGTGATTATATACTGGGGAATCTTTGGTTAGATATGCTATTCTTTCTATGGAATAAGAGTTGAATTCTATTGCAGTTTCAAGTGGTGAATTATTAGGAAGGCTGACCAAAATTTGTTAGGGTTTGTTTACTATTTTTCAGGAAGTTGTCATAGTGCATTTTTTGTCTTCATTTATTTGTTTTTAGTATGGTTGTGGAAACTTCTGAAGCTTTTGAGATATTGTGAATTTTTATATTTTTACAATTCTTTCCATGCTTTTTCTCAAACTTGCATTAGCATTCTGCTCTTTTTGTATAGTCAAATTGCATTATTTGATTTTACTCTTGTCTCTTCCTTCCTTACAAGGGTATTTACGATATTTTGGAAAGTTGTATTGAATTCATTTACTTCATCATCTAAAGGAAGGTTTTTTTTTTTAGGATATTCCAGTTAATATGTGATAAGGTAGCAATGAATATTTCTGGGTTAAACATGGACTCATTTTAGGTTGTTTTATAAACATGATGTTAAAGTGGATGTGTGAGATGTCTGGTTGTACAGACTAGGAGATTGCAGCTGGGATAGTCTGACATTGTACCTGTAGTAGTGAATTTGCAAGGGTTTGATACTATAATCCAGTCAAATAAGGAATTTGATGTCTTGCTATAACACATGTATTGTTATTATTATTAATTAGTTGTGTGAAGCTGTAAGTTCATGCTAGGTTAGGGGTGTGAGATATTAGATATTGTTATTTGTGCTATCTTAACTGGCAGAAGTTTTGTAAATAATTATAAATAATTGTAAATTACCCTGTTTTACATATGCCAGCATGACTAGCTGTAATTTTCTAAATAAGTCTGTGTTTTATCACTGTGATTTATGCAAGATCTTTGAATTTCAAACAGTGTTCTTTCTTCTGGTTGACCAAATGTACATGTTCTTTGTAAAGAGAATTCTGAATGTATATTATACCAGAGTTAGCTGACCTAAATGTGATGTCATTGTGTTCCAGAGTTGAGAGAATAGAATCTTTACTGCAGCTGTTTGTTTACTTTTCAAAGTCTGATATGAGAGTAGAATTATCATGGCAGCTTCCTGTTACTTTTGAAAAATATGTGCTATAAAAAGCAGGTTCTGCGACAGTTGTTCAGTTATTGTTCAGTAGTTGTTTTCCGGAGCTGTTCAGCAGTAGTAGTCCAGTTGTTTCCAGGAGAGTAGTTGTTCCAGTCACTGAGCACAGCCAACAACATGGTGTTTGGACATCATTTTTCATCTTACCTTGCAGAAGTAAGACTATAATCTTGCCTTACTCAGTTTATTAGATTAGATAGGGAGAGTTAATCTTCAGATAGTCATGGAACTTCAGCTAGATAGTTAGAGGCTTTCTAAAACCAATATGAGATATATCCTACAGTATTATTTTCATATTTCATGTGTGTGAAACTCTGACATTTATTGGAATCAGTTATTCAGTATTTACATGTTTTAAATCCTTTTATTTATTCTTAGATGTTTTACTATTTCTCATTGTGGCTGGTTATTTAGTTAATATTTTTAATGACTTAAGAGTGCTTATGCTTATTGTGATAACACAAGGGCCACTCTGAAAAGCCTTACTGCTTGGGATACATGTTACCATTTGTTTCAATATCTATTTTACCCAATATAATTGAACATTCCTTTTTAAGGGTATTGTGGTATTTGACTGGTGTCAGCCATTACCTTCTTATTAGGGGCAAAGAAACACAGCAGGTAAATCTGCGTTAGTCTTTCCCAGGAGTATATGTATGTGTGAAACTCAGACATTTAAGAGTGAGTGTGTCAGAGATTCCTAGAACTGGGACATGGTGTTCTACAGTGGTTAGTGTGGAGACTCATTTTGGGACCAGTAATGAACCTATTCCCAGTGTACTGTTAAGGGAAATTATATATTTCTATCCCTGCTTTTAGTGACACTTTCTTACCGGAGTCAGTGGTGAGGACTGAGACTGCCCTGGGGTAAAGAAGGTTTGTCACAAGGGGAGTTAGAGGTTATGTCTAACCAAATGATATTGACATCATCTAGTGGTATTTTTCTTGCGGAATTGTTATGGATATCCAATGTAGGACATCTTTCACTGTAGCTGTATCATCACCAGGAGTGATATAAAGGACAACAATATATAACTAATTATATTTGTTTATTTTCAGGAAAGTAATTAGCTCAGCAGAATTTAATTTTGGTATTGTTTTGTTGTAGAGCAAAATGTGGTAATTGGTGGGAAATATTAGAGCAATACTACCAGCTTGCCATTGTATACTGTTATTATGAGCATTATTATGGCCAGGGGATGCAATTTCAGACTAGTTTATGCTGCGGTTAAGTCAAATTTCAATTATGCCAAGAATATCAGCCTTGTGTTGGGTAATACAGGGATGTTGTTTGGTAGTTTTATTTCATATGGTTCTAATATTTATGGTAGCAAAAGTTAGATTGCCAGGTGGGGGGCTAGTCCTTTGAGGGGTTAGAGTAATATGTGGAATAGAATTGTCTTAATGTTGGTTGTGATACATGGAGCTAGGGTTAGGTTAAGATTAATGTTTCCCCCTCCTAGGATCATTTTTGTATGTTGGGGTATTATTTATTCTTGTTGTTTGGAGAGTATTTTCCAAATAATTTTATTCTGATTTGAGTTGAAATGGAGAAGACATTCAGTCTAACCTAACCCTAGCTCCATGTATCACAACGAACATTAAGACAATCCATTACACAAATAAATCAAATATAAAAGAAGATACTAGGACAACCTACCTCTCTTCTTCACAGAAAATAATTCCTTTCTGTGTATCTTCTGCCAGTCTGTATTTGGGGAAAGGCAAGGGGCATCATTAAATAGGTTTGGTGCAATGTGTGGAGAATTTTGGGAGCGAATATAGATGGGTTGATGAGTCAGAAAGAGGATGAGAGCAATTACTGAGTCATAGTATCAGAGAGGGCTCAGTATGAGGAGTTAACCAGAGGAAAAGCTGAAGAGCAGCATGATTAAATAAAGGGATCTGGATTTTATTGATTGCAGGTAGTAGCAAAGTAGGAATCAAGAAGGAAGCAAGAAGACGCGGTGGTGTAAGATATTTCATGCTGGAGGAGTTCAAAAACTGTCAAATTTTGTTTTCTTTTGTATTTGACTTATTTAGAGAAAGTAGAAGTTGAAAGATAGAATAATGTATAGATAATGTTCGGGAAGGATATGAGCATGGATGGGTATTGTGCAAACCAATTTGGGAGGGAGAAAGGTTTTTGGCACTGATGGTAAATATTAGAAGGAAATTGTGAAATAGAAAAACGGAAACAGGAGTGTTTGTAAGGTAGCAGTTAAGTTGTTTGGGAAGGGTTAGGGATTGGGTGCCACAGGTGAAATGATACTTAAATACCTTGTTAATGGTATACAGCTGTAGTTGTTTTGCTACTCCAAGGACTGTAATCAAGTGTCTATTTCCTGTTTTTATTGCCATTTTTATTACCATTACTGTTGTACAAATTGTACTTTTGATCTCTGCTGAAAATGTCTACGGCCATTTGGAGTAGGAGTATCACAGTCAAAAAATAAAAATGCAGACAAACACACACGTAATTAAATCTCCATTTATTTTGTCAGAATGGCATTCCATTGATTGATCAATCTACCTTTCAGCAAAGCCTGGTTCATAAACATTATATCAAATAGGTGACAGGCATCAAGGTTTGTATCTCACTTTAAGATTCTCTAACACTGGAGTTAGTGAAGGGTTATTTTAAGCAACTGCCTCTGTATGGGGCATGTGAGGGCTTTGCTTTCATTAAAATAATGCATTTGCTGATTTGTTTGTATGGAACCTATTGAACAAGCTTCAATGAAGGGCTAAGTGATTAGCAAACCCACATTCATCAGTCTTGAAAATGATAAATTCTCCCCTGAAGAAAACTCATAAATGGGGACATAGACAAGATGGTGAGCAGTTAACAGCAGCACTGTCTTTTAGCTCTGCTTCATTTTAATATCTCTGACAGGACTTTTAGTAAAAAACTTAAATAGAACATTTCAAAAATTGATGGGTTTATAGTTGAACATCTGCTGAAAGATTTACTTAAAAAAAATAATAAGTTTGAAACTTTTTTCATTAAGTTTTCCTGTTAAGAACACTAGAAAGAACTAATAGTCTCAGAATATACCACTCTAAGCCCAGAGTACAGGACAGTACTATGAAAAAACAAATACAGGCTATACTAAGTAACATCAGTGAGTTGTCTGTAAAGAGAGATACATTAAAAAGAAAAATGGACAACTTTAAAGAAGAATGTAAAACATAAGTTGAAGTGCAGAGTGAATCTCTCAAACAACAATCATTAGAAATATTAAATATAGGAGAGGCAGTGTCTGATTTTGATGGAAGATAACTTGAAAATGAGAATAACAACAAATTTCTTCTGAAACAGAACAATGTATTCAAGGAAAAAAAATAGAAAACATATAGAGCTGTTCTAAAATGAATAACATCAGGATTTATGGGATTCCTGAAAAAGAAGAAGGAGACAGTACAATTCAAGTCCTTAATACCTAGCTACCTAAAACTTTAAACCTGCCTGAACCCTTCAAAGCAATTCTACTTCAGAAGCTTGAAGTTTCAAAACTTCTAACTTCAAATGGCTGAGATCGTAAGAATGAAGTTTTGAAACTTTGAAAACCTAATTAAAAAATAAAAATATTTTTTTTTACATTTTTGAAGGGGGACAAGCCCCCTGCACCACCCACACACCCTGGTAATTAAATATACCAACTCTAAGATAGCACTACAGTGAGGAAAATGGTAAATATTCCATTCCCCGCTGTATGGCGATCTCCATTCAAAATGTTCAAAATTTCAAAACTTTGATATTGTGGTCTTGGCCTTTTGAAGTTCAACGTTTTGAAACTTCAAGCTTCTGAGCAGGATCCCAAAAGGGCACATATATCATAGATCACTTTTTAACTCATTTAAAAAAAAAAACACTTTCACCAAGGTCAGTGATTGTAAGATTTTTCTCAAGTCAGTATAATGATTCAATCTTAAAAGCTGAATGGACTAATTATCCAGTTAAAATAAAAGTTTCAAGCACTTCCTTAAATTAACAATAATCTTAAATAATCATAAATAATCATACTATAAGATTTGACAATGACTATTCAACATTAGTGATGTCCAAGAGAAAGATGTGTGCCAGTTGTTAAAAGATTAAAAAAAACAATATTAAAGTACAAATCTTGTTTCCAGCAAAAATAAGGAATTACCATCCAGAGGGAAATAAGATTTTTAACACCTTGGAAGATGCAATGGATTTTATACAGAAAAATAAAATCCTAGAAGAAAAAGTAGAAGAAATGGACTGGAATCTATTAACTTCTTTAAAGAGAAATGTATCAAGAGATGGCTAGTTAACAAAAGACAAAAATAGTAAAAAAAATGAAGGACAAATGAAAATCAATGTATTTTATGGTTGTGAAGTATTGTTAATTTAAAGAAGTGCTTGAATATTCATGAAGAGGTGCTGAATGTTAGTTTTTACAAGGCAAATCATTTTTTCTTTCTTTCTTTCTTTCTTTCTTTCTTTCTTTCTTTCTTTCTCTTTTTTTCTTTCTTTCTTTCACTACTTCTAATAGTTACTAGTTATCTTTGTAACATGTTAGAGTTTGATTATTTTAACTATATATGAGATTAAAGCCACTTATTTACATTTAGAGTTTAAAAAGTTAAACTATTAATTTTATTAAAAGTTAATCATTACTATGATGATACTTAGGTAGCTGGTGTACTTTCTAATATTTTGGCATAGTTGAGTGATGTACTACTAAATATCATACAATATGCAACACATGACACTATAGAGGCATGCTAAGTTACATTATGGGTTCTTAAAAAGATCCAGTAGTGTGTTACTGTTAGTATACTTGATATGCAATAGGGCTCAGGAAAGACATGTCATGTTATAAACAAAGTATAAAAATATAGCTTTTTACATATATAAAAGTTACTACTGGAATGATTTCAAATAATTAGAGTAACATTCACACTTTTATAAGTTAAAACTGGATCACACATACATTTCATTATTTTATTGTAAGCTTATATGCTATGTCTCTTTTAAAAAATGCCAGTCTGCTTTATACTAAACATTTTATACAAATAGTGCTTGCTGAATCATTACATGATATTTCTTTGAGAGCAATAGCTTTTTAGTGGTTGGGATACTTGAAATTTTTTTTGTGTGAATTTTAACCAAGGGACTGCTCATTTTCAAGCCCTTGGAGTGATGTATAATGTAGAGATGGCTTGGATTCAGTCATTAACATTTTTGTGTGAATTGTAGCTGATTAACTGTTGATTTGCAAGCCCTTGTCATGAGGACCAGGATGAAGCAGCTTAATTAGAGTCATGAGCATTTTTGTGATGCTGCTAGAGTTCTGAAAATTCTAAGAACTGTCCAGGTTACTTCTTCCTGTCTAAAAATAATAATCATTAATATTTTGAATCATATGCTAAGATGTCAATGAATACAAGTTAGATAATAAGCAAATGATAATGAATTGCATTCTAAGCTCTGTCAGTTATTAAACATTTCTGAATGCTTGCAGTATATTATACGGATAGTTTATATACTTGCATATAAAATAACACTTCTTATAAAAATATTAGGATTGTGTTTTTCTGTTATTGTCTCTTTTTAATTATAACAAAATGTAATATTTCAGAGCAATTTATTATAGAAAGTTTGAATCTTAAAAGGGAATATTTGTTCAGATATTATTAGACATAACATTTAAGTAAACATAAGACTGATTTTAACAGTAGTACTAGATTAAATACTATCAAATATATGAGGGTAAATATAAATGCTCTATTATATGATACAATACACTAGGACTATAGCTAAAATATAAAACCTAGGAACATAGTAAAAATACAATACATGGTATACAAGCAGAGATAGAAAGAGATCAGAATAAGTGAATATGTATATAGTTAAAGAATATAAATATGCCTACAAAGGTAGAAGGCTGTCATAGTGGTTAAGGTGTTCATCTTATAGACACAAGATGCAGGGTTTGAGTCTCTCATGGAGTAATTGTATGAGCTTGGAATGGCCCACAAGGACAATTATTATACTAATTTACAAATTTATGATCCTATGAACAACTTTATACACAGTAAATAAAATACAAACATTTATAAAATCATCTGACCTATAAATCAATAAATATGAAAGCACAACTGACTTCTTCCCTGTAGTAGACCAGACAAATAATATGAGGTACAAGGAAATATGATTGTCAATTATAACAAAGATTTTGAAAACCTGTTTAACTTTTCTTATTCATAATAATTCACTGACTGATTATTTTAAGATGATGTACGCTAAAATATGAGAACATTAATATGAATCAGAAGCATGAGCTAAGCATTCTTAGTCAAATAGCGAGTTTGAGAGGTAGTTTGTTCATCTTTTTCAACAAACTAGAAATACATTATCCATGGTAGAATTTTTAGGGTTATATCCTTAAGTAATTTTTTATTTGTTTCAAATGTTTTGTTCATAGGTAAAGATTTCATATTGTTCTATATAAAGTATATAATACATTCTGTACATAAATGCAATTTCCTTATACCTGTGTTTTTTTTCTGTTCTATATAAATGTCTGATTTTAAATGCATATCTATTAATATTAATGGAGTGAATAATCCAGTAAAAATGGGACTCTGTTCAATTACATAAAGCTTAAATACTATTTCTACAGGAAACACAGTTACTTAATAAAGGTATGAATAAACTTTCATCAAATAATTATTTGGTTTTTAGCAGGTTCTGGGTTTCAAGCTAAAAGAAGAGACACCCTCATTTTATGGAAGAACTCACCAGTAATGCCTAAAGTAAAAGATACCTATGTTGATAAAAATGGTACGTTAAGCATTGTTTTAACTGAGTGGAACAGAAAAATGTATATGTTGGTGAACTCTTATTTGATTCTAGGGTTTGGAGCTAAAGATGCAAAAAAAATGCTTTGACACTTTGGCCTATTACATGAAAGGAGAAGTCATAATGGCTGGTGATTTTAATTGTATTTTATCAGACAAAGATTCTACTGCAGACAGAAAGGTGAGAATCACATGTTTAGCCAAATACTTAATGGATTTTATAAATCTAATGAAATTAAAGGATATATGTGAGCTAAGGAAAAAAAACTAATTCCAATTTACCTATTATTCATATAGATATGGAACACAAATAAATTTTGATAAAATTTTAGTCTTAAACAATCTGTTATCACATCTCAAAGAAGTTTCAGTAGTTTAATTACCATTATTGGACCATATTGCTATAATCTTTAGTATTAATTTAAATAAAACTGACAATTTAATACATCACAAAAGATTACCAGTGTACAATATTAAAATAAAAGAATTCAAGGATGCATATGTTAAAAAGATCAAAAATTTCCTAAAAACAAACATGAATAATGAAGTATCTGAGACTGTCTTCTGGGATTCACTAAAAACCTACTTAAATGGAAGAGCTACAAGCTGGTATATTAGTAAAACAAGAGACTCAGGAAAATAATTGAATATACTACAGGCCAAAATAGACACACTAAAGGTAAATCTAAAACCAAATGACATTATCAGTCAGTTCTGAACTTAAAAACTTAAGTACAAAATATATTGAAAGCCTAAATAATAAAGTTTTAATATACCTGGAAAATTTTAAACTTCAGGTATATTCAGTAATCTCTTTACACTTGCATAAACTTGCTGTTAGATAAAAAAAAAATGAATAACACAGATAGGATCCGGGAAGTTAGAATTATGGAGCCCAATTGTACAAAGAGGCCAGTCACAAGTGGAGTCCCTCAAGGATCAATCCTTGGAACACTCCTTTTTGGCATTTACTTCTCGGAAGTCAAGGCCAATGTCAATGGTCTTTGGCTGACTAAATTTGCAGATGATTGCAAATTAGGAGCTATCATTGAAACTCACACTGACAAAAATGTTCTCCAGGAGGGGCTGACACAGACAAGCAACTGGTGTCAGAGCCATGGACTAAGATTAAATGCCAAGAAATGCATAATAGTATCCTTTGGGAAGTCATCCATCTCTGGTAACTACCATATTGACAACACACCCCTTAGGTTGATCCCAGTAGTTAGGGACTTAGGGACACAAATAGATAGTAATCTAGCCTTTGACCATTACATCCACAGTGGTGACAAAATCATTCTATGTTGCACAACTTATAAACAAAAGTATGGCATCTAAGTCCAAGGAAGTCACTATTCTACTGTATTTAGCATAATCAGACCTATTATTGAATACAATACCCCCTTTGGTATGTACCTAGATAGGCATATCCAACAAATGGAATGTCCACAGAGGTTCCTCACTAAAAGAATACAAGGCGTAAGTAAAATGCCCTATGCAGACTGCCTCAAGGCTCTATCCCTGTATTCTGTCTCCTACAGGCTTTTGAAGGGAGATCTATGCCTGGCTTACAGGACATTGTCAGACCCCACTCTGATGGACCTCCTGCATATCCCCAAAACAAACAGCACCAGAATTACCCATTCTAAATACTTAAATATTGCCTGTGATATAAATAGGACCTGTGAAAACAAAAAACAGAAGAGAAAATTACCCTGTACTTGTGAACGCCAAGAGAATTCTTGTATAGTCCACACTTGTAAATTCTCCACACTCAAATGGCTGCTGTAGACAGAATCCAGGATAAAATCAGTTATGTTAGATGCTAAATAAACGTCCACAAAGAGGTCCTATGTGACAAAATATCCATATGAGTCAAGTAGTAAAAAAGATTTCTCCAAAAGCTTTATTGAACCAATACTGTGAAGCCCTTTTTGTCCCACTAATAGTGGGACTTCTTCAGACAAACAGATTCTGACAAAAAACAAGGTTTAAATACTGGTTTTGGCGCCAAAAAGGTGCTGTTGCTAGTTTACAGTTCTGTGCTTCAATTAATTAAATGTATAGTATCCTAACAACTAATGAAGTGAATCTATGAATGAATTTAAAACAAAATCAACAAAACTTCAGAACCATTAAAAAGATTAAAAGCATCGCTAAGATGTCATTATTACAGTATCTAAATAAATACTAAATATAAGACAAATATAAAAATATATAAAGTATATATGGTAATGCAAATCACATCTATATATTACTACATGTTTCAGACTAAGGAATGAGCAGTAACAAACAAAAAACAGTATGTACAAAAGTTACTCAACTTGAGCACTGAATACATATATAAATAAATCACATCAAAGAATCGAGTGGTTACAAAAAAGAAAAAACGTTGTTGTGGGAAATTGTTATTGAGAGATGGTACAAAGTCACATTAGAACTACAATAGTCTAGTCAGAACCCCACCTAAAACACATACCTAACTACAAAGTCTAACAAAAGTCGTAAATATATGTTCAGGATATACAGTGACACCTGAACAAAGAACTATTAAATAGTGCAATTAATGTAGCCAGATCATGTAGAAAGCATGTGTATTGTAATTGTAAAAGAAATATGGTAAAAATATATATGCTAACATGTAAACGATAAATTTAAAATCAAACAGCAACTAGTAAACCTATATAAAGGTAAAATGCAAGGTTACTAAGGACAAATTACTCCATAAGTGTGCGGTAATGTACAGAAATTCACTTCGAAAACAAAGCAAGCAAACCCCCCCCCACGAGAGTATATAACATGACAATGGTATATATCAACGTCGTAGGCTTCTCAATTTCAGTAACAGATATAATGTGATAGTCTCATTAAGGCCTGGGGGGCATTGGCATGACACCTAATCTGCCAAAAAAGTTTTAGTACTTCCAACAGGACTTCAAAGGGTCCTTCACGGCTGTCAGGTGATATGGTATCAATTGCTTTAAAATTGAAATTATGACTAGGGTTGTCAATAATATGTTTAGCAAGTGCATTCTCTGTTTTCTTTTTCTTGATTGCGTATAGGTGTTCGTAGACCCGTTCTCGTAGTTTCCTGTCAGTTTTTCCTAAATAAAATGAAGGACAAGACTGGCACTGTGCCAAGTAAATTACTTTTGTTGACAGGCAGTTGAATTTATATTTGAGGTCATATGTAATGTTCCTTACTGTGAATGTCTGCCCTGTAATCATATGTGCACAATAATTACACATATTGCACTGATACATACCCACTCTCTGTGTTCCTAGTGACACATTGTTTTGTAATATCTGTTTCAAGTTTCTCCCTTTTTTCCAGACAATCTTTGGCTTAGGTGGTAATTTTTTACTCAGAACACCATCGTTAGATATGATGTTCCAATTTTTATTAATGATGAGAGAAATAAAGTTACTGTCTAAGCTATAGGGAGTAATAAAAGAAACATTAATATACATGGGTTCACTAGTACTTACAGGAATGGGTACTTGATTCAAGGCATTAAGAATCGGCATATAGGTACCTGCTTCTCTTTTTGATCCAACCTCAGACATAACTTCATCAATAAGGTGTTTAGGATAACCTCTCATGGTAAACATAGAACACAAAAGTCTACATTCATTATGAAAGTCATCGTTCCTTGATACCATTCGGGCCGCCCGTACGAATTGACCTTTTACAACAGACTTTTTCTGATAAAGGGGACGGCAGCTTGAATAGTGTAATAAAGTATTAGAATAGGTATCTTTCCTGTGTATGTTAGCATAGTAAACTTTGTTTTTAAGGTCCTTCCTTAAATCTACATCTAAATAACTAATCCTGTGTCTATTGAAGTTGGATGTAAAAGTTAGAAAGTTAGAACTAGAATTAAAAAATGATACTAATTCATGTGCTGTATCTTCATTCCCTTCGATTAGAATAAAAATATCATCTAAAAAGCATGTATAGCACCTGATCTTATTCCTAAGGTCATGATTTCTACTTGTTATATCCTGTTCCCTATAGGCCATGACTAGATTGGCGAAACTAGTGCCGCAAGGTGAACCCATGGCCACCCCTATTTTTTGTAAATAAATATTATTATTGAAGGTAAAAAAATTATAGGACAACACTAAATCAAACATTTGTTCAACTAATTCTACCTCAAGTGTGATGAAAGGGTGGGGGGGGCAATGCACCCCACTTACTTTTGTTTTACTAAGCAATATTAAAGCAAAACTAAACAATACAGTATGAAATTTAGTGGGGGGCTTTAACCCCACACCCCCCATTGTGGGGGGCTGTGCCCCCACACACCCCTAACTATATATTCTAACTCCAGGGTTGCACTACAGTGGGGAAGGGGGCATATCCCATTTACTTGCCAATAATACTTGTCGGTCAAATGAAGTGTCGGTCAAATGACATTTCATTCAATTTAAATTTCAATCAATTGGTGTCGGGCAAATGGGTGTCAGGCAATTGGAAGTTAGGGCAAATGAAGTAGACCCATATATATATATATATATATATATATATATATATATATATATATATATATATATATATGTGTGTGTGTGTGTGTGTGTATATATATATATATATATATATATATATATATATATATATATATATATATATATATATGTATATATATATACTTATACTGTTGAAAATGTAAGGTCTACATACAATCAAGGTTCTGAGAATTGGTTAATTTTACAAATATTTGGAGACTCTTTGAACACAGATGTAAGTAAGATATTTAACCTAGATAAGCAATCATTCCCCAAATTATTGGAATTCTTAATAAATATCAATAATAATGCAATAAAAAATAAATCATATTTGTCTCAAATGTATACAATTCTTAAGTTAGATTTCACATATTTACACAATTAAAAGGCAAAAGCAGGAACAGTCCAAACACCACAAGACTACGGAAGATCCAGTTTACTAATACCAAACTTAAAACGAATGAATACAAATAAAACACATTACATTTAGCACTTTTGTCAGTAGTAAGACTTCTTCAGAATAACAAGATGCTGTCTGTTCACACATTATATACAATCCCACTGATTGAACTAAAATGCTTTCAGACACAGGGTATACCAACACCTATATGATATAAAACAAAAGAATATTAATAATGCTTTATTTAAGCACATTAACATCAATAATAACCATAATTTTTGGATTTATATTATTGAACAAGTAGATCTGGAGGAGAGGGGGGGACCTGTGGATGAATACCTAGAATATCTAGAATTAAAGTGGCAAATTAGACTTAATTCACATTGCCCCCCTGGTTTGAATGAGAAAATGTCCTTACAACCTTTTTTTAAAATTAAAGCAATTATTTTTTTATTTAAAGGAATTTCTGTTGAGGAAAACTCTTTTGTGGTTTTGTACATCTGGATTGTTTACTATGGGCTATGTATTTCCTGTTTTTTATTTTGCGAGGAGGAAATGATGTAACTGTTTAATTAGTTCAATCAGTGGGATTGTATATAATGTGTGAACAGACAGCATCTTGTTATTCTGAAGAAGTCTTATTACTGACGAAAGCGCTAAATGTAATGTAAAAACATAAACGAAACACCATAAGCGTGATCCTCTAATGGCAATGAAACGCTGAATATATCCAATGTTCAAAACACAATAATACACTCTTAATAATACGCTCCTATAGCTCAATAAAACTTTTATTCCACACCAGAGTGAGCGCTTTCGCCAACAGGCTTCTTCAGCCTGTTGGCGAAAGCGCTCACTCTGGTGTGGAGCCTGTTGGCGAAAGCGCTCACTCTGGTGTGGAATAAAAGTTTTATTGAGCTATAGGAGCGTATTATTAAGAGTGTATTATCGTGTTTTGAACATTGGATATATTCAGCGTTTCATTGCCATTAGAGGATCACGCTTATGGTGTTTCGTTTATGTTTTTACATATTTATTGCGTGAATCCTCGTCTCTACTAAGTGCTGCCCTGCATTGGGACTGTGTGCTAAATGTAATGTGTTTTATTTGTATTCATTCGTTTTAAGTTTGGTATTAGTAAACTGGATCTTTCGTAGTCTTGTGGTGTTTGGACTGTTCCTGCTTCTGCCTTTTAATAGTTTTGTCATTCTGGTTTTAAGTATATTTACACAATTCCTATTTGAACTATTCCTCAGAAATTAATAATGAAGAATACAAGAAAATGATATTAAAATCTACAGATAAAACCACATCTTCATTGTATTGTAAAATTTTCACTTGGAAATTTTTGCACAGAGCTTTTGTCACACCTAACAAAATTACAATTATGTATAAATAAAATAGAGCTAAATGCTGGAGATGTGATTCTGAAATAATAGCTGACTGGATACAAATAGTACATGAATGTGAAGTCATATCCCATTTTGGAAAGAAAGAAATAACTTCATTCAAGTTCTATGGTCAGATAGATGTAATATTTCTAAATCTTTAGTCTTATTTAATACTCTAATTGCAGATATAATGCAAAAAAACTAACTGACTGTTCTTTGGTCTATTCTTGCCATAGACAGAAAAGTAATTACTAAAAATTGGAAAAGTAAAGTTACCCCCTCTGGTGTTGAATTTATTAGTATGGCAAAAAATGTTTTCAATAATGAACAGTATACTATAAAGATGAGAACTTCTAATATTAGACATTCAAATAAATCTTTGATTAAACTTAAAGACTCCCTTGAAAAATATTAATTGTTGATATGTATAACTTTGATGTATTGATCAGCTGTGGACCTATGTAAATAGTTATTTTTTTATAATTGATTTGCTTATCTATTGTTTTAAAACCAAATAAAAAAACTGAAAAAAGAAAAACTCACAGACAAGTATTTATTTTACAGTTGTATAAAGTTTTTAATGTGGTACTTTTAAATGTCTTGTCTTACATCCTAATTGGTGTCTATTCTCAAACAATTTTCTGATGCAATTTCTGTTATTGTGTCACAACTTTGGATTAAGATCTTTCTATCAAGGAGTGATCAGTCATGTAGGATACCAAAAGTGCAACTGCTAACTTGTGCAAGTGCACTTAGATGCACTGAGCATGGCATTGGGCCGGGTCTGTTGTGCTGCCTTTGTACACAGAATTGGATAGAATTTATGAATAAAAGAAAGGTCCTTCTCATCAATAAAAAGGGAGCTGTAAAGTCCTCACCAGAGGCAAAGCTAGACCTGCATAGTTTTTGGTTATGTGCTAAAGTAGACCAGATGGTAGATATGGTGGCCAAGAAATTGACCTTAGTGACACTATGTATGTGACAAGGGTGAGAAGTTAAACAAAACATTCAAAAATGTTTTAAAAAGTTCAGCTATTTCTTTTAGTTCAGCAGACTGTATCCTATACTATGAAGTCAACATCTTTTTAAAACTTAGTATATTCTCTCATTGCCTTCTCAGACCAAGTTACAATAGTAAAAACTAAAATTAGACCAAAAAACAAAAGTCGAAGCCAAAACCATGCCTCTGGAAAGCACGGACACTGTGCTAAGGTTTCATTCACATTTCATGATCGTGAACTTCTTCAAAAAGCATCCGTCTACCCTTTCATCACACTTAAATACTCAATCAAAGAAATCACATGATTAGTTAACTGTTCAACATTAAAAATAAGGACACAGTTTTTAAGAAAGTCAATACAGAATATATAAAGCACATTTACATACTAAAAACACATACCAGTATGTATGTGTAAATGTAATAATGATTACCTTTCATATATTGTAAAAAACATTTTAAATTAATAATATCATTACGACATGGTGCACTATCAGTGCCCAAACGTATCTGCCATAAACTTTCTTTACATTCTAGTCTAGTTTTGTAATCACTTGAAAACATTTCAGAGCTCACATTATCCAATACTGAAAAAAACAAATTTCTTAAAATGTTTACACACTCTGGCATGTCTAGCTAAAGCATTTTTATCATCTCTCTTCCTTATAGCTAGCTGATGTTCATATATATATGTCTTTTTAAGCATCTAATAGTTTTTTCGATATAATAACATGGACAGGAAAGACACTGTGCCACATAAACTATCATATCACTATTACAGTTGAAAAAAACACTAGCCCAAATGGTCTTTTTATTATGTTTGAAAAATACCGAAGATGTGTTACTCAGGTATCTACACTGTCTACAATTATTACACGCATAACTACCCTTCTTCTGTATTAAATTCAAAGTGATGTTATTATTGACACTTGATCCTTGTTCCAGCAAACTCTTCATATTAATCACCTTCTTATAAATGAAATACAGACAAGGGCCAATGACCTTAATCAAATCAGAATTTCCTAGAAGAATTTTCCAGTTGTCTGTTATTATACTCTTAATAAACCCCATCTCATTTGTAATGGGTAATGGAAAAGAACAACTGAATCCTTGAATGGTACCTAAACCTATGCTGTTGTTAAAACCATTATTATTTAACCACTGACCACTAGTAATTTTTAAAATGGGAGCAGCCTTTCCACTTCTTAAAAATAAAACTTTCTTTTCTATCCTTTTTAACCATCCTGTTTCATAACCTCTAGCTTCAAAAAAGCCTTTTAGTTTGTCCACTTCATTCGAGAACAAATCATCACTAGTAGTTAATCTACTTAACCTAATCAATTCTCATTTGACCACCCCCTTCTTCATATGAGGTGGATGAAGACTATACCTATGTAAGTACTGATTTGCAAATACAGACTTCCTGTAAATACTACTAGTAAAGATCATATTGTAGTAGTCATAAGTTAAATGCAAATCCAAAAAATCTCTACTTTCACCAAATTCACTAATAACAAATTTTAAAAATCTGGTAGAGCTATTCAAATCTGAAACAACATTGACAAATTCATCATAGTCACCCTTCCATAAGAAAAAACAAATCGTCACTGTAACGATGATATAATAACCTTTTTTCTGCCAAACTGTTTGCAACTAAAAATTTCTTCTCCCAATTGGTCATTACTAAATTAGCAAATGCAGGAGCTACCCTTGCTCCCATTGCTGCACCTGACAATTGCTTATAGAAATTGCCATTGAAAAGAAAAAAATATTGTCTAGGACTATATTCATAAGTGTACAGACAGTACAAATTTTCGTACCAGAAAAATTAGTACAACTACTTAAATATTCTCGCAAATACTCAAGTCCTACTTCCTGGTCAATGCTTGTATAAAGCAAAACAACATCCAAGGAAGCAAAAAGAGCCCTACAATTATCAAACCACAAATCTTTTAATATTTCAAGCAAGTGCCAGGAGTCCTTTAAATAATAACTAGAATTTTGTGTCACAGGATTCAAAACTTAATCTAGTCAAATAGACAAAGTCTCAGTCTATGATTTAGGTGCCGAAATAACTGGTCTAAAAGGAGGATTATGACAATTTTTCTGCACTTTTGGAATCCCAAAGAAAACTGCCATCTTTGGAAATTCCACTTGCAAAAAAAGAAAAAGTTTGGTGATCTATTTCACCCTGACAGAACATGTCAAATAATAATGTATCAAGTCTTAAATAATTTTTTATAAATGTGGAATCAACTTTTTTATAAACATTTTCATCTGTCAGCAACTTTTCTATCAACAAAATATATTCATTTTGATTCATAATCACTATTTTACCCCACTTATCAGCTTTCATAACTCTAAGCTGTTTCTTGTTACACAGAGACTTTAATGCTTCTTGTTCAAGCAATGTTAAATTATGTACTTTTTTGTCCTGTTTTAAATTTCTAAAATGTGATTCACTAATATTTTGAAAGACTTGAAGTGTTCCTACAAGAGGGGGATTGTATGTATGCTTTTTCTTTCGACCATTGCAATTTGCTGTTTGACTGTCCATCTTAATATCGTCCAATATATACCTCAAATTTAATTTTCTAAGAAACAGTCTAAAATCTACAATGGTTTTAGCAAAGTTAAAAGAATTCCCTGGTATAAAGGAAAGGCCCTTTCTCAATATACCATAAACACATTCTGATAGATGTACTCCAGAAAGGTTCAAAACCTCTATATCATACTTTGTATTACTCGCTTGTATTACCATTTCTTTTTGTTGTTCCTGCCTTTCCCCTTCCATTTTTTCTCCACCACATTGGACCAGGAAGGTGTCTTCTTGTTCCCTTGGTTGTCTACTAAAAAAGGAACTAAATTCTGTGTTGGACAACAACCATTTCCCTCCTGTGTAGTGGTACCTTGTTTCTCATTACTTGGGGGCCTATTGGGAGGACTAGAAGCTTCACAACCATTATCTGAAATGTTGTCTGTATTTACAACTACATCATTGTGTACATCAACATTGACATTTACCCCATCATTCAATGTACTTCCACTGCTTCCAATGTTATCATGCCTGGTGAACTCACGTACTACATATGCAGTTTTTTTAAAATAAGCCAAAATATCCTTTTTAGTTGATCCTGTTTGCGACTTAATATAGTCACCCTGTATCTGTCTGCCTTTGCAGCAATACTATAATACAACCTGTTTAATGCATTGAAACACAAAAAAGTTTTGACTTTAGAGTCCAAGTCGTTCATCAAACTTTTAACTTCTTCAGTTTGCTGTTGGTAATGTTCCATTAGAATCATCAGTCTGATGCCAGATTCATTAAATAACTCCATCAGGCAATTGAATAAGGTATCTCTATTTTTCACACAGTTCAGAAATTTGACAAACCGCAAACCCTGCGGCACACACTTCGCCTGATGCATTCAGTTAAATAGCTGATTTCAACACTTAACATAATGTATCTTAAAGTTAAGTTTTCCAGTTCAAAAATACATTTCCTACACTGATTCTGTTCAAAAGCCATATTTAGCGGCTTCTCAGTACTCACAGAGTCATTGTCCAAGGCGTCATCAATCCCTAGAAATGGGTTATCTTGCATTTTAAAAACATGTTCCAAAATGTTGTTGTTGGCAATTGGAATCCTTTCCGATGATGTATCAATGCATAGTCTCTCTCCAATCTCTAATATGCCTTCGCACCATTCCTCTTTAGGACCCGGATTGGAATTCAAAGGTGGATTCGAAATGCCTGCTCTTTCGAGCCCCCTGCTGATAGCAGTTGAGTTGACAGTCTTAATCTGTTCAGAAAACTGATTAAAGTTATCCATTACAGGATCAGTAGATAGATCCAAAAGTGCGTCCTGTGAAATGCCCTCCATTGTAACAGTACGGCCGACTGAAAAGACTTCAAACAAAACACAAACTATGTAACTAAAAACTAAAATTAGACCAAAAAACAAAAGCTGAAACCAACACCACGCCTCAGGAAAGCACAGACACTGTGCTAAACTTTCATTCACATTTAATGATTGTGAACTTCTTCAAAAAACATCCATCTACCCTTTCATCACACTTAAATACTCAATCAAAGAAATCACATGATTAATTAACTGTTCAACATTAAAATTAAGGACACAGTTTTTAAGAAAATCAATACAGAACATATAAAGCACATTTACATACTAAAAACACATACCAGTGTGTATGTGTAAATGTAATAATGATTACATTACATATATTGTAAAAAAACTTTTTTAAATTAATAACATCATTAAGAACTGGTGCACTGTCAGTGCCCAAACGTATCTGCCATAAAATTTTATCACATCACTTTGAATTTAATACAGAAGAAGAGTAGTTATGCATGTAATAATTGTAGACAGTGTAGATACATGAGTAACACATCTTCGGTATTTTTCAAGCTTAATAAAAAGACCATTTGGGCTAGTGGCTTTTTCAACTGTAATAGTGATATTATAGTTTATGTGGCACAATGTCTTTCCTGTCCATGTTATTATATCGGAAAAACTATCCGATGCTTAAAAAGACGTACATATGAACATCAGCTAACTATAAGGAAGGGAGATGATAAAAATGCTTTAGCTAGACATGCCAGAGTGTGTAAACATTTTAAGAAATTTGTTTTTTCAGTATTGGATAATGTGAGCTCTGAAATGTTTTCAGGTGATTACAAAAGTAGACTAGAATGTAAAGAAAGTTTATGGCAGATACGTTTGGGCACTGATAGTGCACCAGGTCTTAATGATGTTATTAATTTAAAATGTTTTTTACAATATATGTAAGGTAATCATTATTACATTTACACATACACACTGGTATGTATTTTTAGTATGTAAATGTGCTTTATATGTTCTGTATTGACTTTCTTAAAAACTGTGTCCTTAATTTTAATGTTGAACAGTTAATTAATCATGTGATTTCTTTGACTGAGTATTTAAGTGTGATGAAAGGGTAGATGGATGTTTTTTGAAGAAGTTCACAATCATTAAATGTGAATGAAAGTTTAGCACAGTGTCCGTGCTTTCCTGAATCGTGGTGTTGGTTTTGACTTTTGTTTTTGGGTCCAAGTTACAATAGTATCTCAAAACCTTAAGACCAAACTCTGAACATATGTGCTAATAACCTTATTTTAGGCACCTCAACTAATTCATTGCTTCCCAACTGGATTATACTCATCTGTGGAGTGTCTAATGCTGTATGTAACTCATTTAATTTGGGTAAAAACTGGTTCTAGTGCATCCCTTCTGAAACCAGACCAAATCTTATTCCAACTGGTTCTAGTGCATCCCTTCTGAAACCAGACCAAATCTTATTCCATTTCAAAGGGTAAACCCCCTAAGTGATTCCACCAGACAACTTCACTGCTTGCATTGCTGTCCAGAGCACAAAAAGAAAAATGACCCAGAGTGATTATTCTGCTGCACCCTGAAAAAGAAACAGGAAATGGTGACTACAAGCACAGTGTTTTCTGACTAACTATGCAATCTGTCAGAAATGTATTCCAAGACTACCTCTCTGTCCTCTGTATCATCTCAGTAGACCTGCCTTCTAAAGCCAAATCTGACGTTTTACCTATATAAAAATGACTGAACAAAAACCTTTCATCTGAAAATCCCTGACATTCAAAGACCCTCCACAACACGTTCAAAATCTGCCTCATTAAAACTGGCCTGCCATCTAACCCCTGCAAAAGCAAATTATACCCCTTTCATCATAGATGCACAGTTCCATTGTAATGCCCATGACACAAGATATAACAAAATATAAGAATTCCTCCTCCAAACTACCTGATAACCTTGCCTCCTTTGATTAGTCTTAGATCTCTGTAACCAAATCAAAACTGATGAATCCATAATGAACAAATATCTCCACTGCAAGCAAACAACTCATATAATCATGAAGCTGCATTATTGATACAAATATATACACTTGCCCACAAAACATACACATTACAACTTTATGACAACCTATGTAAACCTTGCAACAATACCCAGAAGAACCACCTACTTAATGGGAGCATAGTGTCAGACCCCAATCCTTTTAATCTCTTGCAGCCTTTCAATGTTCTAGCAATTCTCCAGTGCATAGTAACATTTTTTTAGTCAAACAAACCTCACTGCCATACTGAGTGCATTCAGCTGAACCCTCATTGTCCATACTATATCCTCTAACTTCCACCCATAAACCTATGTCACCAAACTGTATCCTGTCTTGCTAGCTGTTTCACAAAGTATGGGAAAGAAGCAGCTACTGAGCTATATGATCTTCCCATTGCCCTAGTCCAACATTGTTGCACAAAAAGACTGCTGTGGAATGCCAATGTTCCATACATCCAGGGGCCCTGCTAACCAAAGCTCAACTGCCTCTGGCATCAATGCATATTTCTATGTAACTGAAAGTAAGACAAACTATCAGATACCACATTTAGTCTACCCAAAATGTACTGACCATAAAAGGTGAATTATTTCTCAAACACTTTAACACAACCTTTTTCAGTACAACCTGCATCAGATTAGACCTAACAGACTTCTTTATCAACACTTGCATCACACCATTGTTACCAGAATCAATAATCAGCTTCCATTTATAAATCCTTCAGCCACACTACCAGTGCAGTTCATAACAGGCATTAACTCCAGAAATGTTGCACCCCTCTTCCACTCACATGCTAATTCAATGGGCCATTCTACCTCAAACCATCTCACCTTAAAATAAGCTGCTATGTCTAGATCCCCTATTGTCATTGTGTAAATCATCAGGTGATACTTATTCTTCTTGCAAAAAGGAAACTGCATTGTAATGATCCAGAAAGTCTTTCAGAATGGAAAGATCCCACTTGACAAGACTGACTACCTTTTTTCTATGATGCTTATACTTTCCTCCACTCAACAAATTAGCCAATCATCTATTGAAAGTTCCATTCAGTCCAACCACCATACAGGACAAGTTTAGCAAACTTAACAATTTCATTACTTCTTTAAACCTAAGCTTCTCTTCCCTCTAATAAAATTATGTTTTGTCTTGTAGCTTGACCAACATTTCTACAGGCAAGTATGAAAGCATATACTCTGCATCCAGTTCTAAGCCTAAGCAGTTTAACACCTTCCTCTGGCTCTCCAACTTTTCATTCAGTAGCTGCATCCTAATCTCACAACATTATTAATAAAGTACTGCACGCCATCTCCTGCCAGTCCTGGCCAATCCCCAGCTAGAAGAAAATCATCAAAGTAATGGATGACCTCTCAGCAGACCCATGCTAAACTTCTCAAAAGTAGCACACACCATTACACAACTCACTCACACTGACTTGTTAAAAGGAAAGTCATCCTTCAAACACATAACTAACCAGCACCAGTGTGGTTCATGGAGATGCAGCAGTAGTTTCAGGAGGGATAAAAGTACAGAGGGTATGCAATCATATAAATATCAATGAGATATTTGTCCTGATGAAGGTACTCAGCTCTCTGAACCATTTTTGGTCCAGGGACCTCTTCAAGTGGTTACAGACAATACTACAATCATGTGGTACATCAACAAGAAAGGGGAACCAGGTTGGACCCTCTTTTCCAGATTAGGCATGTTATCTTGGAAGATAGCTTCACAGCAGAATCTCACTCTCCAGGCATACTACATTCAAACAGAGCAAAACTGTGTGGCAGACAAACTGAGCCAGACCAGGGCAGACCCTCAATAATGGAAACTAGATCGGAGGGCTTCCAATGTTTGATTCATCTGTGAGGAGTTCCTCAAATAGACCTCTTTTCCTCCTCTATGAATAATCAACTGGCCCCAACCATATAGGGGCCTCATACACCATTACTGCCCATACACAGGGTAATACAGGGTGACAGCTGTGAGGCCATGTACAATCTACTCCACCCAGGTCAGGGAGGCGATGGAGTAACAGGTCAGGTGTGGTAACCATACATAGAGGCATGGAGAGGGATGATATGTTAATGGGCTGTAGTGATGTGTGTGTATTAGCAAGTGCCATGCAGGAAGGGGAACATGTAACTGACTGTGTAACTGTCTGCAAACTCAGGGAAGGTGAGGTAGTAAGGTGGCTGTCAGTGTGAGTGTGTGTGAGTGTGTGCACTGTTATGCACTGCTGTACAGGTCTTAACGTGTGTATTTGTTTCTCCCACAGGTGACAAGGTGGGTCAATGTCCCTCCTGTATGCATACTGAGGTAGGTGTCCCTAGAGACACTGATGACGATGAAGGTACAGGTGAGGCACAGGTGGGGTTGTCAGAGGCCGACACTGTGTCAACATGTGTCATCACCTTCCTAGCCACCCCAAGCCCGCACACAGTAACAGTATCCCTACAAACCCCATCACATGTGACCATAGGAGAGGGACAGCTGGCGCTTGGTAGCAATGGCCAGGAAAGTGTGGTGTCCAAGCCAACTGTGCTGGGTCCCAGTCAGCATAGCTGGATGTCCGGAAGGGCACCACATCTGCAGATGTACCGTGGTGCTCGTGGAAGGACCGCAGGTCATCCTGCCCTGGCAGAGACGCCACAACTGGTACCACCAGGAGCATGTTTCAGGCTGTAATGGAGGCACAGGCACATATGGAAATGCACTGAAGACAGGTCCTGAGGCTGCAGAGGTCTGCTTTAGCAGCTGTAAGTGGCAACCTCCATGAACTCGCTGTTGCCTTCCGTGAATATACTGAGGTCATGGATAGATGGTGGGGTGAGATGGTTGGCCTACTCTACCGTGGTATGTCTGTGCTAGAATGTGTGGTGGGAGTGGTGTGACATCCGCGTGGACATAGGCCAGAGACACCAGCAGCTGACAGTCAACATGGATGTGCCAGGATGCACAGCCACTCTTGTAGTGGCAGTACCAACCCCAGCACACCACAGGAGCTGCTGTCCACACTATACCACAGCAGGCCATGGGCACATGGCACTGGCCAGGCCCAGGTGGGACATGGTTCCAGCGGACATATGTCATCATCAGGGAAGAGTAGCACCTCAAGGTCTGTAACTGAACATGCCCATGGAACCTCTGGCAGGCACAGTCAGTGTGTCCATGGCCGGAGACACTGAACTGTACACCTTGCCAGGTATGGTCTGCAGCTGTACAACATTACCCATGTGGGGCAGTCACATGGCAGAACTGTGTGCATGCATACCCACACCCTATGCAACCACAGCTAGGACGTCCCCATACCGGCACACATCACATCACCATGCCCCAATCAAGGAACCACACCCCTCACCCACACACATGGTGACAAATGTCTGGACCACCCTCAGCCTCTGGCACACCTGCAACACACCCTGTGCATATGATGATACCTATGCCACATCCCTGTCATCCATAATATCGATGCAGGGACAGGCTAACATGGTTCTGATGCACACAGTGAATGTAATGGGGTGCCACAATGTACCTCAGTGTAGAATGTAGTCAGGGGTAATGTGTACTGCATACATGTCAGGTAGTGCAGCCATTCAGCTAGGATGACATTCACATACCCTGTGCATATGATGATACCTGTGCCACATCCCTGTCATCCATAATATCGATGCAGGGACAGGCTAACATGGTTCTGATGCACACAGTGAATGTAATGGGGTGCCACAATGTACTGCAGTGTAGAATGTAGTCAGGGGTAATGTGTACTGCATATATGTCAGGTAGTGTAGCCATGCAGCTAGGATGACATTCACACACCCTTTTCATATAATGATACCTGTGCCACATCCCTGCCATCCATAACATCAATACAGGGACAGGCTAACATGGTTCTGATGCACACGGTGACTGTGATAGAGTGCCACAATGTACTGCAGTGTAGAATGTAGTCAGGGGTAATGTGTACTGTATTCATGTTAGGTGGTGTAGCCATGCAGCTAGGATGAAATTCACACACCCTGTGCATATGATGATACCTGTGCCACATCCCTGCAATCCATAACATCAATGCAGGGACAGGCTAACATGGTTCTGATGCACATGGTGACTGTAATAGAGTGCCACAATGTAGTGTAGTGTAGAATGTAGTCAGGGGTAATGTGTACTGCATACATGTCAGGTAGTGTAGCCATGCAGCTAGGATGCATCTCAGCTGTTGGTAACACCAGTTGATATCCCCATACTGTTATCCATTTGTGCTGTAGGCATCCATGTGTCAGCAGGAGGATGGTCCACAGTCATATTCCATGGGGTGTGTCAGTGTGGTGGCACCATGGCCATGACGTATGTGGTGTACAGTTGCACACATGCCACAGGTATGTATAACAGCTATTGTCCATGCAAACGTGAACAGTGGCCTGCTGGTTCAGGTATAATCTGCACCCCTATGTTAACCCATCCACATACACACACATCCTAACTTGGCGACACTGTGTCTAGACCTCAGCCCAGGTATGTAGTGCTACTGAACTGTGTGGCTGTCATTTAACACACAACACCACCTGTAGGGTGAGGTGTGTACCAGGTCACATGTTACATGCAGACCATTCACAGACATGTACAATATGGTAATGGGGGATGTGATGTTCGTATATGGTGAATACTTAGTGTGTCATACCATTACATACACATTCACCGACACATAACGGGTAGACACACATCTTAGAGACCTGGTTGTATAGTTGCTAACTAGCTAGTCCATGTGTCCAATGTGTTACAGGTAGGCTGCACACAGCACATGTGTAACTGGGCTGTATCCTGTTTTCTATTACCTGTATGGGTGATGGTGACATTGGCCAGCTGAGAGTGGTACTTGGGCCATAAACCAGGTGTACCATGGTGTAAAAAAGTGTACACAGCACCCACATATGTCACTGGGTATTGTACACACTAGAACCCATCTAGATACTCTGACATACCCACTACGACACAGTGGCCACATCACAAAAACAACCCATTGCATATCACAACAGTGGTACCACAGGGATATGCATGTGATGCACACGCCACAGGCATAGTACGGTGTTGCATTGCATTGCCACGCCTATGGGCGACAACAACAATATCCATACTACTGTGTGGCAATGTGTATTGTAATAGGAGTGTGTGGACTCAGACCGGTGTACCCTACAGATATGCACACACACACATATACACACATGTGGCAAACCTCAATGGGATTCCCATTCCTACCAACCCATTGGTGCAACACTGTTGTGCTGGTACTGCAAGGCACATGTAGCTGCTAGGGAGGGGAGTGTAACAGGCTACATGTTACATTAATGGGTTTGAGAGGCACTATACAAGTCGTAGGAATAGGCATCCGCCCTGCAATACACTACCAAGTGTTGGGGATCCCATAACCAGGGCCAGTGGCAACATGGGCACATGATTTTACCTGTGCTACATCCCACCTGTATGATGTCAGGCTGTTATTGATAACATATCATGCAGTACATTCTGGCTCCCATGGGGAATGTATTATGTGTATGCGATCAACATTTTACCAGGCTTCAGATACACAGACAGAGATATGCAGATACAGGTATACATATACATTATATATATATATATATATATATATATATATATATATATATATATATATATATATGTGTGTGTGTGTGTGTGTATATATATATATATATATATATGTGTGTGTATATATATATATATATATATATATATTTATGTACATATACATGTGACTGCACATACACATGCAGTTATATGTACAGTACGCAACATAAGTGGTAAGTGCACACAATATGGAACAGCCACTATGCCTACAGTTGACCCCTGAACAACTGGACACTGTATGTGCCACCCATATAAATGACAATCGTTGCCTGTAACATACACCCACAGAGAGGTCATAGGTGAAACAACACCCACAGGTTTTCTGACATGGCATCCTGTCATAGTGTACTATTACAGATCTACATGCCATGCCATATAGCTGTTCAGACACTAACAACTATATCAACGGAGTGATGCTACAGTGGGCCAGTTACACTCATACAGTAGGTTGAAAAGGTTGACAGCTGTTGCTGTCCAGGCCTAGCCATTCACATTGTACAATAGGAAAGACACACTGGACCACAGGATACCTAACAAGTGACAGTATGTACTCCAGGTGTTTAGTTCAGCAGCTTCTGTCTACTCACTGTACAAACACAGTAGGTGGTATAAACGTCTTATAACCACATGGGTTGTAACTGCTACATAACCTGGCATAACTGACACCATCACGTGCACACCAACACACAGAACAGTTTGTATAGCAGAGGCAGTATTCCTGCAGTACCCAGATCCATGACAGTAATGTGTATATAGGTGAAGTATATGGTACTGTACATCCAGATACCTTAAGTCAGATCAGCCCTGATGACCCCACATTTTGTTGCAGCCTAGGTCTTTTCTGGTGCTCCCCCCTGGACTCAATTATACAGGGCCATATACCACTGTAACATGCAGTCTGCAGTTCTTGAGGGCACACATGCATTGTGTAGGTGGCGCCCACACATATATGGCCCCAGCCCCACCATATGTGTGGGGTTACAATGGCAGATATGGCACTGTGTTATACTCCCAGCCCACTATGGAACAACCACTGACAACATGACATATGTGCACAGCTTGGTATGTAGGTGATGGAGAGAGGCTGGAATACAAGTACATATGTGGACAAATATTGCCAAGAAACTACGCAAGGTGCAGGTTTTACAGGATAGTCTGTAACATACCCTTAGTCAGGGAATTGCTGATATGGACAGCCATGGATGTACATGTACCGGTAACATGCAACACACGCACTGCCAGTGTATTATCTGACACAAGAAGTGTGGTGGACAGACAAGACATGATAAGCACAGCTCTGGCCGGCATGATGGTAGGCCCACAGTTGTGTGCTATGCAGATAGACTGCATTCCATGGCAAACTAGTATGTACACCCACACCCTGCAAAACCAGTACTGTACAATGCGTAACACAACTCCACTCACAGTCTGTCTGTACTTCTGATCCTCCTACAAATATGTGGCTGCCCAGAGTGTGCCGGTTCTCCTGTATGAGGTATTGCAACATGCTGTCAGTAGCACTGCTGCCCACACATGGGACAGATGCCCATCACACAGGAGATGTAATGGGACCATGCACACATGATGTGGGGATCAATAATAGGTGGTTGCCATGACAGTGTTAAATGGGTGTAGTGCACAAGTGTAATCGTATATCTGGCTAAATGGATAAGTAAATGCACATATATTCCCACCATAGTTCCTTGACATGAAGTGTAGGCCAACCCAGCCCGTATGTTCCCAATGTCATAGTTGCAGGGGATGTCAGGTATCTCTAGCATGTATACTATTAGGCTATTGCTACCGTCATTAGGATTTTCTTCACAGACATGGTGTGTGTGGCAGGTCACATCTGCTCATAACATGTGTGCCATTGGTTACTGAACTACATCCAAAGGACATCAGTGTACAGTACTGCTGCTAGCATGTAATGCTGCTGTGGACATGGACATAGTTTTGTCAAATAATTACATCACATTTGACAATGATCTTTACTTACAAAAAGTAGGAGTAGCAATGGGCTCCCCCCTAGGAGCAAGCTTCGTGAATCTAATTATGGCCCAATGGGATGATGCACATATCATGAGACAAACTCACATTAAGAACTTGTTGTACTACTACATAAGATTTGTAGATGATATTTTTGTCATAATAAAAGTAGATGAAAAAACAACTAAAATTTATTCAGTATTTAAATACTACACAATTTTTGAAGTTCACTTCAGGTTACAGTTAAAATAGAATCTCCTTTGTAGACATAGAATTAAGGAAAGATAACAAACACAACAGGTATGTAAGTACTATTTTTAGAAAGGAAACTTACTCTAATAGTCTGTTACATTTCACCAGCTGTCATCCATTCCATCAAAAAAGATCAGTGATAAAAGGAAAGCTGGTAAGAGCAGCCAGAATGACAACGCTTGATGAAGACTTCTTTATCGAATGTCAGAACCTAGATATGATGTTTCAGAATAGGGGATATCCATTATACTTGGTATACGACTTGATCAATGAAATTACCAACAAGAGAAGGAGAGGAATATACAAACCAATCCTTCACATTGGTAATAGGGAAGTTGAGAGAAATTTAGAAGTCCTGACAGACAACAATATACAAAAAGGACCTAACTACATTACCTACAATTTTATTACACAATATAGTATTAACGCAGAAGACCTTAGGCAAGTTATTTACAAGAATTGGGAAATATTGGAAAATGACCCAAATGTAAGGAAAAGACTTACAGAGCTTCCCAAACTGATTTTTAAAAAAGGTAGGAAGATGAAAACTATTTTTGAACACCAAGTCAATACAATAACAAGAAACTCAGGTATGACAAAGTGTTTAATGTGTAATTTTTGTAGGCACATAGACACGGGAAGGACGTTTAGTATTCGGGATAGGAAATATGAAACTAGACGTAAGTATAATTGCCAATCTAAAAATGATTGTTTATTTGGCTTCATGCCAGCAGTGTCAAGCTTTCTATATAGGAAAAACCATACATACACTTAGAGAAAGAATGTACGAACATCTATACAGTATAAAAAATGGTAAACTTGACAATGCATTGGCAAGACATATTACGGAGTATGTAGGACACCACTTTAAGTTTCAAGTTATAGATCAAATAAAAATTGATGAAAGAGGTGGACCAGTTAGTCTCATATTGGAAATATTAGAACTAATGTGGCAACTTACTACTCATGCATGTACCTATCCAGGTATTAACAAAATGTCCTCGATACTCTATATTCTTAGATTAAAGAATTTAGATAGAAGTCGCTGATTTTATCAGTAACATTGTTTCTATTACTGAAATAGGTTTGTGTTTAGATTAGTACCACTTTTTGTACACAGCAATGAGAACTTATGATATTTTAATACTTACACGATGATTTAGCATAGTGATTACATGTTGTTCGGTCAGTTTGCTCCTAATTAAAGAGAAAGTTCCCTAACAATAAATAGGAGCACATATGTGCGTATAGTTTTCCATATGACTATTTTCAGTCATTTATAAGGTAGTTTATATTTACTGCACTTGTTCATACTATGAGTGTCTCTATAGACAGTATTTTAAACAGTTTTTGATTTCTACAATTTTGGCATTTATAGATGGGGTGTGTTTATTGAATTTATGATGAGGTAGGCTAAAGGCTTACTAACACAATGTTAAGAAGAATGTAAATATGGATTTATATAATTTTACCATGGCAGTGTTTATAGCTTGCAAATACGTTCTTAAAAGTGGTGTACAATAGAAAATTTTACAATCTGCACAGAATTCCTTATGTAACTCATTCTGGTTGATAAGAAGATTACACCAATTTTTATAGAGCCATTATTCATGTCACAATGGTCTGATTTATTTATTTAATAGATAGGTATTATATATGTATTTTAACAAATCAATTAAAATTATCAGGGCTGTTTTTAATATAACCATTTTCATATTGGCATAAACATAAGTAGCGCAGTGCGCACTTACATTACGGAGCCAACATATTGTACATTGTGTCACAATGGTCTGATATATTTACTTAATAGATAGGTAATATATATGTATTTAAACAAATAAATTTAAACTATCAGAGTTGTTTTTAACATAAGCGTTTTCATATTGGCATAAATACAAGTAGCGCAGATTGCACTTACACTACGGAGCTTATATATTGTACTAAGCTATGAGATTGAACTGTTAAGTTTTTCATTTGACAATGAATTCTCTTGGATGTTAGATGGGCAAAAAGGCAGAAAATGCTTATTTTATTTGATTTTACTTGATAGTATGTACCAGAGTAATACACAACTTTGATATCGTAAAAGCACATTGTATCTTAGGTGGGCTTGTACCTTTAAAGATATGTGATGTCATGATCACTACAAAAAGGAGAAAAGGGGCGGAGTACAAGTGATTTGAAAAAGTTTCCGAACTGTTGGAAATGAAAAGCATTTTACTTCGTGTTGTTTTAATTAACCAAAAGCTATTGAAGTTGGTATTACTTAAATAAATATATTTTCACTTTGAAATAACACAGTGTTGTCGATATTTGGATTTAAGGACTTCTTTCATTTGGACATAAGCGCAATGAAAGGAAATTTGGTCAGATAAACTTGTTTTACTTGGTCCGTTTGTCTGCAGCCTTTCCAAGTGTTTGGTTTTATTCTTATTGAGTTTGTGAATCCAGAGGAATACACATATACCCTTAGTGCTACACATGTGTACCATGCCTCACAATATGGATGTGGATGGTCATGTAGATGGGTATAACACATGACGACAGGTATATAATGTCCACCATAGGTCATGCATTCACATACCACTGCCTGGCCTGTAACAGTATGACCACTGGTACAGGGGTGCCATGGCCACATACTACACAGTAGGTATTGACATACAACTGCACTGCATTCCACTGCCCTGTCTGACATACATGACTGTTAGGGAAGGTCCAGCAGTGGGACATCTGGCTAATATCTGCTCATGACATCCCACTGGGTAGGTACACTCAGCTGCTAGGCATGTTAAAATGCACTGTGCAGGCTGCAGGCAGACTGGGTCAACACTGGCCTACACCTGCCAAGGAGGAATGCACATGTACCTGCATATACAGCAGGCTCCACAGGCATGTCACCGCACAGGGTAGGATACACCTGTGTGACAGTGCATATCCACAACCAATGTGAACACAGCCACAGCCACATATGGTTAGCTAGCATGGTATGACAGTATATGGACCATGTGTTTGACACCAACCTCATATGTGGCACTCACAGACTGTCCTACATATACTGGCCTGCTACACAGTTTGGTCTGGTAGGTGTCTGTGGTATGGGATGTGTGTTTATGGCCCTACAAACATGTACACCACTACAGTTCCATACAGTGGGGCAGCATGTAACATCTGAAAGTAGGGGAACTAGAACAATGTCATCTACCACAGTCTGTACAAAGGCTAAGGTACATATCAACACCACACACACTGTCAACATTCACCATAGGTACACATATCTCAGTACTTTAAGAACATCCTCAGAATGTGCAGGTAATGTAATGTAATGCAACCCCTGCTGTACATAACATGTGTAGCAGTCAGATATATCCATGGCTTTTTCTCAGATATGATGCCACAAAGTATGGTGTACAGCACATATGCACCACTTCATGCACAACATATTACAAAGGTTGACAGAGGTGTGGTTGGGAGCACATACACAAGGCCAATATTGACATGTTGCTGTGATGACCACATACATTTACTGTTGTTACAGGGTTGTTGCAACATATGTCCTTTAAGTGATATGACATCTGTGACTACCACAGCTTTCTCCATCTACTGACTGCAATCCTCACACTACCTTCAGAAGTCAACAGCTAGATGCTCCGTGGGTGACACATGCAGCCACAGACACAAGACTGCCCAGGCTGCAGATGACTCTGCAGATGGTGATTCTCCATCAACATAGAACTGACATGGCAGGTATTGAGACATGTACATCAGCCATATCCACCAAACACTGTGAAAACAGCATTACTCCAAATGCAGTACAGTGGCACTTACAGGTTGTAGTCAGGTCAGGTACATCCACCTCCCGTTTGATGCACTGTTTCCACAGTGTATGTTATTAGAGGTCACCGCAATCCATCTGGGATGCTGTTTGACACGCAACAGATCTAGTTCCTGCTCATAGTGGGTGACAAGGGCAAACACCATCATGATGTTCCTGGGTATTGGAGTGTGTTTCCATACATTTGGTGATGGGGATGTTACCACAGCTGTTTCACATGCAATCAGCTAGGGGAGGACTGTGATTTATGCAGAGGCCATCAGCTGATCATGAGCATTACTTACATTACACATGCTGCTGCCTAAGCAAAGCAGGTGTAGGTATCCATGTCCACCTGACAGGGGGTGGGGGTCACAGACAGAGGTTAATACATGTCAGGGAGGGTTGGGAGGGTAAAACTGAGGCATGGTTGTGTCACACACCTAGCAACACAGGGTATCAAACCCCAGATGACTATGTAGTGCTAGCACAGATTGCTGCAATTATTGGATTCACCACATAGGTTACCTGTTGTGGAGCACTCAGAACATATATGTGATGGTGAGTGACATATGCAACAGGGATACAGTAGCTGTATGGTAGGTGACATACACATGCCTGTCAACATGAACAGGTGCCAGCGTCAATACAGCCACACTCTCACAAGGACACATACACACATTGACAAACATGGCAGGGCCAGGTGTACAACTCATCGGTTGTGAGATTGCCACATCACATCACTGTACAGGTATTCCATGCACCACACAGGTCATACGAGGGCTGTACTAGTGAAGGGTATGGGAAGGTATCTGACATCAGACAGCATGCTGCAGTATGCCCGTGGGACTTGTAGGTAGTGTGGATGTGAACATCTGCAGCATGCAACACACACACAAACACACAGGGTGCCACTACTGACATGCATGTGTGCATTACTGCACAGGTGTGTGGTGTTTGACTGCACCAGACAGCTGTCCATGGCTAGGCAATGGGTGTACCTTGGCATCAGGCCACATGACAATAGTCTGGATTGTGGCTCAGGGATGTAGTGTCTGCATTTGCCCACACAGGCGGGCATTGTATCCCCTATCTGGTCACCTGGGTGACTACTGTGTGTGGGCATTGCTGTGCATTGCTTGCCATGTCTGTGTTCCTTCATCCATGATATGGACTGCATCTGGGATGCACACACCTCCCACATGTATGTACAGTGACATGTGGAACTGTACCTGGGGTGTCTGGCCCATGTTGTGAACACAGATTATCATCAGATGTGCCAGTCCTGCCCACCTGTGGCAGGAGCTGGTAATGGCCAGCAGCTTTACCCTTCACCTACATGGTGTGCATGCTATCAGCATTCCTTGGTGTCAGTGGCATCTGTCCATACGAGCATGTTGTCAGGCATGGTATGTCCATTGTGGGTTACATGTGATGGCACCACAGGTGGTGCAGTTGTCCATTGGAGAACATGGGGGAGGTGCACTATCTGCACGTATGTGCATATTGGACAGATGGACTGGGTGTCATGCCCTCTGTGGCCCACCGCTGTCACTCCATAGTTACTATTGGTGGCCAATGTGCAGTGTACTACTCACATATTGGCTGTTACCGAGGCATGTGTTTGTATGACGCATGGGGTGAGCGTGTGCTCTGGATAATACTGGGGTTGCTAACTGTGATTGCCTGGCCTTGATGTCACATGTCTGGGTATGGCTCTGCACCCCTGGCCTCTCAGCCATATCACATGTGTTATCCTTGTACAGTGGACATTGTGATATATAGTATGGCCACCATATAAGAAAATGCAAAACCCACTCCACATTGGCCACACAGTCACAACCACCTCTACATTGGATACGGGTTAAAAACACACACACACACCCACACACACTTGTCATGTTTGGGAGTAGAACCCCTACCTAACTAGTGTATGACACTACAGCACTATGCAGTTATAGTAAGCGCCACGGATATTACTGGGGTAGTCCTTGCCCAAAAGTGTATTTCACACTGACTAACATTAGCAGGATTGCCAAAATAGGGCTTTGAAAGGACTGCGAGAGACTAGCCTAAAATGCATTGCTCCCTACACAGACAGTGACACACACAATACATCCGGAACTGCCATGTGTGGGGATGGAACCCAACCACGCGTCTAATTCACAAGACAGCAGTACGCAGTTACAGCATGCGCTATGAAGATTACTGGGCTACAGCTCTTCCAGGGGAGTATTTATAGGTGGGTGACATCAGCAGCCTTGACAAAGGAGGGTATTCGACTTGTAAGGGATGTGAGTAGCCTAAAAAGCATTGCTCTCTACACAGTCAGTGACAGATAGACACGCACACATAGACTCAGACACGCACAGTTGCCACGTCTGGGGTTTGACCTCCTACCTAACTACATTATCACACTACAGCAGTATGGGTATGTGAAATGTATGTGGTGTGAGTTTCCTAAACACATTGCTCTCTACACAGTCAGACATGCACACATACACACACAGTTGGCAGGTTGGGGGCTAGATCTTCCAACTAACTCCTTAATCACAGTATGGTCATATAATGTTACGGGACATGCTATGGAGATTACTCGGCTATGATCATCCCAGAGGTGTATTTCAAGTTGCGTGACATCAGCAGCCTTGACAAAGGAGGGTATTTGACTTGTAAGGGATGTGAGTAGCCTAAAAACCATTGCTCTCTACACAGTCAGTGACAGATAGACACGCACACATAGACTCAGACACGCACAGTTGCCACGTCTGGGGTTTGACCTCCTACCTAACTACATTATCAGACTACAGCAGTATGCAGTTACAGCATGCGCTACGGAGATTACTGGGATACAGCCCTCCCAGGGGAGTATTTCAAGGTGGGTGACATCAGCAGCTTTGCCAAAGTTGGGTATGTGAAATGTACGCGGTGTGAGTAACCTGAAAGCATTGCTCTCTACACAGTCAGTGAGAGACAGACACACACTCACACACACACACACAGTTGCCATGTCTGGGGTTAGACCTCCTACCTAACTAGTCTATCACACTACAGCAGTACGCAGTTATGGGATGCACCACAGAAATTACTGGCCTACAAGTCTCCCAGAGGTGTATTACACATTGGATAACCTCAGCAGGCTTGTTAGGGTACCGCTATGGAGTTGCCAGTGTGTGCATGGCCCATACACCATTCATGTAGGGGTGACACGCCACAGATGGCCACACACAGGGTCATATATCACAGGTGTATGTCTAGGGCAACTAGCTGACTATGTCCTTGTACAACCATGTTGCACAGCTGGCACATGGAACACATAGTCTGTGGTGCTAAAAGGTACTGGTCGCTAGTAACTGCAGTGTGTGACATCTGCAACTGATGTTTTTGGGGCCCTTTGGCTGTGTGCACAGTGGGACAGGCATGGTTGGCTCCTTGTCATGGTCACCCTCTTCCACACATCTATATCCATCTGCATTTGGCGTATTATGGTGTGTTGTCCTTACATATATGTCTGTATTCCTATCCACTGTTTGTGCAAGGCATGAGTGGTGCATACTGACATGTGCCTGCAGTAACTATTGCAACCACTGGATTGTCTGGTCCACTGGTGTTTGCATACATGGCCTTCATGTGTTTAAGTGTGAGCATGCCCAGTATGATCTTTCAGTAAGTTGATGACTGACATTGCCTTCATTTCTCTAAGTGTGTGAGCATGCCTAGTAAGGCGGTCTGTTATGCATGCGTGGAGCATGTCCAGTGGTTTGTACTGCACAGCTGATCTTTGTGTTGTACACCGACAGGTAGCATGCTGTGTATGCAGGGTATCCACCGATCATTTGGCATTGACTGTTGCAACATGTCTGCATAGCGGGGGGTACACCTGGCTATTTTTATGTTTCTACACAGGAGTGGGGGGGGCACACCTGACTGTTACTGTATTTTTATGTGAGGTGGGGGGCACACCTGACAGTTGTACACATTTGCTAGGACTGTACTCATATGTCCTGTAGTCCGATTTTGTCAGTGGTCTTACCCATCATGCTGGCGATGCCATACCAGTGTACTTCCATTCTTACCTTTTGATTGCATACACATTAGTTTCTGACTTCCTAGCTGCCACAACTGACATCCCACTACCTGGCCTGCTGTGGTCTGTCTGTGTAGGCCCGGGTGGGGGTTAGCCATACACCTCATTCAGAGGCTATAGTACGGCATTTGTTTGTGTTTGTCTACACCTGTCCTGCTGGCTGTGACTGTTGTTGGGTATGTGACCCCCCCCTCCTGACTGGCATGTGTGAGTCACTTATCTTGTGGGTGTCCCAGTATTGCGGGTGGTGCTGCAGGGCTACCTATGTAGGATGCACGTAGTACACTGCCTATGCATTGTTAGGCACAGGTAGTGCAATGTTTGGCATCCCTTTTACTGTATGTGAGAGTCAGAGAGAGGTGCTATTCCCTGGGTCCTTCCCGTGTCAGTGTATGTGCTATGCGTTGCCTCTTTGCCAGGGCCAGGGCATACTGGGCATGCCTCCGTCTGCCTACTGGGGCAGGCTCAGGTTGTTCCTCTTCCGAGTCACTCTGTGCCTGTGCAGGCCTTGGCATTGGTGGGGGGCTATATGACCTTACCCCTTGCTGCTCCTGCTGCAGCTGTTTCCACATGATCATATTGTGTAGCATGGCACATACAAGGACGATTTGGGTACATGTAGTTGTTGAGTACTGCAAGGCTCCACCGGATGTGTCCAGGCACTGGAACTGTGAATTGAGTATCCCAATTACACACTCTATTATGATTCTTTTTTGTGCGTGTGCCTCATTATGGAGTTCTTGTTCGGGTGTGCATGCGTTTTTGATGGGTGTCACCAGCCACGGCTCCAGTGCGTATTCAGCATCCCCCACTAGGTGACCATGTGGGATGTCCCCACTGGCAAATTTCTGGTACAGCTGCGTCAGATGCCAGATGTGGGAATTGTGATAACTTCCAGGGCAGCCAACACATGTGTTCAGTATTATGCATCGCACACGACTTGGCAGTTGATGGAGGGGAAGCCCTTGCGGTTGATGTAGACCCTACCCTGCTCACCAGATGGTGCTTTGATGCATATGTGCGTGCAGCCTATTGCACCCACTACCTCAGGGTATTCCGCTATTTGGTGGAAGAGACGCATACTGCTGGCCAACTCCTCCCAGGTGAGGGGGAAATATACCTGCTTACCGACATGTGCTGCCATGGCATCCAGGAACTGGTGGAGTACCCTGGATGCAGATGTCTGCGAGATCCCCATCATAACCCCAGTTGGCCTTTGTAAGGTACCTGTAGCTAGTATTCTTAGGCCTACACATACCATTGTTTCCACTGGGATGGGTTCCCTTCTGTCAGTTCTGTGTGTCAGGCGTGGCCGGCACAGCTCAACAATCTGCTGTAGGAGGTCCCTATCCACCCTATAGCGCTCCACTATCTCCATGTAGCCCTTGGTAGGTCACCCTAGGTCTAGTACACTCTTCTCTGTCTCCTCACTGTGGGTTGATAGGCAGCATTCCCATCCTCTCCACCCTCAGCCTCTTCCACAAATTGTATGATAGCTATTGCAGCCCCTAACATTTTGCTGTTGTGAGTGTTAAAAGTTCCCCGCTTGTTTACACTGGTGGTATATGGTGTGGGAAAAACTGGAGAGGTAGGTGTTTGCATAGTTTATTAGTGGCATTCTGGGCTAGGCTGGTCTCCTACCTGTGTAATTGGCTGGTTCTGATCCGTTTCACCTGGCAGCGAACCTAGTACCCCTTGATTAACTTCCTACTGCTGCTTTCCCTTTCCATTGCCCTTCTGATTCATCCCGGGGGCATGCAGTGCAATCGATGTACTACAATGTGCACACTGCTGCTATTTCCTGGATTCACTTCCTTTATCTTCCTGTAGATTCCATTGCATGGCACACACACCCGCTTACACTGTGTCGTATGTGCTGGGCAGGTTTGGACACACCTCCTGGCTTTGCTGTGCTAAGCTGGATGCAACCCCGAGCCACAGGGCTCCAATCTGCTGACAGTATGCCTAACACTCCCACACATGATGTCACCTACCTCCTAGTCTTGCACTCAGCTATTCATACTCATACACTGTTGGGACCTGCCTCACATGCTGGGGAAAACTGGGATTCACTATCCTTCCCCTCATTTGTATAGTATTGCTTGCTAATGCATAGTTACATGTGTCACACTGTGCCTCCCTCCTTAGCAACCACTTCTCACTGGCCAGGTTGTCTTTTGCCTGCCATTGACTTGCATGGCGGAATACTGATTTTAGTTAGACTGTTTTTTTTTAGGTTTATTTTCTTATTTCCCCACTGGTCCCGTTTGCGAGCCACTGCCCTATGCTTCAATGGAAGTGATCAGGGGACATATCATAGAAGTTGTATTGTGTACATTAAGCATTGTTTGCAATGCCAATGGCCTTCTACTTGGCCATTGGCATGCTTCCTCAATGCTATGTAGCCTTTATTTGGAGCTGTCATAGCTCTGTTTTGGAGTTTGCAGTTCCGCACTCGGTTACTAACCGAGTACATTTCTGTATATTACGCTAGTCCTGCACACCCTGATTCCTGCTTCTTGGATTGCAAATTTACCTCATTTGCATGGTTTTCACCTGCAAATGGGGTGATTTGCATACTGGGGCTGGGGACGTCGAGCACTAGTGCTACAGCTCTAACGCACATCAGACGTGCACGTACGTGGATCGCTTGGCCGCCATATTGGCAAAATTTAACACTAATCATGCACGCCGTGCCTGTGTGGAGTATCAAAAATGGTGCATTGATGCTGTTGCTAACATGGTATGGATTGGAAGTATGTAGTTTCCAAATTGTGAGCACAGATCCCTATGTAAATGAGGTGGAGTTACTGAATATCATAAAGGGATAATTTGCATATCTCCTCTGTGTAGACAAATAACCTTGTCGGTGTCCACTCAGGAGGTAGCTGACATCAGGAGAGGGTGTGTGTACAATAACTACTAAGCTGAATGGAGCTTAGCTGTGCCTATTTGCACTGTGCTCAGCCATGCTGAGCATGGAAGTCTGGGGGGGGGTGCACTGACTTCTAAGCTTTGTTTAACTATGGGGTGTATGTTTCCACATGTTTCCACAGTGCACCACTGTGCTGAGCGTGGAAGCGTGTGGGGGGTGTTGACAGACTGCTAAGCTTTGCTTACCTACGGGGTGTGCATTTGCATGGCACACCACATTTCTGAGAGTATCTAAAGGCAATGATGTATTAATTAGTTTTTGACCCTTGTTTAACTTACAATTAAGCCTTTAAATGATGTTAATAGTATACTAGGCAGGTGCAATGCATTGTAAGTAGCCAACCACACAGGCAGCACCTACAAATAGAGCACTATAAAGTATGCATACACCCTACAATCTGATTTTGTCCCCCATACTCTGCACCATAGGAATACAAACATGGGAATGTCAACTGAAAGAATGCTAGGGGCTGCTACAGGTCTGTTACATCTTTATGTGGTAGATGCTGATGTCAGTGCTGCTGCTGACAATAGGCCTAGGCAGAGAAGGAGAAGAGTGTTCAGGCCTAAGGTAACCTTCCAAGTGCTACATGAGCTGGAGATTGTAGAACACTACAGGGTGGACAGGGACATACTACAATAACTCAATGAGCTCTGCTGCCCTCAACTCAGATTCAGAGCCAACAGAGGGGAACCCATACCAATGGAAACAAAGGTATGTGCAGCCCTTAGGATAATAGCCACATGTATTTTCTAATAATAGCCACATGTATTTTCTAAAGACTAACTGGACATGACAGGGGTCTCACAGGTATCAGCATCTATGGTACTCCACCAGTTCTTAGATGTCATGCTACCACATGCCAGTGAGCACATTTATTTTCCCTTCAACCCTGAGGTGAGGGCCAGCAATATGCAACACTTCTACTGTGTAGCACACTACCCTGAGGTACTGTTTGCCATAGACTGCACTGGAACTCTGGATGATGGCATCCATCAGAAATGCACACACACCCATGGAAGAATGCCATAATGAGGTACACACACAAACTAGAAACATCATAGTGCGTGCATTTAGGCTGATGAAGCCACTGTTCTGGTGCCTCCATATATCTGCTGGTGCCTGCAATACTCTCCAACCACATGCGCACATTATGTTTACAGTATGTGCCATGCTACATAATATGATCCTGCTGAAACTGCTGCAGCAGGATCTTCACAGGGAAGGGATACACAGCCCCCCACCACTGCCTATGTCACCACAGCCACACTCATAGGAAATCTCAGTGGAGGAGCCCCCTGATGATGTCCCTGTAGGCAGACAAATGCATGCTCAGTATGCCCTGACAGTGGCTAAGACACAATGCATAGTACATTCACTGACAACCTAGGGCCCTAGGGACTGACACCTTACTCCTACTCGCATACATATATTAAAATAGCTGATGACAGGCAACCCACACAACCTGTACCTATCCATGCATTGGCTGTGTACTGCTTACACCACATAGAATCATCCCTGTCTTTCAACTGCGGCATCCACAAGGTAAGTCTCTAACCTACACACTAATTGTAAGGATTAATACAATATGGTAACATTTCACTCTTTAACTTCCCCAAGTATTTTGGGTTTCTAATACGATGAGAGGAAGGGACCCCATCCCTAAGACAAAGTACAATTAAAGTTCATGAAATTAGTATTGTTTCAATCTTTGATGTCAGTTAAAAGTGTTTTTCGCAGCACCCAGAATGTGCCCAGTAATGACTCCTTCGGCAATTTGTATGGGGGTTACATGGCTTGGAAACATATCTAAATATGATTATAGATTCTTTTTTATAAGAATCATGCTCCTATTACTATTGGAACTCTGTGGGTATCTTTCTTCTACATTCCCCTCATTTCTGCCTGCAGACCCTGATATTTTATGACTTTATCTCTCTCTGTACACAAGACACTGCATTCACTGGGTATGGGGATTTCAATGATCAATGCTACTTTTGTCTTCTTTTTCTGGAACACTATATCCGGTTTTCTCGTATCTATCTTTTGAACTGTTAGTAATGGGCGATCCCATGTGATATAAACTTCATCATTTTCTATGATGCTTTGCGGCTCATGTTTCCAGTATTTTTCAGCCACTTCAATACCATAATGTCTGCACAATCCCCAGTGCAACAGTCTTGCCAAATTATTATGCCTTTCAGAATACAGTCCTTCTGCCATTAGTATATCACAACCAGCAATAAGGTGTGCTACTGTTTCTAAGTTGGTTTTACAAAACCTACATTTCTCATTTTCTCCCACATGTTCAGTGAACTTTGTAAACCAGCATGTACATATCCCACTATCTTGGGCCACCAATATTAACCTTTCATCTCTTGCTTTGAATTTGCCTCTCCTTACCATTTCTGTGCTCGTTCCTCATCAACATTAGGTTCTTTCAGACATTTTCTGTACTTGCAACTATATTAATGCATTTTCCACATTTCTTGCCCTCTCATCTGATCCTTCACCTTATATTCTTTCTTTTGTTTTTTTTTTGCACATTTAGTTGCTGCCTGAAATTTTTTACTTCTGGCTTGATTTCCATTCCTGCTTAACACCAATATGCTTCTGCTAGATTAAGCAGAGAAGTCATCTTAAACTTATTCTGCTCATGTTTCAAAACATTCATTACATTTGGGTCTTATGAGGTCAGTAGATATGTGTGGAGTCCCTCGATTGCAGATCTATACAAGTAATCAGTTTCAAGGAGGCCTATCCCTCCTTCGGAATGGGTAATATATAATCTTGGAATGCAATGATTTTTTTATAAATCATTTGGTGAGCATGGAGCATCCTTCTTGTTTTTCTATCTAATCTATCCAACACATTTTGGGGGCAGTCAATCACTCCAAAACTGTAAGTTAGGACAGGAAGAGCAAATTGGTTTATAACTTGGATTTTAATCCCTGATGTCAATGCTGCTTTCAGGATTAATTTAAGTCTTCTAAAGTATTCATTATTAAATTTTATTCACATTTGTTCATGTTTTATTGCTGGTCATCATCAATTTCCAAATATTTATACACTCCCTCTTGACCAAGTTCTTTTATATCACATTCTTTTCCCAAACTGATGTTTTCTTGGTGCTGCAGTTTTCCTGCTTTAGAGGTTGCTTTTGCACATTTATCAAGACCAAATGACATTTTTGTATCATCTGAAAAAGTTTTGACAACCTGCAGTTGTGTTGTCAGTTCCTCATCTCATGAGCTTTGTTTTGAAATCATTGACAAAGAGATGAAAAGTCTTTACACTTTGTTGTTTTCCAGGAGCCAAATTAGAGCCATGGCCTAAGCTGTTAAGTAAAGAGCTTAATGGGTTAAGGACAAGACAGAATAGCAGTGGTGACAGAGAGTCACCCTGGAATATCCCCCTTTGAAATTTTATCCCTGGGATAATAATTTGTTCTTTATCATGGCTTAATTGTAAAGTGGTCTGCCACTGTTTCATGGTCACTGTAATGTAGTCGACCAATGTAAGGTGTATCTTATACATTTTTAAGAACTCTTTTATCCATGAATGTGGGATACTATCAAATGCTTTTTTTGTAGTCAGCCCATGCCATACTTATATTCTTCCTCTTTTTACAGTTCTCCACTATGACTCTATTAACAACAAATGATCTTTTGTTCAATATGACTTTCTTTTATTGCCATTTTGTTCTACTGCCATAATTGAGTTTTCTTCTAAATGACTATAAACTCTGTAAGCATCAATTCCATGTATAGTTTATATGTTGTCCGAAGGCAAGCTATTGGTCTAGAATTTTTAGGGTAGCTTGCAGGCTCACTCTGAAGTAAGAGCATTGTTTTCCTGTTGTTAGCTAGGTTGACATCTGTTCAGGGTGTACATATAAATAGTTCTTACTCATGGCTAAATCTTCATGCAAAGATGTTAATATATTTAACCAAAAGATAGGTACTGCATCTGGGCCTGGGGTTTTCCATTTAGAGGCTTTTCTTAACTTTGTTTCAATCTCTCTGGCTGTTACTTCACCCCATTTCATATCCTCTACCTTTAAACTTCTTATTCTTTTTTTTACTTCTTCTATCCATTTAGCATCTTTGTTATGTTCCACAAGATCTTCATAAATATTTCACAAAATGTATCTATTTCTTCTTTTTTATTGGTGGTCTTTCAATTTCTTTTACCTTGTTTCCCAGTTCTCTATAAAATCTTTTTGGCCATCAATAAATTGCTTATATTGTACTTTTCCTTTATACTTATCTTTATATTTTCTAAGTTTTTCCACCTGTGCTGAAATTTTTAGCTTGTTATTTGTGATAGTGCATGATAGATCCCGGTCTTTTCTAATACTGCATATTGCTTTTATCACATCAATCTTTCTTAGTATTTTTTTTTATCTATTCCCTCTTCTATAGTCTTCTAACAGTGAGACTTCTTGTCTTAATTGCTTTATAGTTTTCTCTGTTTGATATTTCCATGATGGTATTCAATTTCTCCCCTTCCTTTTCCTCACTACCCTGTGTTCTTGTGGTAGAACTTTATCAGCTATTAATTTAGCTGCACGGTAATATATCCTGTTTACTTCTGTTATATCACATGGACATCTATAAACAGTCCTAATTACTATATTCATTTGTTTTATCAGTCTTCTGACTTTTTGGGTTTTACTGACCTTCTGCAGTCTATTTCTTTCATTGATCTTAATATATCTATGTCTAATAAATCCAGCAACACTTCTCTTAGCTCATTTTCTTCCAAACTGAGGGCACATCCTTTGTTTTCCATTTCCTGTGGGCATTCTATAGAAAGTTCTATAGCATCTTCCTGTGGCACATTCTCTTCAATTCATCCTGTGCCATCCTTTGCTCTGTCATATGGGAACTGACTGGTCTATCACACCTCAACATTGACCGCATCAGTTTCTACAGTTTCCTGTTCCTCCCCTTGCTGTCTTGCTTCAAGTGAATGTTTATACTGGCTTTCTGTGGAAGGCTCCAGAATATCTTCATACGGCACCTGACCAATTGCTTCTTGTTTCACTGGTTTCCCCTTAATTTGGATATCCACTGCTTTATCCTGTTGTGGTGCTTTCTGAATTAGATTTTCTACACTGAATCCTTCACTCTGCAGGTATTCCATAACCTCAATTTCTATTTAACTTCTCCATTACTAATCTCCTTTTCTACCGTTCTTCTTTGTCTTCTTATTTTTTGTATTGTAAAATTTTCTATATCCAGATTCTTTTGCCTGTATTTCTCTTCAAATATCTTTGGTGCTGCTCTTTTTGTATTGGTTAGTTTTGCTTTCTCCTTTGCAAAAATATTACACTATATTAAATGTATTTTTCTTTCTCATGCCCATATTTCTTTTTCAGAGGTCTTCTGATCTTCCTGCTTCTCCTTACTTTGGGGACTTACTCCATTATGCTGTGATGTAACCTGTGTTAGACATTCTACACCAAATCCTTCACTTCGTAAGCACTCCATAACTTCAACTTTTATTTTTTTTACTTCTACTTTACTAATCTTCTTTTCTATGTTCCATCTTTGTGGTGTTATTATTATTTTTTTTTTAATTGTGAAATTTTTCATATCCGGATGCCTCTGCCTGTATTTCTCTTCAAATATCTTTGGGGCTGCTTTCTTTATAGTGATTAATTTGGCTTTCTCCTTTGCATAAATATTGCACCATATCAAATCTCTCTTTCTTTCACATGTCCATATTTCTTTTTTATACTTTTCAAATAGCTCTAGGTTTTGTTGTTTATATTTTTGCACTTCCTGGGATGCTTCTTTTTCCCAACAGATCAAAGTTTTTTGATCTATAAACAGTTTTTCACAAATCTGTTATATTAATGAACACACTTTTTCATTTGAAGCTTTTGATAGTTTTTCCTGTGGGAGTATTTTTCTTTCCTCTAATTTCTCTCTTAATCATTTTGTATATCTTGTGTCTGGAAATTCTGGGCTGTTTGCATAATCGTAACAATACATAAGTTCTTTCTTATCCTCTGTAGTCCACTTTATCATCCTTATGGCTCTTCTTTGGCCTATCAGTTTTTGTGATTTCTGTGGATTACTACTCCTTTCTAGAACAGGGGGGCCATCCTCCCCTGGGCCTGGCCTGGCCCCATTGTATAAAGGTTTCCGTAGTTTGAGGATTCTACACTGTCATCTTTTCCAGTCCTGGCACCAGTGTGCACCCAGCTCTCTTTTTTTATTTTTAACTTACATCTGTCCATGATATATGCTATATAAATACAGTCTATATATCAGTGTCGTCTTGGTGAGATTTTTGTGAAAAACAGGGTCCACCCCATGAAGACACTCACCAAGACTTGAGGATGAATTCAGTTTCAGCAATAATACTCTCCTTTACTTGCTGACTTATCATCTCTCTATTCAGACCATATGTATGGATCTGCTGCTGTTATGCAAGGAAATATAGTGGCTATTTTGACAGATGTAAAATCCACGTGGGACTACAGATAGTCCAATAGTATGTGTTCTTTAATATTCACTAGGCCTCGTGGTTGGCAAATTCACAACATCAGGCAAGGGAGATGTTGAGCAGTGGTCACACTGATCATGTGCTGTTGTTCCCCCACCCCAAAACAGCAGTGTATCCATATAACCGCTTTAACAGAAAGCCAGCTATGGTATATCAGTGGACCAGGCAATCTTAGGGCTGTAACATAAATATCACTAACACTTTGTATGTCTGTCCTCATGCAAGGATAACAGTGTACATACTTATGCTGTTGATTGTGCAATGAATGACTCCTCTCTGTCTGGTGACCTGTGTGGCTCAGTGGACTAGGGAAGCTAGCATTGGTGATGGTGTTGATGGTTCTAATCTGGAATTACTCACATATTTTGCATGTGAGGTAGTAATATGTTGTTTTTTTCACAGACTGTCATACTTCTTAACCTCTTAGTGCAAGAAATTTGGATAAAGCCAAAAAGATTGGGGGGACAAAGGCCCAAACATAGGGTAAGATTTTAAATATTGTTCTCATAAACCTATAAAGTTACTAAAATTAAAGGTGTTGCATTATTACATATTTTCTGAAGGAAATAAAGACTGAAATGCAAAGGCTTGTCTCTATTTAGTATAATGTAGTGACATCAATATTCAATAATTCACCCGAAGACCACAATTGTATGAGGAACAGACCAAACATTTGAGGAAAAACTCGATACATTCTATGAAAATAAGAACAGTTGAGAGGTATGCAGACTGTCAGTCTGTTGGTGGTGTAACATTACCGACCTCAGTCACATATTAAGTACAGCACACAACTGGGGAACTCTGTGGATATTTTGAGTGAAGTGCAGTACTGCAGAAACAGGAGTGGATGTTAATATCTGTAACATACAAAATCCCAGACCGGAGTACAGGTATGTGTGGCCTGCAGTCACTTTATAAGTACTGACAGTCCCACTGGGCATGCCCAGACAGTTAAAATGAGTGCAATTCTGTTGCCCCTTCATCAAAATGACCTGTTATGTATAAATGTCTATACATATAGACATATACTTATACATATCCATCTGTCACTATCTCTGTCTCTCTCTCTCTTTCTCTCTCTCACACACACATGTATAGTTTATCTACTGCTATGTAGCATCAAATAGAATGATACATACACTCCCCCATATATCTACATAACACAATGCACATATGGACAGGGCACAGTTTCCCTACCCACAGGCTCACCTATGTAACTGCAAGCAGCCACATTTGGCCATACTGGTAACTGTACACACATAGCTAGGATAAAAACAGTTATTTCACAGTTATGGTACTATATGCAGATAACAGTTAAAAGCTTTAGCACTCTGCAGGCCACAGATGCCATTCAACACAAGCCTACTTTGTGTAATGCACAAGTACTTTGCCTGCAGTCACATATACAGCAGACTTAATCTGTGGCATGTGTGATAAGTACTGTGATTTGTAGTGTATCATACTAGATAGGTTGGGTTCTAATCTCACTCCAGCCCACTTTGTGTGTGTGTGTGTGTGTGTGTGTGTGTGTGTGTGTGTGTGTGTGTGTGTGTGTGTGTGTGTGTGTGTGTGTGTGTGTGTTTTCCTCTGCTAAACAACAGACATATCATCATGGACTAGCTACCTGCAATGGTTATGCACTTTTTGGGCCTATAACTTGCTGCTGGCTTACAAACTGCCCCCTGCTACAAGGCCTAGTGATGTCAGCCACCTTAAGACTACCAGCTGCGAATGTATCGTCAGCCATAAGCCATGGCACATGTGATAAGTACTGCAACATTTAGTGTATAAGTCTAGATAGGTAGGGGTTCTAATCTCCCTCCAGCCCACTTCATGTGTGTGCCTGTGTGTATATATATTCCCCTGCAAAATAATGTACATGTTCTCATGGGCTATCTACTTGCAATGGTTACGCACTTTTTCAGCCTGTAACTTGCTGTTGGCTTTGAAACTGCCCTCTTCTAAAAGGCCTGATGATGTCAGCCACCTTAAGACTACCAGCTGACAATATCATAGCAGATGTAAGCCATGGCGTATGCGATAATTACTGTGATCTATATTGTATAAGACTAGATAAGAAGGGGTTATAATCTCACTCCAGCCCACTTGGTGAATGTGTGTGTGTGTGAGTATATATATATATATATATATATATATATATATATATATATATATACATATATATATATATATATATATCCATATGGCATAACCTTGGTGACAGACATAGGGTTTTGCAGTGTTTTATTTTTAGCAGGTGATGTGACCTCCTAAAGGGCTGACCACCACAAGGTCTGCTTATGTCATCAAGCATATGTCCTAAACTGATAGTACTACCAGACATGAGGTGTGTTGTGTGCAACACGTACTGTGATCTGTAGTATGTACCATTACAAAAATAAGTGTTCACATCTACATACAGCCAACTTGCAATGCATGTGTGCCTTGACATGTCCAATATGCAGTGGTTGGAAGTGGTGCAAGCCTCAATATGAACATATTTGTGTGTGAGCCTGTTAGAGCATTGTACATCATGTTATGGAACCAAAGGATGTTTTAACTAAAGTAGAATAATGGCCATAGAGCCCTCACAATCATAGACATCATCATACCAGTAGTTACAGGATCAGCACATATTGCCCCAGTCCAAGAGGGACACAAGCAGATGCCCTGTGTTAAAATGATGGTCACCCAGCGAATCAGACAAATAACATGTGCTGAGGTGCACTGAGGTGCCATTAGGCAGGGCTCTCTTCCAAGGGTACATTTCAGTCTGCTAGACAAATCTCTCCCAAAAACATGTAGTACTGACATCACATACTAGGTTAAAGTCCTTACAGTGAGTCATCCATCTACTATGCTATATAGCCAATATAACATCATACAACATAAGGTGCACAAATGTATGTGGTGTACTCATGATAAATGCCAGCATATGGTATCTGTCAGTAACCAATACAAGTGGCATGGTTATCCAACACTGCATTACACAATTACATGTTAACTAATATAGTCACCCTGTAACAGGCAGAAAGGCAAGGCTCAGCATTTTTAAAATCCACAGGTTTTATTAAAAGTTAGCACTTTCGCAGGGTTCACCACTGCTTCATCAGATCTGACACCCCCACTTGTGCCTTACTGTGATCACCATCATCATCAGAGTCCAAAACGACACTGACATCAGGTTTTGTAGGGTGCAGACACCAGCCCTTCATGTTCACCTGCATTAAGAAAAAAAAAGCAGAATATTAATACCTGCACTATTGTGTACAAAAAGCCTCCAAGACTCATAACAGTGAAGACCCGCAACTGGATTAGTGTCAATCAACTTTCTTCTGCACTTTTGTCCACAAAACACTTCCTCAAAACAAAATACAAATTCAACTCAGGACCTTTATAACAATCACTTGAAGTAAATCAAGTAAAACATGACCAGTGATATTTACCTTTTAATCAATCAGTATGACATTATATTTGAAAAAACAACACCTAAAAACCCAGTACAACTCTCTTAACAAATATATGGAAATACATATTTCATTGCCTAATGTATTTACCTTCAACATTTTGTATTTTAAAAGGCATTTTAGATTCCTTGCCTCATTTAAACCAGATATGTTATCTGCTCTTAACTGTAACTGTCAAAGTGTGTCTGCTTGTTGAACTACACTCCTGTGACTATCCCTTCTAGAAACCTTAGGTACCTGTTCCAGACTGGAATTTAAAAACATCCTATACTGTTTACACACATAGTTATGTATACATAGGACATTCAGGCTCTTAACCATACGAGAATATAATTGTTCCTTAACAAAATAAGTGTCATGCTTACCAGGAGCAAGACCATGGCCTTGGGCAATACTGACAGACCTGTGAAAAGTTGAGGGAGGGGTAATGTCAGTGCCACAACATGCTGCAGCACATCAAGGAAATATGTTCCTATATCTCACATTTACAGTAGCTACTGTGTTACTTGTATATAACTGAGGTTAACCTCCCCAAGAACAAAGACCTGACACTCACATAAAAGTATCTACAGCTTGACACACTTACTGCTACAGTATTACAATGCAGATCACACTAAGCTTACCTGCATGCTCCTCAGCTGTGGAAATTGTGGCACCTATCTCTGCGATGAATGGTGTGATGAATGCATGGAAGCTGTTGTGTGGCTAGGTATGCCAGGAATTCCAAAATGACCATACATGGTTGTTCCGCTGTAGGCCCTCAACCGGTGACAACACAGTCTCTAGTTACATCTGCTGCCCTTCATCGTGCAGCATTTATCATGTTGGTTGCCCAGTGTTGAACCTGCTTATATGTCCTACCCTGCTGGCCCATGCCATTCACATAACTGACAAGATTTCCCCACAATGCAGCCCACTGTTTCCTGCTTTGTCTCCCCCTGGATAGTAAGATGTCATAGTGTTGCCTTAGTGTTTGCAGTATAATTCCATTCTCCACATTCAAGAAGGTTGCATGGCATCTACGGAACATAATTCCTGAAAAACAACAAAAGAGGAATACATTACAGAATCACACATGTGGAAGTACACTATGTACAGATACAGCAAGGCCAAAATTGCTGGCACTAACCACTGCTTGCTCAAACATGTCATACTCCACTGTGTGCAAACAAACAAAGTGTGTGGATATAACTGAGATACTAGCAATGTTCAGGTATTCTGGTGTGTGCCATGACAGCTAGTGCTGTATTACCATACACACAACACACATGTATACTGTGGTGTGCCCCTATGGGCAACCCCTCAATAATATGTCATACGAACAATGTCACACAAATAGCAGTGTGCTATTACAGCCACTATAAAGGGACAGTTCAACGAGATCAGTGCACTGAAATGACAAAAGACAATGCGCCCTTGATGTTTTGTATGTCATGTGTCGGTATAAGACAGCAGGAGGTCACTGACATGTCATTAGCATGGGTCTAAGACAGGTTTAATGGTGTAATCACTTTTCTTTCTAAGTCTGTTTACCCATCTGCAACCTGTTGTACATAAAAACATTTACATACCTGATGGAGAGCAGTACTCCTCTGTTGATATGCGGTGATCATATAGTTGCCACAATGGCGTACTCAGTGTGAGGAAGGTCTCATACAGAATGGTTCTACATAGCCAGCTGCTTTCCTTTTAGACATGCTTCTCCGCAGCAGGTGATTACCTCTAAACCAGTTTGTGGTTCTGAAATGCTAACTGCAGCCAAAACAGCTGATTTGCACTATCATCACCCAATGACATGCCACAACTGTAAAATATATAAGGCCTTCATGTAGATTAGGGCTCCTTTCTGATATATTGTGCTGGACATTACTGGGGTGAGGAGACTACATCGTTGCAGAGGGTTGGTCTACAGCAGGCACCTTTACATAGAGATGGGTGTGCTACAGGCTACAGCTACTGCTGCAGGTAATAGACAGGCAGAGAATGTGAAGACATTGGAGGACAGCAAGCTGTAGGAGTAACTTTGTGAGCTGTGTCAGTCTTGTTGTAGAGCCAGACCCAGAGTGAGAGTAATAAAAAAGGCACAGATACTGGGTAAAATGCTCAGTATTCACCTCAAAGCGAAAAATAACAACAAAATAACGAACAAACCATGACTGAAGGAAGAAAACAAACAAAATTTAATGAGAAGTTAGCGCTTTCACAATCCAAACTGATCGCTTCTTCAGACTTAAATCATACTACTGAACAGCCAAATTTAAATTTAAAGACAGCCTATCACAGTGGAAAATGTACTAACTAAATTGGGACATGCGTTTATCTAAAAGCTTTAATTACTTAAACGCTAAAAATATTTAAAAATGTACAACTATTAGTAAAATGTATAAACAGTACATATTAATACAAAAAAAAAAAACATTTGACACATAATTTTAATGTTTCAATGGTCTGGCTTTCAAAATAGGTTTAAGTGATACTATACCATTAATTCCAGGGGGTTTATCAGCCTGCAGTTTCATAATGTACTTCTGTTCAACTTCCTCTTTTTTGTTCTTAATGTCTCCACCTCTCAAGCTTTCTGATAAAATCTCTAATACAAAAAAGTTAAAAACATGCATCCCTTTTTCTTGTACATGCTTAGCCAGTGCACTAGTTTCCTTATATTTTACAGTGTCCCTCATATGTTCCAGGATTCTATATTTAAGGCATCTATTTGTTATCCCGATATAAAAAGCATCACAGTATTTACAAAAACTAAAATAGACCACATTCTGCATTTTACAATCTGATAGAAGTCAGCCTCAACTTTAAATTTCTGACTTCTGTGTGAAAAAGAAGAGCCTGAATATATGTACTTAGAGGCTGTACAACTTCTTCAGGGGAAAGTGCCTACTCTGTTAGAGTATTTCTTGCTGGTCATTCCTGAGGACTTATAACAAAGCTGCCTCTTAAGTGACTTTCTATTAATAAATGAGAAATGTGGTACTGTATCAATTACATTGTCTAGTTCAGTTATTGATGTTAATATATTCCATTTTTTTTCAAAAATGTTACAAAATAACTTGATATCACTAGAGTATGATACTGGAAATCTAATGCTGTCATTATTAGCCAGAGAATTACTAGGGCTCCCTTCTGTTGAATAGGAAAAATAAGGTTTGCCACTACTATTACGTACTTCATACATATGACTGACAATTTCATCTATCTCAGTTTGATTATAGCCCCTATCCATGAAATCTTTCCTCAGTACAGAGACTGCTGCATTTAACCCATCATCTGTGTTAAGAACTGCCCCTTGAGAACATTCTTACTCACATGTCTAGGGTGCATACTTGATTTGTGTAGGATGCAATTTTTTCTGCTAGGTTTTCTGCACAGGTCTGTAGTTAATCCCCCAGGTTGTATCTTACTAACGTTTATATCTAAAAACTCTATTCTCTCATTAGAGTACTTATAAGTGAACCTCAGGAAGTTGGTAGACATGTGACGATAATCAATAAATTGTTCCAGTCTTTCTACTGTACTTCCCCATAAAAGGAAGACGTCATCTACAAAACGTACATACCATAAAACTGCATCAACAAAACCATTGACTTGGAGTAGAGTATTGTGTTCCCAATGTACCAATGCTAGGTTGGCATAGCTATTGGCACAAGCTGTGCCCATAGCCATGCCAAACCTTTTGCACGTAAAATGTCTCATTAAATATAAACACATTATTCTCCAAAATAATCTCAAGTAGGTTACATATCAGGTTAATTTTAGCAGAAGTAAAAACTTTTTTAGTACATAGCAATTCACGTACATTCTCAATGCTCCATTCATTAGGTATTACCGTAAAGAGAGATACTATGTCCATTGTAATAAAAAGAAAGTCATTCTCGATAAGCCACGTTGCTTCGCTAGGGACGGCTTGCACCTGTCACCCTTAGGCTTTCGTATACTGGCCAAGGCTCTTGCCACCCCCATAGTGCCTTTTTTAGGCAAGGCTCAAAGGACAAACCCACCTCCATAGACAACCCAAGGATAAAAAAACTAAAAGTAATGCTACTCAATGCCAGAAGTCTAAACCTCAAGATGCATGCACTCGAGACTCTCCTCACTATGGAGAAAATCGATGTCTGTGCAGTAACAGAAACCTGGTTCAAGGCTCCTGAGAGCACCCCAGCACTACCAGGTTATAACTCATACCATACTTTTCGGCCCCAAAAATCGGACCAAAGCACAAAAGGAGGGAGAGTATCTATATTCATCAAAGATACCTACACCTCCAGGTTAGTGGCACTGCATGAAGCATCGGAGACCATCCATGTGCAACTAACAGAGGGCAAAACTGCCTTTCAGTTTATAGCCTGCTACAGATCATCCTCCCTTTTACAGGAACCCCACTTGGCATTCCTGAGAACACTGGAGAATATGAAGGTCTCTCCAAATACCATGATATTGGGTGACTTCAACTACCCAAACATTGACTGGGAAAACTACTGAAGCCCAAACATCCTTGCCCAACGGTTCCTTGAATTTGTAAACTCTAACGCTATGGAACAACTGGTCACCACTCCCACAAGAGGGGACAACATATTGGACCTGGTCATCACCAACATGGGGACTCTATGTTCCACACCAGAGGTAAACCCCTCATCGGTAAGATCAGACCATAAACTAATTTACCTGGACATCCATATCCCATCCCCACCCCCAGCCAAGGAAACCACTGTAAAAAAATTCTCAAAAGCTAACTTCACACTTCTCAAGACTGAGGTGGAATCCTTCAAAGCCCCCGGGCCAGAGGATAATACTGCCCAATCTTCAGAATCCTTTACAATTGCATTCTATGAACACATGCAGGAATGCATGGAACATGCTATCTCAAATACAACCAAGACTCACTCCTCCAAAAACAGGAGACCTGTCTGGTGGACTCCGGCCATAAATAAGTTATACAACAGAAGGAGGAAGCTACTACATGATAGAGCAAAATCCCAAAAAGGGAAGGTATCTCTGATCAGTATTAGCAAGAAACTACGATCCCTCATAAAATCATCAAAGGCTAGCTTTGAAAGAAAAATTGCCCTAGACACTAAAGATAATCACAAGGCCTTCTTTAGTTATGTCAGGAATATGGGTGGAAACTCCCAGATATGCTCTAAATTGATGCATAATGGTACAAAATATACTGAACCTACAGACATAGCCAACATCCTGGCAGACAGGTTCAGTGCTAACTTCTCCCCCCCTTCCCCCCAAAGGAGCAAATGCCTATCCCAACTGAATGTACCTTCCCTGACATCACAGATGCACAGGTGAAAGCTGCCCTCTCCAAAGCAACATACACAGCATCTATGGGACCAGACGGTGTCCCAGGCTGTGTCTTACACAAGCTCCAAGAAGAACTGAACCCTCACATTAAGTCACTGTTCAAACTTAGCCTTACTACAGGATATGTACCCAAATAATGGCGTACAGCTACAGTGGTCCCACTCCACAAAGGTGGCACCACAACAGACCCCGGGAACTATCGCCCCATAAGCCTGACTAGTCTGATCTGTAAAGCTATGGAGCATATTATCATGGAACTCATAAACAAAGACATTGGGAACCTCCAGACACTGGACCCTACCCAATTCGGCTTTGTTAAGGGCAGATCTTGCCTCTTAAACCTAGTTGATTTCTTTGAAACAGTTACCAAAGTCATAGATGAGGGCAAGGTAGTCCACACAGCCTACCTGGACCTCGCAAACGCCTTCGACACAATACCCCACTCGGGCATCATTAATAAGCTTACCTGCTTAAATATCGACCCCTATATCACAAGATGGGTTGCAGAATGGCTCAGGGATAGAACCCACATGGTCAGAATTGCAGGTGCCACGTCCGAATCCAAACCAGTTACAAGTGGCATCCCACAAGGCTCAGTTCTGGGACCTCTCTTATTCGATATATACTTCTCTGAGGTACAGGCTAACACAGGGGGACTATGGCTGACAAAGTTCGCAGATGACTGCAAACTGGGAGCCATAATCGACTCTCCAGCTGACACAAGCATCCTCCAAAAGGGTCTCACGGAGACAGATGCTTGGTGCCAGAGCCACGGCCTCAATAAAAAGTGCATAGTCATCCCCTTTGTGAAAAACAAAGTGCCCACAAATTACCACATAGGTGGTAATCCATTAAGTATGGAGGAAGTAATTAGAGATTTGGGGACCCATGTAGATAGTAATCTCTCCTTTGATAATCACGTTGCCAAAGTGGTTAGAAAGTCCTTCTATATAGCCACCCTTATCACGAAAGGGTTCGCATCTAGATCAAGAGAGGTCATTGTGCCCCTCTACTCATCACTCATCAGGCCTATAATTGAATACAATGCCCCTTTTGGGATGTACCTTAACTGACACCTGCAGCAACTGGAGAGACCCCAAAAGTACCTCACCAAGAGGATCATGGGCCACAAACAGATGTCCTATGCAGCTCGACTAAAGAAACTCCAGCTCTACTCAGTTGCTTACCGCCTACCCAGAGGTGATCTATGCCTGACGTACAAAGCCATGTCTAACCCAGAATTAATGGACATGCTCCACCTCGAAAAATCCAAATCCCTTAGAGCTACACGCTCCAGGGGCTTAAACCTCAGCACAAAAATAAATAGGTCATGCTGGAGGGACAGATTCATTTCCCAGAGGCTCCCCTCACTCTGGAATAGAATCCCAATTCATGTTAGACATAGCCCCTCACTGACCCTCTTCAAGTGAAATCTGGACGCGTGGATGGGAAATCGCAAATTCACCCCTGGGATCTCTTCTGTGTCCCTGCTTGACAGAGGCACAGTAAACTAATCTTAAAGGGCTACCTTCTGTGACCGTCTATACAGAGGCACAGTAGGCTAATCTAATAGGGAGGCAAAAGCCAAATACACTCTGGCTAGGCTTATAAATGCCCTAGGGCAGATAGCCTAGTATCTACCTATGAACCTATGAACCTATTATTCAGCTCTCTCATTTTACCATAAAATAAGTCAAGAAATGTCTTAGTGTCTCTTAATATTGTACCACAAGTTTCCAAAATGGGGTGCAAGCTCTTCTCTACAAAAATGGATATAGCCTTAGTTGCCCAGCCTCTACTTGAGACTATAGGTCTCACTGGGGGGCACGTCAGATCTTTGTGTACTTCTGGTAGTCTGTAAATAATAGGAACTACCGGATTGTCAACAGAAAAATATTTAAAAAGTTCCTCCGTAATTTGACAGGACACTAATAAATCAAAAATCAGGACAGGAATTTTATTAATAACACCTCTAAACATAGTTTTAGAGATTTGCAGGTATGTTTCTCTGTCATTCAGAAGTTCAAGCATCTGCTGCACATAAAACATTTTGTCCATAATGACAATGCTTCTCCCTTTATCAGCAGGTCTAATCTCGATGGACTGCATTGCTTTTAGTTGTGTGAGAGCTTCAGATTAATTTCTATTTAAATTATAAAACATTGCTGGTCTATTACCTAAAAAAGCTTCCCTAATTTGCTTCTCACATACATTAACATATGCCTCTACCATGGGATGCATCTTACGTACAAATGTGCTGGGTCTTTTAAAACAATAATCATTCCCAGCTTCCTTGTCCTTAAACATGGTTTTATCAACAAATCTACCATTACTGTCTTTTGTGCGGGAATGAAGGAAAGTCCTTTATTCAGCAGTGAAGACTGTGCTTCTGTTAATTGAAAAGAAGAAAGATTTATTACCAGGTTTTTTGATTCTTGCTGCGATTTATCATTCGGTTCTGGCATATATCTCCTTCTTGTGTTTGACGAGTTCTCCTTCTCCTCCCTCTGCTCTTCACTCTATCTCTGATTGGTAATGCATTTTTCAGTACAAAAGGTAGAACTGGAGTCTCTACAGTTTGTTGGGCAACAAATGGAAAATAAACTGTTTCATTACTTGAACTGTTTCTAGCATTGTTAGATACTGAACTGTCTCCCAAAGGTCTTTTACTTTCCTTTGACTTCTGGGATACAGGGGGAGTTGTTGAATTTCCTCCAAGATTGCACTGCAGTGCGGAAGATGGAAATCTTTACATTCTGCACTGTATGGAGATGCCCATTCCACACGGTCAACATTTCAAAAGTCGATCATATGGTTTCGGCCATATAGTCTTCGACTTTGTGAAATCTTGACCATATATATATATATATATATATATATATATATATATATATATATATGGATTCCATACATTTGGTCTAATTACACTTAGTCGAAAATTATTCCAGGCATTTCACTTCACTGAAAACTCACTTGACTGAAAGCTTACTTGGTCAAAGTTCATTTGGTCAAAAATGGAATATAGCCCCTGCACCACTGCAGTGCAGCCCTGGAGTGAGAATATTAAATAAGGGTGTGTGTGGGGGGCACAGCCCCCCACATTATGCCAAACGTTTTTACTAAAGATATATATATATCAATGCATTTCTAATGGATATACCTTCTTATAATAGTGAATACATTAAAAATATGTAGGGGGCTACGCATCCCACCCCCCCCCTTATTTAATATTCTCACTCCAGGGTTGCACTGCAGTGGGGCAGTGGCTATATTCCATTTTCAACCAAATGAACTTTGACCAAGTGAGCTTTCAGTCAAGTGAGATTTGTCCTGCAAAATATTATGTGTCGACAAAAAATATCCCACTTTGGGGATTTGAAAAGGTAGTAACCCAAGTTAATGTTTACACAAAGTTTTTTTTTAAGGAAGGAAAGAAGAAGCATCTATTTATTTAGGAAAAGGAGTAAAGTATACTGGTAGGAAAACAAACATGGTGAAAGATGAGTAAGGACAGTTAACATATAAACAAGAAGATACTATTGGAATTGTAGAAAGATATGTTGAAAATGTATGATGAAAATGTAAGTGGAGGAATATGGAAGATTGTTAGAATTAAGTAAAAGGTAGCTAAAGAGATGGAGAAAAAGATAGAAAGAAAATACGACAAAATGTTACAAAAAGGGGGTAAGCAAACCCAACATGGAATCTGGATGGATTAAGGTAAATTGTTTTTATAAAGAAATGCCAGAATATGTTAAGGAAGTGTTTATAGAAGTATTGAATGAGTGAATGGAAGTAGGTATAAAAGAAGAAGACATGTGCAAAGAGGTAATAAAGTATATATGGATAAAGGAGAAAGGGAAGACATAAAAATCTGGAGACCAATAACGATAGGGAATATTGATTATAGAATGTTTAGGAAACAATTCCATAAAACATGTTGACTGTTAATGCTGAACAATAATGTGTGGAATTAAAGAAAGAAAAGTAGATAAAATGCTTATAACAAAAGGAATAATATATTGTATAACAAAAGAAAGGGGTGAAGGTTCAGTGATGGTAAGTAGTGTGAGTAAGGAGTTTGGTAGTATTTGTCATAACAAATGCTGAATATTCTGGAGGAATATGGTACAGGAAAAATGTTAAGAGGGGTGGTTAAATGCTATATGAGAAATCTCATATATCTGGGATGGTACATGATTGTATAGGAGAAAAAAAATCAAAGAAGGGGTTAACAGGGTTGCCCACTGAGTATGTGATTGCTTGTAATAGTAATCGATGCTGTGATACAGACAAGTAGCTTGCAAATGAAGGAAGTTAAATGAAAAACAGTTAATCAATTAACTAATTAATAAATGGGAAATGAAGATAATTTGGTTGCAATAGCTAAAAATAGATAGTGAATGACAGAGGTAATTCTCAGAAAAGACGACATGTTAGGAAAAAGTCGATAAAACATTAGTAAACAAAAATTAAGGGTTTTGGAGAACTTGCAAAAAAATTATGGTATTTGTTTCTCAAAAAAGGAAATATGTGTCTTAGGCATAACATTTGGGAGATTCTTATATTATAATAGAACAACGGAGGGAGATAAAAAGTAAGAAAATTGATTGACTAGTAGAAGCCATATCTGTTATCATTAAGAAAAAATGTGCATATACGTTAAGCACATATGCATTAGGGAAATTAGCTAATTTAGAAAGTGTATTTATGATTCAAGGCTGTATGAAGTATACATGTCTCTAGATTAAATGCAGTAAAAAAAAAAAAAAAAAAAAAACAGGAGTTATATACAATGTTAAAGAGAACTAGCTTTTTGGATGGGGTGGTTTTGTACATCTTTGTTAAGTTTTACAAAAGGTTTATGAAAGAAAATCTATATTAGGAAGAAAAAGTATAAAAAAGTATGGATGAGTAGAGTTAAAAAAGTATTATTTTTCTTAAATTACAATTAAAATCAAACACCACCTTAATGTCCATATTTGCACAAACATATTCAAGACTATTTTTAAACACCCTTTCTCTCTTTTTGTTGCATATGCATGTAAAGCTATAAAGTTATTTCTCCCCTCTTTATTTCCTTTTTTTAAATATAAACCTCATAACTCATGTACGTATCTCTCTCTTTAATTCCCATTTCTAACCATTCATTCATTACTTCTATAAAAATTATTTTTGCCATTCTTTTATTTCTTTATACATACCATATTCAATTCCATCCAATACTGTTGCAGAATTCATGTTAATATCTTTTAGAATGTCATACAATTCTTTCATAGTTATTTTTTGTTCTTAATACTCATTATCTTCATTACTTAATTTTTCACCTTTATAAATTTGTTCTGTGTTTTCTTCTCTTTTAACAAATAATTCCAGTACACGTTCTTTAAATATTTCATATATACTTTCTTGTTGTCTTATTTGCTTGCTTTCCTAATTTTTTGATTCTCTTACTATTTTCCTTCTTTTATCATTTTAAGTCAAGTATGGTGCTACCTCTTCTTTCTTTTCTTGTAAGCAATATGTTTGTTTATATAACAATTTGTTAATTTTAATTTGATTCATTTTACATATTGCTTTCTTTTTCATAAAAGGAATTTTTCTTCTCTACTAAGTCTTTAAATGTTTCTTGACTTGATATCTTATATATGTATTTTACTTTTCTTTTTTCCTTCATATATTCTAAAAGCATGTTTTATATTTCTCTTTAAAACTAAGCCATTAAAGTGTCTAATTTTCATAAAATTCTCTCATATTCATATGATTTTTCCATAGTTCCATAAGTTCTTTTTGCTCTTCTAAATCTAATTCATGTTTAGTAATCCTCTTTATTCATTTTCCTATTCTCATATATTCTTCATTTTCCTGTACATTAACCCATATAGTCACATGATCTGAAAACCCAGCCGACATAATTCCTTTTTATAAACTCTCAGATATTTAAAAATAATCAGTTTCTGTCCTAATTTCATTCTTTTTTTCCTCAAATATTTTTTTATTTTCAAGTAAAATAACATTTACATAATGTTTTTAAATATCATTTTAAACAACTATATACAATATTTACAATAGCCTGACTTTCAGTTACATACACTGCATGTTATTAAATATAGAATTAACAGAACTGTTATCAGAGATACAATATTGATTATTGCAGAGTGTCCAACAAAGATATAACTTTCTTCCAAAGATTATTTACCAATGGCCTGGGATAGATTCATAGTTCTTTGATTTTTATTTCCATCGATGCAGTTGTCTTCAGTAAAGTGCAGAATTCTTCCAAGGTCGGGGGTGTATTTGAATTCCAACTTCTGGTTATGCATTCCCTAGGTATATCAAGTATTGTCCATAACAAATACATTTATTTTATTTTACATTTGTTGACCGGGATGATCCGACTGGATACATGTCCATTTTCAGTGGAGGCCCAGGGAGAAAAGCTCCAACATAGACACATTTACAGATTGTTACATATAGTAAAGCATATGAGAGGAAAAAAATCATTTACATACTGCTACAAAACATCCTAGCTATAGCAACCACAAAATACGAAAGTTCTCATACAGATTTTTCAAACATGCTAGCTTAAAAATAAGACAATTTTAGATTTTGAGTTTAGTTTCTATTCATTGTTCTTGTTTGGGTTACAGGTCCCATCCCTAAGTTGTCTGTTTAGAAAAGATTTAAGGGCTTCTATTTATGGTCAGAAATAAGTCAAGGAAATATAGAGTTAGATCATTTGAGAATAAAAGGTTAAAGTTTTTGAACTTGGATAATCCAGAGGAAAAGTATGGCCTTGGTTTAATTTATTCAGGTAGGGACCTTCATTTACATTTAGTATAATCAATACTTTAGTTAAGGTAAAGGATAAATAAAATAAAGCTTGTAAAAATGATTGATTCCATTCCAATATGATTTAATTGTATTACATTCATAAAAAATATGAATCTATTTGACTTTTCACACCTCCAGCAAAAGCCATTTTAGTAGTACTGATCTTTTTAATTCTATCTGGTGTTAAAAATGCTATATGCAAGTATTCCCAGTTAAATATTTTCCAGTACTGTGTGTTAGAGGTGCAATTAACTGATAGTAAGATGTTAGTTTTAATTTCTTCTGTTAACTGCAATGACTGACCTTTTGTTAAGAACTGCCAGTATGATGGTTTGGTAATTGTTTTATATGTTATTAACTCTTTATATAGATTTGAAATGGAATTTTTCTTTTCACAACTAATATATATAAATTCATACAGAAAACATATTAGATTTGGAATATCTTTTAATGAGGGATTATTAATTAATCTGCATAAATCTTGAGTGTACATTAGAATGCTTTGTAAGGTTAAACAGTCCTATGTTGGAATATTAAAAGCCATTTTTATCATATGTATATCTAAAACATTTAATTTATTTACACATTGAAACCAGCATAAGAATCCATTTTGTTCCCAGGAGGTTATTGTTTCCCTATATATTTTGTGAGGAACATTCTTAGTGATGGTAAATGGGGTTAAAAGGTCAACCCAAAGTTTTAGATCTATGTTTGCATTGTTAAGTTTCCTAAAGGAACTGATGTAATGATTAATCAGTGTTGTTTTAGAAGGTTTTATTATATTATAATGTATACTTATGCATAGTATGTACCAGGGTTTGTTTGATTTGTCTGCTATTAATTTTTTTTTTAACAGATTAAATTCATTTGTTAATATAGCCGTTGTTAATTCTTTCCAGTTGGCAAAATCATTTGGGTTTATCCAGTCTATTGTAGTTTTAAGCACAGATGCTTTTATATATGTTTCTATTTCTGGACAGTTCAATCATCTTTGTTTCCAGGGTCGAATGTGATGAGTTAGAGCTACTCTATTCTTTTTGGGATACCATAAAAATTTTATTAAACATGAGTTTATTTTTTTAAGAATGCATATTTCAGGAATTAACTGTATTGCTAATGCTACATATAGTATTTTTTGGCAATAAGACTATTTTTATTAATTGCAATCTGTTTTCAAAAGTTAATATCATTTTGTTCCACTTTTCTATATATATTGTTATTGCTTCAATAAAGTTTTTTTATATTTTATTAATATTGTTTTGTTTATATTTTTGCATAACACTATTCCTAAATAATTTAGCATAAGTTATTTTTTTCCTATGGTGGATTTATCTGTAACTTGTAGTTCTTTTTGCTTATTTAAAAATATAAATTTTGATTTTGATCTATTAAAGTGTAGACCTGAAATCTTATAACATTTCTCCATTACTTCTTCTAGCTCTCCTAATGACTCTCTGGAGTTTGATAGGGTTAATGAAATATCATCAGCAAAAAGCATTATTTTAGATATGTACTGGTTATAGACTTCTATTCCTTTTATTCTTGGATTATTGTGTATTATTTCTGCAAGTATTTCTATAGTCAAAGCAAATAAAATAGGATAAAGGGGGCATCCTTGTTTAGTACCTTTCATTATATGGATAGACTCTGAGGTGAAGAGACCTAATTTAATGTAGGCTAAGTTATTAATATATATGTTTTTTAGTAATAAGATGAAGGGAGGAGGAAATTCAAATAATGCTAAGGTTTTAAATAGATATTCCCAGTTGAGGGAATCAAAGGCTTTTTTCTATGTCTAATCGGATTACAAGTGTTTCTCTATCTTCTTTATTCACATAATCTATAAGAGTAAGTATCCTTTTAATATTGTCATGTGTATGCCTGTTATATACAAATCCAGTTTGATCATTATTAATTGTCTTTGAAAGTGGGATTTTCATTCTGTTAGCTAGGATTGACATGAATATTTTGTAATCATTATTCAGTAATGATATAGGTCTGTATGAGGTGCAAAGGTCTGATGGTTTATTATCTTTTAGAATTGGTGTTATGAAAGAATATTTCCAATAGGGTGGTATTTTTGCTTCTGATTGAACTTCTAGCAAAGTTTTATGAAAAAGGGAGATTACTGTTGAAGGGAAGAGTTTGCAAATTTCTGTAATTATATCATCTATCCCTGGAGCTTTGTTAGATTTACTTTCTTTTATCTTTTCAACAATTACTTTGTAGGATGTAGGTTTCTGTAGGTCTAGTTTTAAGTTTTAGGGAATTTTTTTTATATTGATAATGTTTGTATCTAAGTTTATTTGGTTGGTATCTAAATCTTCTTTTTTGAAGTGTTCCATAAAATGGAACCAAAATGCTTCAAGGATGCCTCCTATATCTGATACTTTTTTCCCTTTCTTTTCATGATATATACTACCAATGGTATTTGCTTTAGATTGTATTTTAATTCTTGTAGATAAGTTATGTAGATATCTGGGGGAGGTGGCTAATGAGTTTATTTTTAATTTTTCCAAGGCTAGACATGTTTTGTGTGCTAGAATTTCATTATTTTTTTATTTAATTCCTCTATTTCTTTTTTGACTTTCGGACAATTCTGATTTTTTTTTTAGATTTTGCTGTCAAGAGTCTGGTTTGCAAGTCTAATGATTCAGTTCCCCACTCTCTAATTTTTTTTTTTTTTTGTACCAGCTAAGGGTCTTATGAGTCCCAAACCATTACTCTACTGATTTCTGTTGTATTATTAATTTCAAGAAATAATTGTAGTTCTGACAACATCCAGGGTCTAAATTATTTAATTTTCATGATATATGATGGAATTCTAGTTGAGAGGATTAAAGGTTTAAACTCTATTTGGAGCTTCATTATCAGAGAGTAATGATCTGAGAAGGGGCATGGAACTATTGAGAAGTTGAGGATTTCTGTTTATAAATCTTGAACTATGAATAATTTGTCTATTCTGGTTTGTGTTCCAAATCTATGATATTTATGGGAAAATAATAAGGATTTATCATCTTTTACTTTAAAAGTGTCTATTAAATGAAATTAATCAATCCATCTTTTTAAGGATTTTGAAATAGATGCTATGCGAAAAGACTTCTTGGTGGTTTCAGAAGCTTCTAAGGTACAATTAAAGTCTCCTCTTAGTATAAAATTTCCTTTATAATTGTTGAAAATAAAATCTAGGTGATTTTTAACCATTCCTGCTCCAGTTCCTGGGAACCAATATAAATTAGCTAAGGTCCATATTCTGTTATTAAATTTAATTATAACAAATGCTAGTAGACCTTCTTCATCTTCATATTTATAAATAACTTTTGGAGTGATTATGTTTTTCTTCCAGCGAATTGATACCTCTTTTGTCTTTGTTCTATAGGAGAATTGAGCTAAGACTGTATAGTCCTTAGGGTTCCAAATAAAGCTATCATTAGTCTTAAAATGCATTTCCTGGAGAAATACTACTTGTGCCTTATTTAGTTTTAAATATTTTAGTAAGTTTGGCCTTTTATTTGCATTATTTAAGCCATTAGTATTTAATGATAAGAATGTTAAATCAATTTCAAGTTATTGTTGGAAGAAACTTTTTGCTTCTTTTTTTTTATTTTGATTATAGAAGTTATACCATATTCTCTGATAACACTGAATGTTATTTTTATGTGTGTAAACTTGGGAGTGTAATTTAATGTTCTTTCTTCTTTAAATACAAGTAGGGTAAAATTCTGGTCAGGCTTTTAAAAAGTACTTCTATAAAACATTCATTCTAAAGTATCAAATACAAGTAACTATGAATTTCCCATTAAACATGGAATGAAAGCCATTCCTAATCCAATAGATAAAGATAGATCTATTGGATTATCACTCCTACCTTTAACCAACAATATCAACTGAGCTCCATGTGTTAAATTATTATATGGAGAATTTTCTTAAAAGAGATACGAAATTCTATATTATTCTATCATTGTTCTATAGTATTTTCTATATCAGGATGAAATGTTAGTAGTGTAAACGGTACTTATGTATTATCGCGACCAGATTTTTGCAATAATAACGGTTGTTTCCTGATGTGGAAATGTAACTGTTCATGGCGTGACAATGTTAGACTATGGTTTTTCTTTCACACTGACAGTTGTTTTAGGCAGGGTTATCACCCAAAACATGAGTAAGTTAATATCACTGTTTTGGTATGCACTTTACCCCCAGCATGTCATGTAGCTCGCAGTAAAGTTCATACACGCTTCAGCTGTCAGGGCTGCTGTCTTATTCACTGCAATTGCTCACCACCACCACCACCCCCCCCACATTGAAAGGCAGAGACACAGGAGTTATGCATAATGTTTTTTTTAGTTTTAACAATTTTTATGCACACAGTCTCAGGTCCAAACATGGCTGTAACGACAGGAAGAAGAGCATCATCAGCCAGTAACATGTTTTCAATACTGTTCTTAGTATGGTTTAATCAGGAACCCATAAATGACTATCAACATTTTCCACCCTGAAATGTTACCAGCAGTAGTGTTCCTCAACTTTCGCCTTGCAATGGTTGTTTTCCATTCTGTGTACACACTTTTAACAAAGTATTACTTTACCCAAAACATCGTTCCTGTGTCTGTGTTTTCCTTCTGTGAGGGCTTCATTCCTCACGGTTCAAATATTCCATTTATCAGTTAAGACAGCATCCCTTACAATTCAAGCGTGCATCTGTAATGCATGCAAAAAGGGAAGATGATTATTTCATTTTTTTATGTGCATGAAGGTAGTCTAGAGATTTTTTGCCAGCAATAATGAGTTTGCACAATACTTTGCAATGTTTGATGCGGTTGTCTGTATTCAACGAAGCGAAATTCACAACAGCAAAAATCTGGTTGCGATAATACATAAGTACCATGTAAACAATTATTGTTGACTTAGAAAATATCCAATATTTAGTTACCCTTAAAAGATCCTAAACATGTCAGATATGTAATTTTGGATAAATTAAATGCAACAGTGGAGCATGCACTAAATAAGACAACAAAAATAGATTATTACTAAAATAATTTGACTAAAAGGACTCTGCAGGAGACAATGAGTGATTACCAATGAAATATGAATTTACTGTAGATGTACTGTCTTCCTTTACTTTCCCACTCTTCAGCTCACCAACTTCAACTTACACTTATGAAAAGACATGGGTTATCAGTGGTATCCTGACTCTGAGTAGAGGTGCCCTACAGTCTAGTGTGCAGTGCTTTTACATATTTATAGATTTACAAAGCAGAGTCTAAGAATGAACTATGATCACCCTGACAATTCCCATCCTGCATAGGGCACCTCCTGCTTCCAGAATGGGTAATCACATCAAGTCTAGAATGAATGTGAAGGTACCTATATGGTAATCAAGACTTACCTTAGGTAAGTATTAATTCAACAGTATTTAGAGCGTCTTAGAGAGTTCTAGGGACAGTTAGAATACTCTTAAGCCTCTCCTCCCTTGACCAAAAACAGAGATTTCCCATCCCTTTCTTTCCCTTGTTTTAAATCAGTACTAATAAAAGAAATTCAGCAAAAATAGGTAAACAGAAATAACATTCAGTAGTCCGTCTTGTAAATGACTTGCAATCCATTAAACAAGTCAGTGACTAACATCACTTTAGTAATCATTATAAAGACAAATTAGAAATAACTTCCTAGCTCTTTAAATTTTCTGATAAAGCAAAAAAGTTAACAATAAGCTATTTTAACTAAAAGTATAAAGCATTTCAATTTTTCCTTGCATGTATACATTTCTACTTATATTGTAGTGTCAGGAGCTGTCTTTGAAATCTGTACTAAACTTCACTTCTTCAAATCATTCCTTTTTCAATTCAGGTTTTGTTTTGTCAAAACGTCAACAATATTTCAAGGGCACAATTAATATTTAGACTGATGTTTCAAATAAATAACTTGTCAGTTGCCAATTGAGTTAGTTTAGACTGTACAGTTAGCGCAAATATAGCATGTTGCAAAAATAATATGTATTTTTTCGTGTGCTCTAGAGACTGTCATATGCAAGTGACATATATAATGTAGCATATAGAGCAGATAGCTTATGGATTCAGGTTGTTAAAGTAAGTTATGCTTATTAATCAGGCAGTTTCATATAAATTCACAAATAATTTGGGGACATTTCAGTTGTGTTTCCAGGAATGTGTAGTCCAATGTGAGTAACTGAGTCCACTTTTCCTCATAAACATGTGCCACAATTCATTAAACAAAGCACAGTTTAACATCTGTCTAATAATCATTATAAAGACAAAGAATAGTAATTTCCTAGCTCTTCAAACTTTCTGATATTTCATAATGTTGACAGTAAGCTATATTAACTGGAAGACTAAAACATTTCAATACTTCCTTGTGAATATATATTTTTACTTTTACTGTAGTGTCAAGAACTGTCTTTGAAATCCTATGCATTACTTCTTTCAAGTCATTCATTTTACAGTTCAGATTATATTTTGTCAAAATGTCAATAGCATTTCAAGGGCACATTTAATATTTAAACTGATATTTTAAATGAATAGCTATCAGTTACCAAGTGAGTTTGCACAGAGTGTGAGGTAACTGCAAAGATTTAATCCAAGCAAAGGCCTGCCTTGCTTAGATTACTTTTGAATACTTAGTAATGCTGTACAATTATATATTTTCTATTATTATTTTTTCTTTTGTTTTCTTTTGACTTAAGGCGAGTTTAAGTTCACTACTTCTATTATTATTGTCTGACCTGATTAATATACAGTGATTAACTAGAAATATATGGACTGAAAATCTTCCACACAGAGAAGTTTCTTACACTGTAATGTGTAATAATACAAAGCCTTCCCCTGACTACCAAGAGTAGGAGAAGTTCCCCAATGCCCTGGTCAAATTTCTGCTAGTAATATAAACACCCTTTGGGTTTCCCCTGAAAAGAGGCCATTAGCCTAGTTAGACTACCAGTAAGCAAAGGATTAAACAAATCTCTCACTGTACCTGATTTTGCAAAACATCTGTGATTTTTTCTTCACATTTCTCACCCTGTTCCTGATTTTCTGGTAAATCACTGTGGATTACAGACAAATCAATGTTACACTAGAGTTCCACACTTGTTATTGTTCAGAAAATTTATGTTGATGCTAAACCTGTTTTTTAACTAATTTCTAAGTGAATTATAATAATAGTCATAAATTCTCCTTGATCCACCCATTATATTTGATTCTCTGTGATTTTTGCCACCCCATTATTTTTAGCTATGTCCAGATTTCCTGAGGAAAGAAGTTGAGAGGTAAGCAGGCACCCTCTCAGTATACTGATTGTGCTAAATGTTTAAAAATGTATAGTCTGCTTGGGGTTACATTTACTATTATCACTGCCCACATTTTCATCTGGCTTCCTGTCATACCTGCTAAACAACTTTACAATTTCCATCAGCCTCTAGTCAAATGACTACTAGAGTAGAGATTGCCAGGAAATCACTGCAATTGATTGTTAAGGGCAATTGACTGCAAGCATGGTAGTCTCTTTGATAGTAATATATGACAAGATTGCCAGCTCAGCACTTTGATCGGTTGCTAAAATGCTTATACTTCATAATATAGGTCATGGTCTGGCTACCTGTGTCTTGTTACTATGGTCAGAAAAAAACATGAAATTGCTGCACATACTTATAGATTCATTAATTCACAGAGTATTCAAGGCAGAATTTGGTCTTGTCAGCTCCCACCGTCATCACATCACATCATCTATCCACAGAGATGACAAACAAGTCAGGGTTTGGATGAATTTATGGGAACTCATCTAACTGTTAAGGTTTGTCTTAAAGCATTAATAGATATTACTCTGTTTTTTGCGCAACATATTCAGAGATGAGGGATGGACTGAGTAATACACTTATCCCTCCAGCTTGTCTTATTTGTATGCTGATTGATATTCAGCTCTTTAGTTTGTGTTGGTGGAACCATTGGATTTGTGGAGATGTAGGAGACCAATGAGGGCTGAGTCATCAATAACACAGAATGGTGGATAGAAATCACAACACAGGAGTTGATAGAGACAAAGAATATAGGGATAGAGTTTCAAGCCTATCTTGATAAGTGAAAATCTTTAGTCTGGTGTTTTTTTAGTTATGAACTTCTAGGGTCTTTGTAGCTGTGATCTCCTATTGATAAAACCATGTTGTTGAGTTCAGACCATTACTTTTTTTTTTTTTTTATTGGAGCTTATGAAATCAGATATAAACTAATACACTGAATGGTTTTACAGACAGGCTGGTGCTTCTATATTTCTAGATATCTGAGGTAGATCCCTGTTACAGAGGAGCATAATGATAGTTATTTTCAGCAACTCCCGAATATACCCTGTGACTATGTTATCTTCTTATCTTTGACAGCAGATAACATTTTTAGTGTGTGCTTCACTATGGTCTTCTTTATGGTAACGTTCATATTTTTGCTGAGTTTTTTGACAGAATCTTGAAAGTGGATAGAGTTTGATTCACTTTTTTTTCTTCATTATATAACTTAATAACATTGCATTTCATTCAGGTGCTTTATTTTTATATTCACAAGTATATCTGGTGGTCATTGTGACAGCTTTGTTTATGCTTCTTCATAAACTGGAGTAAAAGTCACTGGCAGAACTGAAAGCTGAGGCTACGTGGGGTCTGAAAATTTTGCATTTGAATTTTGAGAGCTCATCATATAGTTTTAATAGGTAAGTCGATTTGAAGTCCGTGAAGTTGTCGTGGGTTTAGATGCATTAATGATGTTACTCTGGCCATGTGTGGGGAGTTACTGCATAGTGTATGTGCCTTCCTAGCTTGTCTGAATGCAGAGGATGAATGTTACTTTGTGGACTGCCTTCCAAGTTGTGGTACAAGGACATGGCAGTGCTACATGTTGTTCTTTGTATGAACAGACTTTTGGGACTACTTGCTATGACATAACATGCAGACATGATATGTAACACTGACATTGGTGTAGTTGGATCACTGGGACTGACTGCTGTGATATGGCACAGATACTTAGGGTGGAATTTGAGCACCATTGTGAATGGGCAACCATGGGATTGGCTACCATGATGTGGCACTGAAGCTTGTCACACTAATGTCTTCTAAGTGAAGGTCATCTGGCTGTTGTATGAAGACTTGTTGCTGTGTAGCACAGTAACCAAAAGGCAGTCTGTATCAGGTTGCCAAAGGTACTATGTACTGCCATGTCAACTTATATTCTATACATTTTATGATAGGTGCAACAGAGATCTGGTGAGTACAATTTGTAAATAACTGGCTACACCCGAGGTTGATGCTTTATATTTTTACCTTGTTCCTCAAAAAAATTTTTGACTTTTTGTTAAGTCAGTGATGGGTAAGATAGTCAATATTACAATCATTAAAGCTTTATATGTTTTATTTTGCAAAAATGCATGTTGATGCAAATTCTGCTGTCCTATTAATGTTTAAGTTAGAATAACATTTAAACATTTCCCTGATTGTGGGATTTTCTCCCATATTATAGTTGACTTTGTTCAAAATTCTTGAGCAAAGAAGTTGAGAGGTATGGGAGAAGTAGGCTCTGTTGACAGATATAACTCAACCACCTTGGTTCTGGAAAGGCAGTGGTCCTGCAGTTTGCCTTTTTACTTTTATCAAATATTTAAAACATATTAGAATTTTATTCTCAGCTGTTTCATTGTATCATACTGCTTTCTGCTAGGTGAGCTTCTATTCATAGGTTATGAGATGTGGCAGGTTTCATAAATGGGTACATTGATGCTGGGCTGGCTATGACTCGTATCTTTCTTCTCTGGTAAAATTATGAGGATTACTGACCATAATAATGACAAACTTTTGAGTTGAATATTCATATTCTTCAGAAGATTGCATGCTAATATAAAACCTGCTAATCTAGTCAGTTTTTAAGTACATAAGAGATGGGAAGAGGATTATTTCAAAATTGTCAGTTGTTATAGGCTTTTGTCCTTCTTTAACATTTGTTTTTTTCCTGGTTGCTGTGCTAAGAAGTTGAAAGATACAGCTAAAATTCATTTTAATTAGCTTTTTAAGGGCAAATCAAAAGATTAATCCTACAACAATATGATAAGCATTGCTGTGACTACTTTATTAACACTCTTTCTGATTAGAGAGGATTACCAGAAGTGGTTATCCATTTGAATGGCATTTGGTGCAGGACAGTTATGATGATCACAACCAAGTAGTCATCTGTGTTGCTTGGTTGAGGGTTATGGGGAACAGGGCATAGTTCATGAATGCTACAAGCTGAAATACATCTGTGGTGATTCTTTTTTGTCACATTTTCTACAGGAATACAATATATGTTTGGACAGTGGTTACAGTAAACCATTATATTATACAGCATTATACACTTAGATGGGGAAGTGATGTGTCCTATAGTTGAAGTGAAGTAGATTACTATGTTTCGTATTTCACCAGGTTTGACAGTCACACATGAAAGGTGATATAAATGGCTGTGTGTATGAGGGTAGGCTGTGAATGGAAGCATAGCACAATTACATAAGTTTGCAAAACAGTCATTGACATAGCTAATTTAGGGTAGAGGAAGTGTGGGAAATGCTTACTTGTAGTGAAAGGGAGGTGAGCTACAGAGTCATCTAATTTGGCTTCCCTTCCTCACAAATAGTGTGCTCCCAGAGAATGGTTATATTAGTTAGAGGGTAGAGGAGTGCAGCCCCTCACAAAAATAACCAGGGCAGACATGTAAGACTCCCATGAGAAACAGGAGAACCAGTTAAAAAAGAGTATGCAAAGGAGTCATGCCAAACCACTACAAGCAGCCAATTCTGGAAGTATGAATATATATATATATATATATATATATATATATATATATATATATATATATATATATATACTTTTTACTTTCCATGTAATCAAACATTGGAGGTGTACATAGAAAATGAATGCCTTTATGGGGAAAGGGTGAGAAGACATACTGCATGTGAAAATACATGGTCATTTCTTGAAAACTATCAAATAAAAATATGGCTTGTTGGAGTCCTTGAATATGACTAATAGTACAAAGTTGAAATTTGGTAATTGTATATATTATTTTTTTTTGTCAGTGACACATTAGAGGTCTGCAGAATATTGGTATCACTTTTGGGAGACATGTAATGCATGAAAGCAAGTGGTAGTTACATGATCATTTGTGACTGATTATTGATATGATTTTTTTGGAGGGTAGTATCTCTTAAAGTGGAATAGACATTACATTTCTGTGATTCCTTCAAGTAGACAGGTAATGTAACTTCTGAGCAAGGGCACAATCTTCTGGGACAGCATGTGTGCATTTTGTACTAAAGTGCTTTATTAGAAGTCCATGATTTTTTATTGTGAATTGTCTTCAGGGAATGGAAATATGGCCTCTTAAACACGGAGAGCAAATCCTGCATTTCAGAGGGGTTTTGTTGTCACAGTCTGGCAATATACCTGGTTTCCACCTTTGTACTTTGCACAAAAGGCTAGGGACAAGTGACTTATGAAAGTAAACATCTGTCACAGGATCACTTCCAGTTGATTATTCATGTGTTTTTTTTGGGGGGGACAGGATTTGTCAAAGTGCCATATCCGCATTATATTTTTGTAATTCCTTCTTAGTCATAGGTAGCTTAGCATCTTGGAAGTTTGGACATTCCTTCAAAGCAGTGAGTGTTTTGTACCAAATACCTTATTTGAATCCTTGTTTTTTTATTGTGAACTGTCTTTGTGCAGCTGACATATTTCCTCTTATATACAGCTCTGAGCCCAGGTTTTCAAAGGTAATTTATTGTCACAATCTGCAACTATGCTTGGTATCCACTTAGGTGCTATTTGACCTCTGGACAAAAGAGACATATGACCTCTTGCATACAGCTAATAAAGCCAGTGTTTCAGAAGGCTTGTGCTTTCACAGTCAATGCTTGATTTCCATCTGGGAAGTATTTCATCTCTGCACAAAATGTTGTGGCAGGTGATGGATGAAAGCAAATATTTCAGGATCTCTTCTGAATTATTATTGTTATGATTTGTTGGAAGAACAGGATCTATCAAAGCACTATATAATAATTATATTTACATGATTCCTAGAAAGTCAGAGATAGTGTATTCTCCTAAAAGTGGTCTAGTCCACTGGGACAGCATATGAATGTTTTGCACCAAAGTACCTTTTTGCAATTCCTTTTTTTTCAATAATTTTTATTTTCATTTTTTCATTTATATAAATCACAATCATTTCCATTCTTACAGCATGACCATCGGTGAGTGTTATACATTGTAGTCAATATAGTACCATGTAGGTCATAAAACATATCTATTTACACTATGTACATTAATTTTCATTAATTGTGTTTAAATGTGCTTATTATATTTGCCCCCGGATTTACTAAACTTCCGTGCAGGACTAATCTAGTCCTGGATGGAAGCGGCAGTTTATGAGGAGGACGGCAGCACGCCATGCATATTAATGAAGGTGCACAGCCTGAACTCCTAATGTACATGGAGCATGGATGAGTGCAGGGGGCATGTCTGAGAGCAGAGCTAAGAATAAACACGCCCCTGCAAATTAGAACAGAAGAAAGTGCTAAATAAATGAGCGAGACTTCTCATAGGTGTCTGCATATCCCCACCAACAGTCCCCATGTGTTCAACAGCAACAGTACATTTAAATAAAATGAAGAGACCCTTTTATTTATTTTTTTTAAAAACCCTAGTACAGCTAACCGTAGGTGTGCAGGTGTGCACATCATCTAGCTATGGTTAATACAGCTGAAAAGGCTGAAGAGGATAACAAGGAATATATATGCAAATGAAGCAGCACAGTGATAGTGTAGTTGTTAGAGCATCCACCTAATAAATAGGCATTCTCGGTTCGAGTCCCACTGCAGCACATATCATTTTCCATGTGAAATCTGTATATGAACATAATTTTGCATCTTTTTGCCATATAACCTGCATAATATCATTTAAATGTGAACTGGAGTACTGCATGAAATGTACATGTGAAGTATCAGTGTCATAATGAATAAGGCACTAGTAAGCAGGTTTAAGCAAAAATAAGCAGTAGTAAACATATATAAGCACTAGTAAGCGTATTTAAGTGTGTTTGCATGGGGGTAAGCATTGTCTACACAGATTAAGCAAAGTAGAAGCCAACTGAGTGTAAGAAACTGTAACCAGAGGTTAGCAGTGCTTACCATTGCACAAACCCGCTTACAACTGCATTAAAGTGCCTTAATCACTCTGGATCCAATGGCCCATGTTCTGCCCAGCAACAAAATAAACTGCCTCTGCAGGGCTGAAATGCAGGACCTTGTACACTATAGTTACAGTAGGAATTGTATGAGGAAAACTCGAATCAAACAACCCAGCAATGGAAAACAGGAAATCCAATGGTGTAAAACCAAACACCCGACTCCTCGGCAGTTTAATGACAAATTTTATTTCACATAAAAGCAGAAGATAAGGATTGAGCGCTTTCGTCTCCACCCTGGAGACCTCTTCAGAATCAGAAGAAGGATTCTGAAGAGGTCTCCAGGGTGGAGACGAAAGCACTCAATCCTTATTTTCTGCTTTTATGTGAAATAAAATTTGTCATTAAACTGCCGAGGAGTCGGGTGTTTGGTTTTACACCATTGGATTTCCTGTTTTCCATTGCTATAGTTACAGTAGTTAACCACTAAGCCATCATAGCAATAGATATGCATGAGGTATCAGCAAACTAATCCTCAACACAGGAAAATCAAACCAAACATGTGGACTGAATCTATGTACAATGTGATATTGGATAACCTAACACAGAACATAAATCTGTGAACTGGAGTACTGCAGTAAGCACAGATTTGAGGTGTTATGGTAATAAAGTATTGAAGTTCCCAGGACCCCCTACAGTGTATGTACACATGAATCATGGATACCAGACACATATATAAACTGTAATGAAGAATAAATCATTGCCAAATGGCAAATATAGTGGTAATCAACTATGAAGCAATGCTAACTGCAGCACAGCTCATGTTAGTAAGCGTAAGCAATGTGTAGGGGAGCCAATTGAATCTCCATAGTGGTATACCTCTTTAAACTGTGCCAACCTTATGTAAGCAAGTGTACCCATAGCTTAACCTTTTCAAAACTGGCCAATCATGGCAAAGTGCGGGAAAAAGGCCGTATTTAAACCCCACAGGCGGGAATACGTCTCATAATTGGTTGCAGCTTCCCACTGCAGGCAGAATGGCTGGTGTGGGTGAAGGCACTCGATTCAGAGTGCAGCGTTGGGGCATCCAGGAGTCAAAATTCATGGTATGGCTCCTGGAAAAACACCATGATCAGAGACTACTGCAGGGCCAGTACCAGGGCTCGCAGTACAAAATGGAGGCCTAGGACAGTCTCGCCCATGACTTCACCAGTGCCACAGGTATCCCCTGGACTGGTGAGAAGGTCAGGCACCAACATGCTGACCTGAAGCGGCTGGGAGGTGAGATGTCCTGGAACAATGGATCCAGGAGTGTTGGCAGATGGCCAATGCCCCAGTACTAAGTACACATTCTACTAAGTAGTAAATAATTGCCTAGCTTGTGTATACTATGGATAGGTATGGCTAAATATCAATGCATTTCTCTGACAGCTGCAGATGAGCGGGCTGTGAACCAGCAAGCCCATGATGCTAGGCTGCAAAGGCTACATCACGAGGCAGGTTAATAATCAGTCTGCATGTATTGTCATAACAGAGATTACCAGAGCCTTAGAAAGTGTTGTACCAGTAGAAATAAATGTGTTAATAGTCTGTGAATAAAGGTATAACCTCTGGAGTGCTTCTGTTTACTTTTCTCTCATATGTTTGCTATCTGTTCCATACTATAAATACTACTGCTGTATCTTAAGCAGTGTCACCCACACCGTGGTATGCAGATAAAATGGGTATGAAATACTGCATAACAATGTTGAAGTGCTAAGAGGTCAGACGTATCGTACAAGTTAGGGAGACTTAGAAAACAGTTGAAAGCTATACATCAATTCCCTAATAGCACAGTGTACTGTGATGTTAGCAATAATTTATTTGTCATACCCCACATCCGTACAGACTGGGATACAATGTTCAGATAGAAAGCTGTATGCATAATTACACCCAACAACCGTACAGAATTTGCTGGAATGTTCAAATTGTAAGTTGTATGTTTATTAATACCCCACAACTCTTCCAATCTGTTCAGCATGTCCAGATAAATAGCCCATATCACCAGCCTGGTACCTTGTTCCCCAGAAAGTTCAGTGTGATGATCCAAGAAATGTAGGCTGCTGTCACTGACATATACCGAATAGTCAAACGTGTACATAGTCAGAGAATGTATATGAAAACAAACCTGTCATTCTAGCACCTCACCCAATGTGTATGATAGCAATTCTCAACATATGTTGCTTTAACACCTGCAGCCTGTCATGCTTGTAATTAAGACACAGGTCATGTATATAATAATCTATAAACATACCAGTGTACAATATAAGGCCATTGTGTAGTGTAATAATACATGAAAGGGAAAGATCACTGCAGTGACTAAGAATGTTGTGAAAACTGCAAGGATATATTAGTTGTTAATTGAATCCTCTCTCTCACCCCTACCATATGTGCATAATAACCCAATGGCACTCCTCAACTGATATGTGTACACTCCAAACGTTTTTGGAACATATGTCCTAATGGTCAATAAATATTCACATTTGTTTCTATGCATGTGCCATGTTAAAATACACCCATAATGGTGGCCTGTTGCCATCAATGAAACCCGCATGCTCCTGTAATGGTCACTGTTGTTCCATATATGCATGTGTTCTGCTTGCTCTGCAACTGTGTTAAATCTGGTGTGTCAGGTTAATGGGGATACCTATGCATGCTGTTATAACTAATCCTGAATGATGTTGACTGTTACTAACCCATATCTGCCATAAACCTGCGACAACACAGCACGTATGGGAAGGCCTATCAAAATGGACCCACCTCTCACACCTCAGCTGGCCATGGCACCGGGCACCAGCACATCTGGGGCCCAGCCTTGGACCTCCTTCTCCTCCTTGGGCCCTGCACCACCTTTGGGAGGAACCAATGCAGGGGATGGGTCTTGCCCCCCCCCCAGAGAGGGTGCAGAGGGGAACCTATCACCTGTCAACAGGTCCAGGCCGAGGTGCATAGGGAGCTCGATCTGGAGTATCGAAAGCATCTATGCCAGCTTGAGGGCCAAGTGGTGCTATTAGAGGGTGAGCCTGCCCCTCCTACACAGCCCCCAGCACAGCCACCTTTGGGGCCATGAAGGTGCAGTGGTGACTGCCCATGGGTGGGGACCTCATGGGCTTGCGATTTCCAAACACCCCTCCCTGTCCAAGGTGTTTACCCCCCACATGTGTATGCATCTTGTGTGTCTTGTCTGTTAACCTACCCGACCTCCTTCTCCAAATATACCTACTACCCCTCCTCAACATCCCACTCTCAACTGAAAAAAAAAAAAGGGCAATCGGTTCCCACAAAAAAATCTCACCCCATACATAACTGTCCATTTTGCACATGTGTCCACTGGACACATGTAATCTGGTCTAACTGGCATCACAACGAATATAAGTTGTCCTCATCCCTCTCCCAGGGGTTTGAGGTTCCAAAAGTACCTGCAAATATAGTGTATATACACAGCTGTTGCTGTAGAAGAAATGGGCAGCTATGGACCTTTCCTACACCCTTCCTGCACATGCCTAGCTATTTTCCCTATTGTCTTTCCCTCTTCTGTGCCTCATTTTTCACCACTTTCCTATCAACCCCTTTTTCTTTTCTTTTAAAGGAATTAGTGCGGGGGTAAGCAGCAGTAAGCGGGTTTGAGCGGGTTTGCGTGAGGGTAAGCTATGCCTACACAGGTTGAGAAATCTGAAGCCAACTGACTGTAAGAAAACATAAGCGAAGGTTGGCAGTGCTTACCGTCACTCAAACACGCTTACAACTGCTCAAAAGTGCCTTAATCACACAGTATCCAACGGCCCTTGTTCTGCCTAGTAACAAAATAAACAGCCTCTGCCAAGATCAAACCCAGAACACTGCACACAATAGCCAAAGTGATATACCACTAAGCCATCTCACATACACAATCCTTGATGTATTCACAAACATATCAACCAGCCCAGTCATTCAATAGTACAGAGAATGTATCCAACATGTAGATGTATGTGTGTGAGTAAATATATTAATGTCTAAATGGTTACAACATATTGATATATATATATATATATGTATATATATATATATATATATATATATATATATATATATATATATATATATATATATACACACACACACATATAAATGTATATGGACATATAAACATGAAAATGCCTACATCTATAGATATATATGTCCACATTTACATGTCTAAATATATACGGCAGGTTATATAATTATGTCAGCAGACATATACATATATATATATATATATATATATATATATATATATATATATATATATATATATATATATACGGGCATACATCTGTAGATAATGGGGAAATAACAAAACATATTTGTCCTCATGCAACGTTAATGGGGTTGAGATGCCCCATACAATATACGTCTAGTACATATAGGTATACCCCCCGCAGCCAAGCACAACCCCCCCTGTAATACAGTACCAAGTGTTGCAAATCCCATAACCAGGACCAGACACGACATGGCCATCCCTAGGATACATATACACAGACACATATATGCAGATACAGGTATATCTATATATATATATATATATATATATATATATATATGGATCTATCTGACTACGTCGACAAGTCAGAACGCCGACAGCGAACACCGGCCAGAAGATCAACGGAGAAGACCGACGGATCAAAACCCGGCGCTGAGAACATCGACATGGGAAAAGGCTGTGTATGTATGCGGTAGTGACGGACGTTAGGGTGCAGTAAGGTAAGTGTGCGACTGTGATAGTTTGTGGGTTAGGGGTTAAGTGAGTTAGGGTTAGGGCGGCTAGGTAAGTGTCGACTGTGATAGTTTGTGGGTTAGGGCGGTTAAGTGAGTTAGGGTTAGGGGCGGGCTAGGTAAGTGTGCGACTGTGATAGTTTGTGGGTTAGGGCGGGTTAAGTGAGTTAGGGTTAGGGCTAGGTAAGTGTGCGACTGTGATAGTTTGTGGGTTAGGGCGGGTTAAGTGAGTTAGGGTTAGGGGGCGGGTTAGGTGAGTGTGCGATAGTGGCGGACCTTAGGGTTAGGGTTTGGGTTAAGGTTGTAGGTAGTTGTGTATGTGAGGTTTAGTGTTGGTTTGTAAGGATTTTGGTGTGCTTGTGTTGTGTGTGTGCTTTTTGGACCGGGGATTTGTTTTGTTTGTTGCTTGTCGGGATTATGGTGTGTCGGGCATGTGAGGTTTCGTGTTTGTGAAATGTCGGTTATGTGGTGTCGGTGATTTCGTTTTCGGCGTTTTGACTTGTCGACGTTGTAAGATAGATCCATATATATATATGTGTGTAACTACACATAGACACACAGAGATTTGTACAGTAATATACATATGTAGTACGTGCACACAATATGGAGCAGCCAGTATTCCTACAGTCACCACCTTACTAACTGGAAGCTGTATGAGCCACCCATATGAATGACATTCATAGCCTGCAACATATACCCACAGAGATATCAAAGGGTATTGCACCACACACAGGTGTGCATAAATTAATGTGAAAGCTTTATTTGTGTACTATGACAGTTGTATATGCCATGTCATATAGCTGTTTAGGCACTGAGATCCATATGAGCAGTGTAATGCAACCGTGAAACAGTTATACTAAGACAGTAGTCTGGAAAGGTTGACATATGTTGCTGTCCAGGCTGAGGCTTCCAAGTAGTACATTAGTAATGACAGACTGGCCCACAGCATACCAGACAATCACCAGTACATAATGCAGATGTATAGGTCAGCAGCCTCTATCTACACTCTGTACACAATCCCAAGGCAGGACAGACCCCAGTTGACACAATGGGCTGTATCTGTTTCATAACAAGGCATACCTGACACCATCACAATCACACTGACAAACAGAACATCCTGTGTGGCAGGAGGCAGTAGGCCTGCATTTAACCAAAGTGGATTGTATGGTAAAGTTCATCCGGATACCTTAAAGCAGCCTATCCCAGATACCCATATATGTTGTAACAGCCTAGGTCAGTCATGGTGCACCCCCCCTACACTCACTAATACTGGGCCATATACCACTGTAACATACACTGGCCTCTGGAGTGCATTAGGGCATACATGTATTGTGTAGGTGAAACCCACACATATATGGCCCTAACCCCTCAGTATGTGTGGGTGACACAACAGCAGTGGTGTGACGGCAGGAATGACAGCATGACATACACACAGCCCTCTACATAACAACCCCTGTCAGCATGTCATATGTGTAAAGCCTGGTATGTAGGTGGATGACAGAGGCTGGAACACAGGCACATATGTGTAAAACTGGTTGTCATACAGTACGCAAGATATGTACATGTGTACATATCTATATGGATATATGTATACTTATTTATATATATATGTTCACCATATGTCCTGCACATGGAGTGGAGCCCTTCCTCAGCCCCAGTAGTCCCAACCTCTTAGTATATCTGTAGACTATTGCTACTGTAATAGGGATTGTCTTCACAGAAATGGTATATTTGGGAGACCACATCTGCTGTTAACATGTGCACCATTGGCTACTTACAGACAGCCTACGGTCATCATAGTACAGTACCACTGCTAGCACAGTAACACCCTTGTGGACTACAGCTGTGATACGCCAATATATGTGGACAGTCTGACACACTCGGGTCAGTCCAGGGGTATACACAGAACCCCTTCATGCAAGACATGTGGACCAGGCCTGTCAATATGGATGTTACCAACCATGTAAATGGGTATAACATGTGCATACCGGTATACATTTGCCCCCATAGGTTATGCATTCATACACCCCTGTCTGTCTGACACATAATAACCGCTGGTACAGAGGTGCCATGGCCACATACTATCCACTAGTTATTGACATACATCTGAACAGCATCCCACTGCTTTGTCTGACATACATGACTGTCATGGTGGACAGGCAGCAGTACATCTGGCAAGGATCTGGACATGACATCCTACTGGATAAGTATAGTAAGCTTCTAGGCATGTAACAAAGCACAGTGCAGGCTACCGGCAGACTGACTCAACACCGGGCTACATCTCCTATGTGGGAATACACATGTACCTGCATAGATAGTAGGCTCTACAGGCATGTCGCATCACAGAGTAATAGACACCTGTGTGAAAGTGCATAACCACAACCAATGTGAACACAGCCACAGCCACATATGGTAAGCTAGCGTACTATCACAATATATGGACTATCTGATGTACACCATCCTCATATGAGCCACTCACACAACAACCCTAGATATACTGGGCTGCTACACATTGTGGTCCGATGGCTGTCCGTGGTTTGGGACATTTGTGTGTTCACCCCTACAAACATGTAAGCTGATAGGGTGACATACAGTGGAGCAGCATGTAACTTCAGATAGAACAGGACTAAGAACAATGATATCTACCACAGTCTCTACACAGGCCAATGTACATATGCACTATACACATACTGTCGACAATTACCAGACTTTCACATACCTCAGTACTGTACACACATCCAGAGAATGTCCAGGCTTTGTCCTCAAATATAACCCCTACTATACATAACATATGTAGCAGTCTGATATCTCACTGGCTTATCAGATATGCTGTTACTGAATATGGTGTACAGAACATATGCATCCCCTACTGCATGACATATGTACAAAGGTTTACAGGGTTGTGACTGGAGGCACAAACACAGGCCCAATATTGACATGTCGCTGTGATGACCTGATGCATTACCTGTCGTAACAGGGTTTGATGCAACATATGTCCTATGAGGGATATGACATCAGTAACTCACCCGGCTGTCACCATCTACTGACTGCAATCCTCACACTACCTTCTGCAGTTGATAGATAGGTGTTTTGTGGGTAACACAAGGAACACAAGGCACCACACACTGCCCAGTCTGCAGATGACCCTACAGATGGGGATTCCTCATAAACATAGCACTGACATGACAAGTATTAAAACATATAGGACAGACATATCCACACACACCCTATTAAACCAATAGTACCCCAACTGCAGTATAGCAGCATTTAGAGTCTGTAGTCAGGACAGGCACATCTCCTCCTGTGTGTAGGCCTGTTTCCACAGTGTATGTTGTCAGAGGTAAGTCCCCAATCCATCTGTGATGCTGTTTGCAAAACAACAGATCTAGTTCCTGCTCACAGTGAATGAAAACGCCCAATACCAACAAGATGTTCCTAGATATTGGAGTGTGTTCCCATGCAATTGGCTATGGGAATGTTACCACAACTGTTCCACATGCAATCTTCTAGAGGAGGACTGTAATCTGTGCAGAGGCCATCAGCTGATCATGAGCATCACTGACAATACACATGCCGCTGCCTAAGCAAAGCAGGTGTAAGTCTCCACATCCACCAGAGAGCGAGTGAGATAGGCAGACAGAGGCAAAGATAAGGCAGGGTGGATTGGGAGAGTAAAAGGTGAGCATGTTTGTGTCAGACACCTACCAGTTCCAGGTTTTGAACCTGTGACTAACTATGTACTGATATTACATCTGTTATCTCTGCACGGTGGATATTGTGATTTATGTTAGGGACACCATATAAGAAATTTTACAGACACACTCAACATTGAGTCCAGTTGTTACACATTCACAACCATCTCCACACAGGACAGGAATGACATACATCAGCACATTAAGATATACATACACACACACACGCCTGTCACATCTGTGATTAGAACCCCTACCTAACTAGTTATTACACTACAGCACTAGGACATTACAGAATGTGCCATGGAGATTACTGGAGTACTTTTTCACCAAAGGTTTATTTCACAGTGAGAGATATCAACAGGACTGCCAAAGTAGAATGAATGAATTGTAGTGAGTGTGACTAGCCAAGCATGCATTGCTCTCTACACAGGCATAGGAACAGACACAAAAGCATCCACAACTCCCATGTGTGAGAATAGAACCCCTACCAGAGTTCCATATCACACTACAGCATTATGCTGTTATAGCACACACCACTGAGATTGCTGGAGTACTATTTTTCCAAAGGTGTACTTCACAGTGATTGACATCAGCAGGATTGCAAAGTAGGGCATTTGAATTGCATTGAGTGTGACTAACTTAAATTGCCCTAATTAGTTTGTATGCATTAACTGCTGTTCTGGCCAGAACAAATATAACCTGCCTTTGCAGGTCACGAACCCAGGACTCTGTACAAATTAACCACTCAGCCATCACAACAATACATGGTACTACGGTTCCATAAAGTATCCCACCATAGGCTAATCAAACTGAACATGTGAAAGGAATGTATATACAGTTGTCCATAAAATGTAAAAGACCTTCCAAGGCCAATTCCATGCTACTCAAAGCAGAAGTGACGATGTTTGTGACACCCATGGAGACAGGGGCTGACAGTTCAACTGATGAATCCTGCACTAAGTCACTGTATGAGCACAGCCACTTGTGCATGATTCCTGACATCCCACATAGAACCACAATGCTCACCTCCCAAATAATCAAGCCAGTCTGGTAGTTTCCTGCCATTAACAGAGTATACAACAGACGGTAGACACTGTTGAAGGAAAAAGGATAATCCAAGGATGCAAACAACTCCCTTACCAGCTCCATTAAGACGTTGAGATCCCTGATGGAATCCCCCAAAGCTGATTATGTAACTAAAATCGCCACAGATTCCAAAGACAACCACACAGCCTTCTATAGTTATGTCTGAGTTCTAACTGGCAATGCTCAGAAGTGCTCTGAGCTGCAACAGAATGGCATTAGACTGCTCCCACGGAATGTGCCAATATTCTAGCAGATTGATTTATTGCCACATTCATCCCCTCACACCCCCAAAAGGCCCATGTCAATATGTAAAGGGTCCCATTGCCCAGTAATCATGGCCACACTTGCAGAAAATGCACTACCCACAACTAAGAATACAGCATTCATGGGACCAGATGACATCCTGGGCTGTGTACTACATGAACTACAAAATGGAATAGCAACTCACCTAACTGTCATGTGTGATCATAGCCTTGCATCAGGCCTGGTGCCCACTGAGTGGCACACAGCTGCAGTTATCCCACTCCACAAGGGGGATCCACCTGTGATCCCTGGTACTACTGTCACATCAGTCTGATGAGCCTGATCTGAATGGCCATGGAATGCATTATCAGGGATGTTTTGAATGCAGACATTGACAACCCTCAAACACTGGACCCCACACAGATTGGGTTCATGGAGGGCCAGTCTTATCTCCTGAAATGATTGACTGCTTTGACTGAGTCTGCATAACTGTTGAATAGGATAAGGCAGTCCACAAAGCCTATGTGGACCTCATCAAGCCCTTCAACGCCATCCCCCAGTCTGGAAACATAGAGTAACATACTAATCTGGCCATACATCCCTATGCCACTCATTGGTTTGCCACATGGCTTACTGACAGAACCCAAACTGTAGGTGTAACTGACTCCAGATCCATCCCTGGACAAGTGACATGTGGAGTACCTCAGGGTTCAGTCTTCGGACCACTGTTTTTTGGCATCTACATCTCTGAAGAACAGGCCAGCAGTTTGGGACTCTGGCTAGCAAATGTAACAGATGACTACAAAATGGGAGTCATTATGAGCCTGACTGTACTGCATGAAATGTTACTGATACCAGCCTGACATCATACAGGTGGGATGGAGTACTGTTAAAATCTTGTGCCCTTGTCATGTAAAGTCCTGGTTATGGGATCTGCAATAGTTGGTAGTGTATTGCAGGGCAGACGTGTTTGGCTGTGGGAGGGGAATACCTATTCATGCATAGTGTATGTTGTTTGTACCTGTCAACCCCATTAATGGAGCATGTTGACATATATGTTTCAGCTATGTTCCCACTTTATCTACAGATGTATGTCCATATATATATATATATATATATATATATATATATATATATATATATATATATACATATATCAATATGTTGTATCTGTTTAGATATTAATATATTTTCACACACACATACAGCTACATGTTGGAATACATACTCTGTGCTGTTGTATGACTGGGCTGGATGATATGTTTGTGAATACAGCAGGGTTATGTATATCTGAAATGGCTTAGAGGAAAATCTCTTGGGCTATGGTGTGCATGGTGCTGAGTTCAAGCCTAGCCGAGGTTGTTTATTTTGTTGCTAGGCAGAACAAGGGCCAATGTATGCAGAGTGATTAAGGCACTTTAAAGCAGTTGTACACAGGTCTGGGTGGGTTTGTGCAGGGGTAAGCAGTGCTAAAATCTGGTTACAGTTTCTTATACTCAGTTAACTGCTGAATTGCTTAACCTGCATAGACATTGCTTTGCTCTGCGCAAACCCGTGCAAACCTGCTTACAACTGCTTTAAAGTGCCTTAATCACTGTGTATCCAATGGGCTGTGTTCTGCCCAGCAACAAAATAAACAGCTCTTGCAAGGCTCAAACCAAGGACCCGGCACACCACAAACAAAGTGATTTACCACTAAGCCATTCCAGATACAGAGGGATGTGATGTTTGCAGAAACATATCATCCACTCCAGTCATGCAACAGTACAGAGAATATATACCAACATCTAGATGTATGTGTGTGTACCTATATTAATATCTAAACAGATACAACATATCTATATATATATATATATATATATATATATATATATATATATATATATATATATATATATATATATATATATATATATATTAATTTCTAAAACTACATGCAAATATATCAATATATATGCACATATATCCATGCATATGCCTAAATCGACACATATATGTGTCTACCCCTATATTTCTACATATACACAGCATGTTACATATGTGTACTCAGATATCTGTGTTTTTCTCATAACTGCACTTTTAAAAGTTTGTTTGTTTGAATTTTAACTGTTGAGACTGCCCACTCATGTGTGCTAGCCTGTGTATTTAATTTACTGTACTTTTCCTGCTGTTTTCATGAAAAAAAGTAAAAAAAACAAAAAAAATCCTTGTTTCCCGCCTTCGTAACCTAGAATAGTCCCTTATACAGGCATTGCTGTATTCTGGACTTTTGAATAGTTCCTGTGTTGCCCATTTCCTTACTTGGATAGAAGGAAGTTTCTTTGCTCACCAGTGGGAGTGGGGAGCCTTGAGCAGCCTATCTGTCCCTGGAGGAGTGACCTCAGCACAAGAATCTTGTAGTTTATTGGCCATTTTGGGCCAATTTCTATCTCTTTAAACTTCCCTGCATAAAAATCCGCTTTAGTGTGGCTTTACATGATTGTGCGCATAGAGCAGCATCGGGCAGCCCCGCTTAATCGGATTTAAACTATTCCCGGCTCCACAAAGTCTACTCTTCACTTTTTCCCTTAGAACTGCTCTATCTCTCAAATTAAACACCCTATTCTCAATCCAAGACCCTGCACTTGCCCATATAAATAATCTTACAACTCAGCACTAGTAAACTAAAAGCACTACATCCTCATATACTCCCTTAGAGTACCTTGTCCCCTATTGGTCCTTTTTAATTCAGTGATAAAGGAGTTCCCTATACTATTCTAGCATGTCCAAAGGTCAGTTAATCGTTTCCTCTCCAGTCCAGCTGGTGAATCTGGGAACCTTGAGGCAATGTTACAACTGTCTCATGTACACAGACAACCCTCTCCTCCTCCCAACAAGTTCAAATATATGTGAGAGATGCAACCATATAGCCAAACTGGAGGCTGAGCTCTCTCAAGTCAGAACTGGTGCAACCAGTCAGGAGGAGAAGGTAACCTCACACATATCACAAATCCAGTCTCACATAGTCCTATCACAACAGCAAACCAAACACATAAACACACAAAAACATACTCGGAGGCTCTAAATAAAAATCTGCCTAAGCAACAGAGACCTCCAAAGCAGATATCCAAGCAAACACTACCCCAAAACAAAACACATGCAACACATAGCTCACAAAGTCAGTGTGCCAAATAGTCACAGCCCTTAAGGCTAAATAACACACCTGATAAACTTGTAATAGATGATTCTATAGTCAGACACACTGACGTCCCGCTCACCAGGCTGAACAAAGAGAAGGTCACAGTGAGCTGCCTGTCGGGCGCTATGATCTGCCACATAGCACAAGCACTCAGGTCACTCCAAAGCAAGTACAACTATGACTCAGTCATTGTCCATGCTGGTGTGAATGACCTGAGACGTACCTCCCTCGACTACATGAAAAGAGACAGAGAGGAGCACTCTGATCATGTAGCTCAGGTCGGTATGACCCTGACCTTGAGCAGCATCTTACCCTCACCTAGAATGATGCCACAGTATAAAGACAAAATTATTGATTTTAACAATTGGCTAAAATTTTGGTGTCATTCAAAGGGGACCCAGTGTCTGTCAGCCTGGGATGACATGCTCAACAAGCCGCATTGCTTCGCTAGGGACGGCTTGCACCTGTCACCCCTGGGCTTTTGGGTATTGGCAAAGGCTCTTGCCACCCCTATAGTGCCTTTTTTAGGCAAGGCTCAAAAGACAAACCCACCTCCATAGACAAAACAATGAATAAGAAACTAAGGGTAATGCTGCTAAACACCAGAAGTCTAACTCTCAAGATGCATGCACTCAAAGCCCTCCTCAGTATGGAGAACATCGATATGTGTGTGCAGTGACAGAAACCTTGTTCAAGGCTCCAGAGAGCACACCAACACTACCAGGTTATACCTCATATCATGCTTTTCAGCCCCAAAATTCAGACCGATCCACAAAAGGAGGGGGAGTATCCATGTTCATCAAAGATACCCACACCTCCAGGTTAGTGGTGCTGCACAAAGCATCGGAGACCATCCATGTGCAACTAACAGTGGGCAAAACTGCTTTTCAGTTTGTAGCATGTCACAGACCACCCTCTCAAAATCAGGAATCCCACTCAGCTTTCCTGAGAACACTGGAGAATATGAAGATCTCTCCAAACACCATTATATTGGGTGACTTCAACTACCCAAACATAGACTGGGAGCATTACTCAAGCCCCAACACCCTAGCCGAAAGGTTCCTAGAATTTATAAACTCAAATGCTATGGAACAACTAGTCACCACTCCCAAAAGAGGGGAAAACATACTTGACCTAATCATCACCAACATGGGGACTCTATGCTCCATACCAGAGGTATACTCCTCATTGGTAAGATCGGACCATAAATTAATCTCACTGGATATCCACATCCTGACCCCACCCCAAGCCCAGAAAACACCAGTGAAAAACTTCTCAAAAGCGTACTTCACACTTCTCAAAACTGAGGTGGAATCCTTCAAGGCCCCCGGGCAAGTGGAAACTATGGCCCAAACTGCAGAATCCTATATAAACGTATTCTATGGACACCTCCAAGAATGCATGGATCATGCTATCCCAAACAAAACCAAGACCCAATCTTCCAAAGGCAGACGTCCAGTCTTGTGGACCCCAGCCATAAATAAGCTGTACAACAGAAGGAGGAAGCTACTACATGATAGAGCAAAATCCCTAAAAGGGAAGGCATCTCTGATCAGTACTAGCAAAAAACTACGATCCCTCATAAAATCCTCCAAGGCCAGCTTTGAGAGAAAAATTTCACAGGAAACTAAAGATAATCACAAGGCCTTCTTCAGTTATGTTAGGAACCTGGGATGCAACTCCCAGATATGCTCAGAGTTGATCCAAAATGACAAAAAATACACTGAACCTACGGACATTGCCAACATCCTGGCAGACAGGTTCAGTGCAACCCCCCTCCCCCAAATGAGCAAATATCTATCCCAGCAGAGTTCTGCCTCCCTAACATCTCAGATGCTCAGGTGAAAGCCGCCCTCTCCAAAGCAAAAAACACAGCATGAATGGGACCAGACGGTGTCCCGGGTTGCGTCCTACATGAACTCCAAGAAGAACTAAACCCTCACATAAAGCTGCTGTACAATCTCAGCCTTACTACAGGATATGTGCCCAAAGAATGGGGTACAGCAACAGTGGTCCCACTCCACAAAGGTGGTGCCTCTACGGACCCCGGAAACTATTGCCCCATAAGCCTGACTAGCCTAGTCTGAAAAGCTATGGAGAGGATCATCATGGAACTCATAAACAAAGACTTTGGGGACCTACAGACACTAGATCCCACCCAATTCGGCTTTGTTAAGGGCAGATGCTACCTCTTGAACCTGGTTGACTTCTTTGAAACAGTCACCAAGGCCATAGATGAAGGGAAGGTAGTTCACACAGCCTACCTGGATCTCGCAAAATCATTCAACACAATACCCCACTCGGGCATCATAGATAAGCTATCCAGCTTAAATATAAACCCCTATGTCACTAGATGGGTTGAAAACTGTCTCAAAGACAGAACCCACAGAGTCAGAATTGCTGGAGCCATGTCAGACTCAAAACCAGTTACAAGTGGTGTCCCACAAGGCTCAGTCCTGGGACCTCTCTTGTTCGGTATATATTTTTCTGAGGTACAGGCTAACACGGGAGAACTGTGGCTGATCAAGTTCGCAGATGACTGCAAACTGGGCACCATAATTGACTCTCCAGCTGACATGAGCATCCTTTAAAAGGGTCTCACAGAGACGGATAACTGGTGCCAGAGCCATGGCCTAAAGCTAAATGCCAAAAAGTGTATAGTCATACCCTTTGGCAAAAACAAAGTGCCCACAAATTACGACATAGGTGGTAACTCATTAAGTATGGAGGAAGTAATTAGGGACCTGGGGACCCAAATCGATAGTAATCTCTCCTTCGACAACCACATTGCCAAAGTGTTTAGAAAGTCCTTCTATATAGCCCACCTTATCATGAAAGGATTCACATCTAGATCAAGAGAGGTCATTGTGCCCATTTATTCATCTGTCATCAAGCCCATAATAGAATACAATGCCCCATTTGGGATGTACCTTACCCAACACCTGCAGCAACTAGAAAGACCCCAAAAGTACCTCACAAAGAGGATCAAGGGACTCAAACAGATGCCATATGCTGCTCGGTTAAAGAAACTCCAGCTCTACTCAGCTGCATACCGCCTACTTAGAGGCAATATATGCCTGACGTATAAAGGTATGTCCAACTGGAATTAATGGACATGCTCCGCCCCAGAAAATCAAAATCCCTGAGAACTATGTACTCAAGGGACTTGAACCTCAGAACAGAAATAAATAGAACATGCTGGAGGGACAGATTAATAACCCAGAGGCTCCCTTCGCTCTGGAATAGAATCCCAGTACATGTTAGGCAGAGCCCCTTACTGTCTCTCTTTCAGAGGAATCTTGACGAGTGGATGGGAGATCGTAGGTTTACCCCGGGGATTACTTCTGTGTCACTACTAGACAGAGGCACAGTAAACAAACCTTAAAAAGGGCACAGTAAACTCAATTCAAAGGGTGGCAAAAGCCAAACACACTCTGGCTAGGCTTGTAAATGCCCTAGGGCAGATAGTCTAGTATGAACCTATGAACCTATATATCTTTGTAGGTGTACACGGACATAGTTAAATATATATTAGCAGATGTATATATTTATATAGGTATATGTGGCCATACATTTGTAGATGGCAATGACAGATTAATAAATGCACATATGTCCACATGCACTGTTAATGGGGTTGAGAGGCCCCACACACTATAAGTCTTGTATGAATAGACATCCCTCCACAGCCAAATAAGTGGCTGGCCTTAATGTCACATGTATGGGTATGGCTTTGCACCCCAGCCTCTTAGCTAATTTACATCTGTTATCCCTGTATGGTTGACATTGTGATATATAGTAGGGCCACCATAAAAGAAATAAGCTAAAACCCTCTACATTGCCCACACTCACCTCTACACAGGATATGAGTTATAAACACAAACACACACACACACACACACACACACACACACACACACACACACACAAACACCTGTTATGTCTGGGCATTGAACCCCTACCAAACTAGTTTGTGACACTACAGCACGTCTCAGTTATAGTACACGCCATGGACATTACTGAAGTACTTCTTCACCAAAGGTGTATTTCACATTGAATGACATCAGCAGGATTACCAAAGAAGGCCATTTCAACTGTACTATGAGTGACTAGCCTAAAATGCATTGCTTCCTACACAGACAGTGAGACACACACACAACATCCACAAGTGACGTCTGGGTATAGAACCCCTGACCAAGGTCTATATCACATTACAGCATGGAGTTGTTATAGGACACTCCACAAGGATTACTAGAAAACTCCTTGCCCAAAGGTGTATTTCAAAATGAATGACATCAGCAGGATTGCCAAAGTAGGGAATTCGATATATGCTTTGAGTGTCTAGCCTATAATGCATTCCTCCATACACAGACATTGGAACACACACACAAAACATCCAGAACTGCCATGGGTGGAGATGGAACCCTAACATGGTTCTAGATCACACTACAGCTGTACATAGTTACTGGATTCGCTACAGACATTACTGAGCTACAACCTTCCCAGAGGAGTATTTCTCGGTGGGTGACATCAGCAGCCTTGCCAAAGTTGAGTATATGAATTCTAAGGAGTGTGAGTACCCTAAAAAGCATTGTTCTCTACGCAGTCTAAGACAGACAAACACCCACGCACACACAGATTACCACACACATACACAGTTGCCAGTTTTGGGGTTGGAACATCTAACTAACCACTTTATCACACTACAGCAGTACACAGTTCCTGGATGTGTTATGGAGATTACTGGATGATGATTTTCACAGAGGTGTATTTCTAGGTGAGTGACATCAGCAGCCTTGCCAAAGCTGAGTGTATGAATTGTACAGAGTGTGAATGGCCTATAAAGCATTGCACTCTACTCAGTCAGACACGCACACACACAGATTCACACAACAACACACACAGTTGTCAAGTCTGGGGTTAGAACACCTACCTAACTACTTTATCATATGACAGCTGTACACAGTTACAGGACACGCTACAGGGATTACTAGGCTGTTATTTTCCCAGAGTTGTATTTCCAGGTGAGTGACATCAGCAGCCTTGCCAACGTTGAGTATATGAATTGTACGGAGTGTGAGTGGCCTAAAAAGCATTGCTTTCTACTCAGTCAGACACACACAGATTCACACAGCAACACACACACAGTTGCCAGGTCTGGGGTTAGAACACCTAATTAACTACTTTATCAAACTATAGCAGTACACAGTTACAGGATGCGCTACAGAGATTACTGGGCTATAACATTCCCAGATGTGTATTGCTATGTGAATGACATCAGCGGTCTTGTCAAAGGTGAGTATATGATTTGTACTGAGTGTGAGTAACCTAAAAAGCATTTATCTCTACACAGTCAGAGTCAGAGAGACACACACACAAACACACACTCACACAGTTGCCAAGTCTGGGGTTAGAACTACTACCTAACTAGTTTATCACTAAAGCACTACATAGTTATGGGACATGCCATGGGATTACTGAGCTACAGCTCTCCCAGTGATTTATTTCACATTGGATTACCTCAGCAGGCTTGTCATGATACTGCTATAGGGAGGCCGGTGTGTGCATGGGCCATAACCCATTCATGCAGGGGTTGTCATGCCACATGCAAGCACACATGGGGTCATATGCCACAGGTACATGTATACAACTACTAAGTGACAACTTCCTTGTACAGTCATGTTGCACAGCTGGCACGTGCACCATATAGTCTGTCATGCTGACAGATACTGGTGGCTAGAATCTGCAGTGAGTGACACCTGCACCTCATGTGTTTGGGGCCCTTTGGCTGTATGCTGGGTGGGACAGGCCCAGATGGCTCCTTGTCATGGTCACCATCTTCCACACATCTATGTCTATCTACCTTTGGCTTATTATAGTGTGTTGTCCTTACATATATGTCTGTATTCCCATCCACTGTGTGTGCAATGCAGGAGTGGTGCATACTGACATGTGTCTGCAATAAGAACTGCAACTGCCAGATATGTCTGGTCCACTGGTGTTTGCAGACATGGCCTTCATGTGTTTATGTGTGAGCATTCCCAGTATGACCTTTCAGTATGTTGTTGACTGACATTGCCTTCATTCGTCTGTGTGTGTGAGCATGCCCAGTATGGCCATCTATATTGCATGTGTGGATCAAATCCAGGTAGTTTGTATTGTGGTGCTAACCTTTGTGTTGTACGCCAACAGGTAGCATGCTGTGTCTGTAGGGTATATGTTGGTCATTTGGCATTGACTGTTGCTACAGTTCTGCATAGTGGTGGGGGCACCTGACTGTTTCTACATTTCTACACAGGAGTGGGTGCACACCTGACTGTTACTATAAGTGTAAGTAGGATGGTGGGGTACACCTGCCATGTTTACTCATTTGCTAGGACTGTACTGGCATGTCGGGTACACCATTTCAATCTGTGAACTTACCTATCATGCTGGCTAGAGGCATACCAGTGTACTAAAGATCTTAGCTTTCACTACATACATTTAGCTTTTGACTTCCTAGACTTCACAACTTATACTCAACTGCCTGGCCTGCTGTAGTCTGTCTGTGTAGGCCTTGGGGAGGGGTTACCCATAGGGCTCATTCAGAGGCCATAGTACAGCATTTGTTTGTGTTTGTCTACACCTATCCTGCTGGCTGTGACTGTTGTTGGGTATGTGCCCCACCCAACTGGCATGTGTGAGTCACTTACCTTGTGGGTGTCCCAGTACTGATGGTGGTGCTGCAGGCCTGCCTATGTCGGATGCACATAATACACTCCCTATACATGGTTGAGCACAGGTAGTGTCATGTTTGGCATCCCTTTTACTGTATGTGAGAGTCGGAGAGAGGTGTCATTCCCTGGGTCCCTACTGTGCCAGTGCATGTGCATTGCGTTGCCTCTTTGCCAAGGCCAGGGCATACTGGACATGCCTCCTTCTGCCTACTGGGACAGGCTCAGGTTGTTCCTCCTCCAAGTCACTCTGTGCCTGTGGGGGGGTTCTGTGGCCCTGCCCCATGCTGTTCCTGCTGCAGCTGTTTCTGCAGTATCAAATTGTGTAGCATGGCACATACAAGGACAATTTGGGTACATGTAGTTGGTGAGTACTGCAAGGCTCCACTGCATGTGTCCAGGCACTGGAACCATGACTTGAGCATCACAAACACACACTCTATTATGATTCGTGTTTGTGCATTGTGCCTCATTATGGAGTTCTTGTTCAGGTGTGTGTGCATTTCTGATGGGTGTCATCAGCCATGGCTTCAGTGCGTATCCAGCATCCCCCACTAAGTGACCGTGTGGGATGTCCCCAGTGGCAAATGTCTGGTACAGCTGCATCAGATGCAAGATGCGGGAATTGTGGTAGCTTCCAGGGCAGCCAACACACACATTCATTATTATGCCTTGGGCATCGCACATGACCTGGCAGTTGATGGAGGGGAAGGCCTTGCGGTTGATGTAGACTCTACCCCACTCACCTGGTGGTGCTTTAATGTGTATGTGCGTGCAGTCTATTGCAACCACTACTTCAGGGTATTCTGCTATTTGGTGGAAGAGATGCATATTGCTGGCCAATGCCTCACGGATGATGGGGAAATATACGTGCTCACCGACATGTGCTGACATGGCATCCAGGAACTGGTGGAGTACCCTGGATGCCGATGCCTGTGAAATCCCCATCATATGCCCAGTTGGCCTTTGGAAGGTACCTGTAGCTAGTATTCTTAGGCCTACACATACCTTGGTATCCACTAGGATGGGTTCCCCTCTGTTAGTTCTGTGTGTGAGGTGTGGCCGGCACAGCTCAATAATTTGCTGTAGGAGGTCCCTGTCCACCCTATAGAGCTCCACTATCTCCAGCTCATGTAGCCCATGGTAGGTTACCCTGGGTCTGTGCACTCTTCTCTGTCTCCTCACTGTGGGTTGCTCAGCAGCATTCACATCCTCACCACCCTCAGCCTCTTGCACATGCTGGTTTATGATAGCAAATGCAGCCCCTAACATTTTTTCTCTTGCTTTCGTTTTGTAAAATTTCACCGTCTGTATACACCGGTGGTGCAGAGATTTGGGGAAAAACAAGGGGGGCATGTGTTTGTATAGTTTATAGTGGTGTGCTGGGCTTCTGCCTGTGTAATTGGCTGTTTGTGATACATTTCACCTGTCAGCTAAGCTAGTTCTCCTTGATTACCTTCCTACTGCTGTTTTCCCTTCCCATTGTCTCCCTGTTTAAGCCTGTGCGTGCACCACTCTAACAGAGTGCTCAAATGTGCACAGAGCTGCTATTTCCTGGTTTAACTTCCTTTTTTTTCCTGTAAGACCCAGTGCGATGTGCGCACACCCGCTTACAATTTGTAAAGTGTGATAGGCAGTTTGGACAAATCTGTAGCTTAGCTGTTCTAAGCTAGGTGCACTCATAGTTTCATAGGTTCATAGGTTGGTACTAGGCTATCAGCCCTAGGGCCTATACGAGCCTAGCCATAACAATCCCTGGCTATTTCTTCCCACACTATTTACTTCCCTGGACCCCTGTCTAGCAGGGTGACTGACATGATCCCTGGGGTGAATTTCCTTTCTCCCATCCAATCGTCAAGGTTCCTTTTGAAGAGGGCCAAAGAGGCACTCTGATGACATGTATGTGCAATCTATTCCAGAGTCTGGGGAGTCTCTGGGTCAGGAACCTATCCCTCCAGCATGTTTTGTTTATTGTGATGACAAGGTTTAGATCCCCGGAGTGTGTGGCTCTGAGGGATTGAGATTTCTTTAAGTGTAGCATGTCCAACAGCTCTGGGTTTGACATGACCTTGTTTGTTAAGCAGAGATCGCCTCTGAGTAGACGATATGTGACAGAGTATAGCCGGAGTTTTTTAAGGCAGTCAGCGTAGGGCAACTGCTTTAGGCCTGTGATTCTTTTAGTGAGGTATTTCTGTGGCCTTTCCAGTTGTTGCAAATGTCTTGAGAGGTACATACCAAATGGAACATTGTATTCTATAATGGGTCTAATGAGGGATGAGTACAGTGGGACAATGACCTCCTTTTTTCTGGATGAAAAGCCCTTAGTGATGAGGTGTGCCACATAGAAGGATTTCCTGACTGTTGTGGTGATGTGGTTATCGAAGGTGAGACCACTGTCCACCTGTGTCCCTAAGTCTCTTATCACACTTTCAGTGTTTAGTGTACTGCCACCTATGTGGTAATTTATGGATACGTGTTTTTTCCCAAAGGGGATAACTATATATTTCTTGGCATTGAGCTTGAGCCCATGGCTCTGGCACCAAGCATCTGTTTCTGTAAGGCACTCCCAAGCCACAGGGCTCCAATTCACTTACAGTATGCCTGACACCCCCCATGATATCACCTATATCCTAGTCTTGCACCCAGCTATTTATACTCTTACACTTTTGGGACCTGCCTGACACCCTGGGAAAATTTGGTATTCACTACCCTTCCCTCATTTGCATAGGATAACCTACTAATGCATAGTTACATGTCCCACACTGAGCTTCACCCCTTAGCAACCACTACTCACTGGCCAAGTTGTTTTTTGCCTGACAATGGCTTGCATGGCAAAATACTGATTTTTTTTAGAATGCTCATTTTCAGTTTATTTTCTTATTTTCCCCCCCGGCCCCGTTTGTGTGCTGCTGGCCTATACTTACACAGCCGAGATCGGCGAAAAAAATTAAAAGTTGATTTTTTCATTTTTTTAAACAGTTTGCAATGCCAATGGCCTTATACTTGGCCATTGGCATGCTTACTCAGAGGTATGCATCCTTTATTTGGAACTGTCATAGCTCCGTTTTGGAATTTGCAGAAATGTTCTCGGTTACTAACCGAGTAAATTTCTACAAATAGCTCTAGTCTTGCATGGACTATTGCAAACTTCCTGGATTGCAAAATCAACTCATTTGAATGGATTTCTCCTGCAAACTAGGTGATTTGCATACCAGGGCTTAGTCCATGCAGGATTAGTGCTGGAGCTCTCATGCACCCCCTGCAGGCTGTTCCTGGATCACACAGCAGACATATTGCCTGCGTGGACTCCTGCACTCCGTGCAAGCGTTTGAGAATCCGGGGCTATGTTTTGCTGCTACACACTTTAAGAATTTTATCTGGGAAGTTGATTGTTAATTAAGTAATTTAATTTAATTTGATCAATGGGAGGGACATGAAACTGTAAGTATGTAAGGCTGTGTAAAAATGTCTGTAATTGTATTTCTGAAGAAGTCATTCTGATGAAAGCGTTGAGTAAAAAGTTTTTTACGCTAATTCCTGGTTTGTGTCTTCCTCGGCTGCTCCAGTGTTTGGCTTTATTTATTCTATATACAAAGATGCTTTCTCAGTCAATTCCATTGGTATAAAAACAGCACATACAATAAGGATTTCAAGTCCATATTGTTCACAGTTCATATTGTCAAATTGTTCAAGAACTACATAACAGACCAATTCAGAACTAAACACATATGCTGTCATTCCTACTCCAAAAAAACACAATACTTTCTCACACTCATCACCAAACTCCAACATCTGTATCACCATTTTAACACCAGGCTCACCATAAGTGGGGATATCCAACCTAACACAGGCCCAAATCCATCCTGTCCAACACAAACTGCTCCAACACAAATGTCAGAACATAACACCCCCACTATCTTCATAAATTGGCAAATCAACAACAGCAGCAAAACCAACCATTTTTTAATGCTAAATATTAATATTAGAAGTTTCAAAATAAAATACCTGAACTCCAGGCCACAATAGCACACTACTCCCTAGACATAGTTGCTTTAACAGAAACCTGGCTAAATAATAACATAGCTAACTCAGAAGTTCTCCCTACCAGCTACAATATCATTAGACAAGACAGACCACTTCATAAAGGGGGTGGAACTGCCTTACTGTATAAGTCCAACTTAACTGTAGATCAATTACCAAACTCCTCCCCCTCCCCCAATAATTGGGACATACTTATCTCACAACTTCAACTTCACCCAAAAAGATCATCACCACAGTTGTGATCTATATTCCACCTGATAATACACCTGCTAGCCTTGAAGACTTCTTATCCTAGTGTCCTTCCACATATTCACAAGAAACCCTTATTATGGGGGATTTCAACCTAGATTGTTCACCTGTATATCAGAACCACCATGTAATCTGATAAATCTCCATGGCTACCAGCAGCTAGTCCAAATTCCAACTAGATGTAATAAAAAATCTAAAAGGGAATCCATACTTGATATGGTCCTAACAACCCCACATTGTACCCCCACACAGGCAGTCTCCCAAACACCTTAAGTGACCACAGCATGATATACCTTATACATAGTAGAACAAGCATATGCAAAACCACTAACTATAAATCGACTAGAAACACAAAACATTTCTCTCCTGAGGTCATCAGTACTTTACTCTGTAACTGTGACTGGACCCCCCCCCTCTAAAAACCCTTCCACTTGGCAAGGCTGTAGCATATTTCAGCAAAACATTTCTACAACACCTAGACACTGTTGCTCCATTGTGCAAAATCAAGGTTAGAACCTCTACAAACACCTGGCTCAGTAAAGAAACCAAACAAATCCTCAAGTCCAGTGACATGGCCTGGCTTTACTATAAAAAAAACAAAGAAACACAAAGCCAAACTAAGTACCAAGAACTGCGCAATCGTGCAAAAATAGCATTAGGCTAAACAAAGAGTCCTACTACACGACATTACAAACTAAATACCAACACAACCCCCAACAATTTTGGAAAAATGTAAACCAACTACTAAAACTCACCCAAAAGGCTACCCCCAAACCAACCATCCCCGACACTAAAGTTCCCATCGAAACACAATTCAGCTCCCACTTTGTGAACTCAGTTCTATCCTTAGTATCACAGGACAGTTCCTACCTCACTATTCCCCCAACACAAATAACACTAATACAAGCTTTACCCTCAAAACAGTTTCCACCACTTCAATCAAAAGCATGCTCTCCAAACTAAAAACCTCATCAACAGCAGCCGACCTACTCCCCAGCTATTTCTTGGAATTCACAGCAGATGCTATTGCTAGTCCAATCTCCACTCTCATAAACAAATCAGTTGTTGAAAACTATGTGCCCAAACTCTGGAAAATATTATATGTTACACCCATACATAAAGGCGGTACCTCCATTGAACTTAATAACTACAGACCCATTGCTTTACTCTCCCCCCTGGTCAAAATCCTAGAAAAATGCATCTATACCCAGGTGCTAAAATATCTCCTAGACAGCAACATCCCGTCACCTACTCAGCATGGTTTTAGACCTGCCCATAGTACTATTACAGCCCTCCTCTGCTTCACAGATACAGTAAACCATCTCAAAAATGAAGACCTGCAGGTGTCAACTTTTTTTTTGGATATGTCCAAAGTATTTGACACAGTCTCACACCAAATCCTGCTAAACAAAGTAAACCAATATCACCTATCAAATTCCATTCTTACCTGGTTCCAAAGCTACGTAACTAACAGGTACCAAGCTGATAAATGGGAAAATTCTCTCTCTCCTCAGCTGCTCATAACTATAGGAGTCCCACAGGGTTCTATCTTAGGACCACTACTATTCACAGTCTTCACAAATGACCTCCATGCCGCCACACCATGCATCTATCATTCAGTATGCAGACGATGCAATCTTAATCTGTGCTACACAAAACATTACCACCCTCCTGCAAACAACTCAGCTAGCATTCTCTGATGCTGAAAACTATCTTACCAAAGCCCAACTTATCCTCAATCCAAAGAAAACTCAGCTTATGATTATAACCGGTTCTACCAAAAACACTGATAGCAGGGCCGGATTGCCAAAGGCTTGCACGGAGTCTTAGAGTAGAGTAAGACTCCATGCAGCCATCATGTCCGGCGAGCGATTCAGGAACAGCCTGTAGGGGCATGTAAGAGAGCTACTAAAATGGCTCTTACACGGACAGGGCTGGGATATGCAAATTACCTCAATTGCAGGCGAAAGGCATGCAAATGAGGTAGATTTGTGATTCAGGAAACCCGAACCTGTCTGAGTAAGAGCAGTGTTATTTGCAGAAATGTACTCAGTTGACAACTGAGTACCATTCTGCAAATAGCAAAACGGAGCCGTGACAGCTCCAAATAAAGGTTGCATCCAGTGTAGGAAGCATGCCAATGGCCAAATATACGGCCATTGGAAATGTTTCCTGATGCAATATAAAAATAAAAATATTTTTTTTTGCCGATTTTCGATGTTTAAGTATAGCGCAGCACCGCGCAAACGGGCTGTGCTCTAAAACCCAGAATACTAAAAATTAAACCCCACAAATGTGGATTTTATTGAAATTGTTAATGTACAATGAAAGGGAATGGCAGGCTGAAGACAACATGGCCACAGAGTAGAGGTTGCTAAGGGGGAAGCTCAGTCTAAGACATGTAACCAAGCATCAGTAGGCAATCCTATGTAAATGAGGGTTAGGATAGTGATTCGCAAGTTTACATAGCAAATGAGCACAGTCAGTGTAGTGTAGGAGTAGGATATGGGGAGTAACAGAGTAGAAGATAGGTGACATCACGAGGGGAGTATGTATGAAATAAGTGAAGCTCATTGGAGCAGAGTGGCATGTGTCAGCTGTCATTTATACATCATGGAAAGAGGTGTGTCAACAGGTAGGCTAGGGAAAGCCAAGAAATGGAAGGTGTATGCCGTGGATAACACCAAAGTTTCTTGCTGAATGGGTATGCGTGCGTGTGCGCGCGTGTAAACCCGAGTAAGACAGAGTGAGTGAGTGTAAGTGTGAGTGCGCGTGTTTAAGCCAGAGTAAGCATGTATAAGGCAGTTTAATGAGTTGTAAGCATGTTTGCGCTGGTATGCGCACGTGTTAACCCGAATAAGCAAGTTTTAGTCCGTGTAAGCATGTATGTGTGCGTGTTAGCTGTTGTGCATGTGTTTGCGCTTGTGTGTGCAGTGCTCCCCCCCCCTGAGGAAACAGAAAGGAAAAAGCAAGCACAACAAATAGTAGGAAGCTACCAGGGAGTACTAGCAGAGCTAGCAGGTGAAAACAATCAGAATCCGGCAATTACACAGGCAGTACACTAGCCCAGCCCAGCCTAGCACTTAAAACTCCACAAACAGCAGTCCAGTATGTTTCTCACAACAGACTCTGCAGTAAGCTAATAGAAGTGAAAACTGAAAAAGGTTTACTTAGATAAAGAAATGTTAGGGGCTGCCATTGCTGTCATAAGACGACATATGCAACATGATGAGGGTGGTGACAATGGAAATGCTGCTGGACAACCCACAGTGAGGAAATGGAGAAGACTGTACAGGCCCAGGGTAACCTACCAGGGGCTACATGAGCTGGAGATAGTGGAGCACTATAGAGTGGACAGAGACCTCCTGCAGCAAATTGTTGAGCTGTGCAGGCCACGCCTCACACACAGAACCAACAGAGGGGAACCCATCCCAGTGGAAACCAAGGTATGTGTTGGCCTAAGAATATTAGCAACAGGTACCTTTCAGAGACCAACTGGTGATATGATGGGGATATCACAGGCATCAACATCCAGGGTACTACACCAGTTCCTGGATGCCATGTCAGCACATGTCGGTGATCATGTATATTTCCCCAATTTCCGTGAGGTATTGGCCAGCAATATGCATCTCTTCCAGCAAATAGCGGAATACCCTGAGGTAGTGGGTGCAATAGACTGCACGCACATATGCATCAAAGCACCAGCCGGCGAGCGGTGTAGGGTCTACTTCAACTGCAAAGCCTTCCCCTCCATCAACTGCCAGGTTGTGTGTGATGCCTAGGGCATAATATTGAATGTGTGTGCAGGCTGCCCTGGAAGCTACCATGATTCCCATATCTGGCATCTGACGCAGCTGCACCAGACATTTGCCAATGGGGACATCCCACATGGTCACCTAGTGGGGGATGCTGGCTATGCACAGGAGCCGTGGCTGATGACACCCATCAGAAACGCACACACACCTGAACAGGAATGCCATAATGAGGCACACGCACAAACATGTAATGTAATAGAGCATGTGTTTGGGCGGCTCAAGTCATGGTTCCAGTGCCTGGACATATCTGGTGGAGTCTTGCAGTACTCACCAAATGCATGTACCCAAATTGTCATGGTATGTGCTATGCTACATAATATGATCCTGCAAAAACAGCTGCAGCAGGACCAGCATAGTCCTGGGCCAAACAGCCCCCCAGCATTGCCAAGGCCATCACAGGCAGAGCGTGACTCAGAGGAGGAACAACCTGAGCCTGCCCCAGTACGCAGAAGGAGGCGTGCCCAGTATGCTTTGGCCTTGGCAAAGAGGCAACGCATAGCACATACACTGGCTCAGTAGGAACTCTGGAAATGATACCTCTCACTGACTTGCACATATAGTAAAAGGGATGCCTAAGTTGACACTACCTGCTTTCAAACATGTACAGGGAGTGTAGTATATGCATCCAACATATGCAGCCCTGCAGCACCACCAAAGACATGATTGCCATGTGTTAAGCAATATAAAGCAGTGCTAAACAGCATTTACCATCATGTAGTATATGCAAATAAAATCGCACACACCAACTAGCACAACTGTGGTCAATGTTCAGTAATATTGGGCAACGTCCAGCAATGTTGGTGAATATTGAGCAATGTCGGACAAGCCTGGTCTAAGTAGGGCATAGCTGAACAAAAGCCAACATGCCAATATTTGTTTAACAGGCCATTAAGCAGTCTGGTCTGCTCAGTATGAAAATATAAAGCAGTGATGGGCCTCGAACCCAGGATACTGTGCATTACAGCCAAAGTACTGAACCACTAAACCATGACAGCATTGCAGTGGTCAGCTTGTATGAAGGAATGTTGGTAAGTCTATGCAAAGTATTTCATGGAAACCCTGCAGGCACAGCATAATCCTTGTCGAGTTATGACACAAAGGTGAGTCCTGCAGTGAGAACAGATCCTGACTTCCAACACACACAGTATAAATGTTAATATCGGTCATGTTCGCACACATCAACCAATGTAGTGGACCTCAAATAGCAACATACTGAAAGCTCACACTGGGCATGCTCACACACTTGAATAAATGAGACAAATGTCAGGCAACAAAGCATGGAATGGCAGAACTGGGCATGCTCACACACTTAGGCCATGTCTGAGTACAGCAGTGGGCCACGCATATCTGGCAGTTGCATGTGTTAACCCAGGAACTTGTCACTATACAGCAATCCACCCTGTGCACACAGTCATATGACAACAGACACATCTATAATATAGTGGAACCCTGTCATAATCAAATATGTTCTGCAGATACCAAAGTTGTTCATAAAAAACTGGTAAAGCAAAGATGATAAAGACCTGCAAACAGTATCAGCAATAAACATTGTGCATCTTGAATATTAGCATAGGTTCAGAGGTCGATACTAGGCTATCTGCCCTAGGGCATGTACAAGCCTAGCCAGAGTGTGTTTGGCATTCGCAACCCTAACAGATTACTACACTGATGTGTGAATAGTAGGTCACACAAGATAGCCCATGTATGTTTAGGCTAGTGTGCCTCTGTCTAGCAGTGACACAGAAGATATCCCAGGGGTAAACATACGATCACCCATACAGTCATCAAGATGTCTCCAGTAGGTGGTCAGTGGGTGGCTCTGCCTATGTGAAACTGGGATTACATACTGGAATGAGTGGAGCCTCTGGGATAAGAATCTGTCCCACCACAATGTCCTATTAACATCTGTGCTGAGGTATACGTCCCTGGAGTGTGTAGCTCAAAGGGAGTCGGGTATCCTGAGGTGGAGCATGTCCAGTAATTCTGGGTTGGGTATATCTGTAAACAACAGGCATATATCATATCTGAGTAGGTGGTAAGCGAATGAGTAGAGCTGGAGTTACTGCATCTGAACTGTGCAGGGCATCTGTGTGAGTCCCTAGATCTGCTTGGTGAGGAACTTCCATGGCCAGTACAGTTGCTGTAGGTGTCGGGTAAGGTACACCCCAAATGTGGCATTGTAACCAAGCATGGATGTGATGAGTATAGGGGCACAATGACCTCACTCGATCTAGATGTGAAACCATATGGGATAAGGTAGCCCACATAGAAGGTGTGTCCAACCACTTTGGCAACGTGAATGTCAAAGGTGACAGTACAAACAAGTCATGTCCCCAAACCCCTAACAACTCCTACCGTATGTAATGGAGTACTACCTATGTGGTAATGTGTGGGCATGTTGTTATTCCCAAAGGGGATGACTATGCCACTAATGGCATTTAGCTGTAGGTCATGGCTCAGGCACCAGTCATCCATCTCTGTGAGACCCTGTTTGAGTATGCATGGGGCAGCTGGAGAGTTGATCATGGCACCCAGTTTGCAGTCAAGTGCAAACATGTTCAGCCATATTCCCCCTGTAGTAGCCTGTATGTCAGACAGATATACACTGAACAAGAGAGGTCCCAAGACCGAGCCATGTGGGATGCCATGTGTAACTGGTGTATAGTCAGACATGGCACCTGCAATTCTGACCATGTGGGTGCTATCCCTGATCCAAGTATCAATCCATCGTGTGAGATATGTGCCCATATCGACGCTGGCGAGCCTATGCATAATGGCCCAGTGGGTTATTGTGTTGAAAGGATTTGCAGGGTTCAGGTAGGCTGTGTGGACAGTCGTCCCTATGTTGATGGATCTATTAGCCATTTAAAGAATACAAACAGGTTCAAGAGGTAAGATCTGCCCACAACAACGCTGAAATGTGTAGGACACAGTGTCTGCAGGTTCCCGATGTCTATGTGTATGAGTCCCATGACAATACGCTCCATAGCTTTGCAGAACAGGCTACTTAGGCTTATAGGGCAAAATTGTCTGTGGTCCATTGTGGCACCAACTGTATGGAGTGGGACCACTCTCGCTGTACGCCATTCCTTGGGTACATATCCTGTGGTAACTCCGATATTGAACAGTGATGTAATGTGAGGGTTGCGTCTGTCATGATGCTCGTGTAAGATACAGGCTGGGACACCGTCTGGTCACATTGATACTGTTATGTACGCTTTGAGGAGGGCAGCACTTAACTGTTAATGTGTGATGTCAGGGAGGTTATACTCTGTTGGGATGGATAGTTGCTCCTTAGGGGGGATGGGTGGGGACATCTGCACTGAACCTGTTTGCCAGGATGTTGGCAATGCCAGTGGGTTCAGGGTAGTTTAGTCAGTATGTAGTAACTCACAGCATAGCAGTGAGTGTCCACCCAGGTTCCTGACATAACTGGAGAAGGCTGTGTGATAGTCCTATGTGTCTGTTGCAATTGTCTGGTAGAAGCAGCCCTTAGAAAAGTTCATGAGTGATCGTAGCTGTCTGCTAGTACAGATCACAGATGCCTTCTCAGTCTGGGATTGTGCTCTATCATGTAGTAGCTTCCTCCTGACATTGTACAGCTTATTAATGGCTGGGGTCTACCACACAGGTCCCCTGCCATTGGAGTAGTGAGTCCTGTTGTTATTTGGGATAGCACAATCCATGCAGTCCACTAGGTGTCCATAGAATGTGTATGTAAAGGATGCAGCAGTGTGAGCCATATTTGCTACTGTCTCAGGGTCTCCGAAGGATACCACCTTGTTTCGGTGACGTCAGACATTGGCTCATGAAAAGTTCACCAAGATTACCCAGGATGGGTGTGTGGAGGGTATATGTATGTCCAGTGAGATACATGTATGTTCTGACCTTACCAATGAGGGGTATATCGCTGGTGTGGAACATAGAGTCCCCATGTTGGTGATGATCAGGTCCAATATGTATTCATCCTTGTGGCTGTGCTGACTGGTTGTGCCATAGCATATGAGTCTACAAATTGTAGCGACTGTTGGGTGAGGGTGTCAGGGCTTGAGTAGTATCCCCAGTCAATATTTGTGTATATGAAGACACATAATATAATGGTGTCTATGGAGACCTTCATATTCTCCATAATTCCCACGAAAGCCGAGAGTAGTCCCTGAATTTGGGAGTGTGTTCTGTAGCAGGCAACAAAGTGAAAGGCAGTATTGCACAATGGTAGTTGTATATGTATGGTCTGTGATGCTTTGTTCAGTGCTACTAACACAGAAGTGTGTGTATCTGTGATGTATATGGATAATCCCCTAGTTGTGTTGTCTGTTCCAAGTCTTGTTGTCAGACAGCCTTGTATGAAACATAACCTGGTAGTGTTGGTGTGCATAAGTGAGCCTGAACCAGGTGTCTGTCAGTGCACAGATATTGCTATCCTCCATACTGAGGAGAGTCCTCAGTGGCCGCAATATGAGGTTAACACAACTGTTGTTGAGCAGCATTACACTTAGTTTCATTTAACCTGTAATGTCTATGAAGGTGTGTTTGTCTTCTGAGCCCTGTTTAAAAAAGGCACTATGGTGGTAGCAAGAGCCTTAGCCAGCATTCCAGAGTCCAAGGGTGACAGGTGCAAGCTGTCCATAGTGAAGCTACATGGCATTTTGAGCATGTCACAATAGGCTGACAGACACTGTATCCCCTATGAATTAAACAAATTTGTTAGGCAACCATTAAATGTGATATGTGTGTCCGTATACTGTGACATCATACTTGGTGGGTGTAAGATGCTTGACAAGGTCAGGGTCATACTGGCCTGGGCTACATGATCAGAGTGTTCCTCCATGTATTATATCATGTGGTCCAGGGAGTGACATCTGAGGTTATACACACCAGTATGGACAATGATGGTACCAGTCCTGTACTTGCTTTGGAGTGACCTGACTGCCTGTGTTATGCGGCAGATCCTAGCATCCAACAGACAGCCCAAAGTGACTATTCCCTTGTTAGGGCTGGTGAGTGGTACGTCAGTGTGTCTGACAATAAGTGTCGCCTATTACAAGTGTATTAGGGGTGTTGTTTAGCCAGAAGAGCAGTGACTGTGTGGCACACTGACATTGTGAACTATGTGATATGTGGGTATTGTAGTGGGGTAGCAGGTGTATGTTTGTCTGCTTTGGAGATCTCTGCTGCTTAGATAGAGTACATTTACAGCATCCGAGTATGTCTATGTGTGATAACGTGGTTTGAGTGCTGTTGCTAGAGGATATGTGAGACTGATATGTGGTGTCTGCGGTTACCTTCACCACCTGATAGACTCTGCCAGTCATGGGTCGAGAGAGTTCAGCACCCTGTATGTCTATATAGGTACATCTCACACATATATCTGAGTTTGTCGGGAAGAAGAGAGGGTTGTCTGTGTACATGAGGCAGATGTGACATTGTGTCAATATCACAATATCCACCAGCTGGAATGAAGAGTACACACAAAACCGACCCCTGGACATGCCAGGATATTATCATGACATACTCTGTAGCCTGATCACAAAGGATCAGTAGGGTGTTAAGCATGTAAAAGAGTATAACAGGGATTAGTGCTCATGTTCATTGGTGTTTTGTAAAGAGTAGCTGAGAAGGAGTCCAGACTAAATCATGACGCCTCCTTCAGCTATGTCATAAATAGCAATGTACACCCATATATGTCCTGAGTCAGGGCCAACTGTACCTGAGTGACAATGCTGACATCATGACAGACATGCCCATATGTACATACCCATCTCCCAGTGACAATAGTCCACATCATCTTACCAGGAGATATCACATGTAGAATGGATGAGCAGATACCCCCACTGCCAAAAGCATGGCAGCAAGTGGAATACATTGATTCCCAATATGTGTCATGCACAAACTACAGAACAAACAGATCATGCACCTGAACAGTCAGCTGAGCCTCACCCCCTACACAGGATGTAGAACTGTTGAATTTGTCAAAGCTACATATGACACTCCCCACAAGTGTTGGTGCACAACACACCATGGGAAGTCAAGTCCAGTACGCCTATGAAGTCAGATCTGCAAAGTCATGGAGTCCATCATGGTTGCAGTCATAAACAGAGCTATTGGAAGCTGACATACACACAACCCTACCAACCATGGTATATTCATGTGCGGATCATGGTTCCCAAACATGCTAGACTGTTTGCAAGGCAGCAACCCAGGACATACATCAATGAACACATCTACACATGTGTCACATAGACTTTGAATATCCTTTTATCCACATCCCAGACACATGTAGTATCCACAAAACCAACAAGCTGTGCATAAATATGTGTTGACATATGACGGAATGTCAATGTGTCCACAGATAGATCACACAAGGTAAGGATTCTGAGGTCTTGTGCAAGCTGTTGACACCTGCTGACCCACATGGACCATTCCTGGAATGGCATAAAACAAAGTGTAAACACATCACCATGTCCAGTCTGATGATGTCACCATCCTACAAATACAGCCGGAGAAGAGAAAGCAATCAATAAAGCAAATAGCGCGTCATGTTAATGCATCTCTCTCTAGTATTATAACATAGTTGGGTAAGGGTTTGAATCCAGAAAACAGTGAGAGTGGATGTGTATGTGTGCAGTTTCCTGTGAGAGGTGCCCCCTTTTTGGAGACTGGGAAAACTCACTAAAAGAGGTACATTCCTCTTTGGAAAGATTGATGATGTCACCATCCTACAAATACAGCCGGAGAAGGGAAACCAACCAGTAAAGCAAATAGCATGCTGTGTTAATGCATCAGTAAGGTTAGGGGTTTGAATCCTGCAAACAGTGTGTGTATGTGTGCAGTTTCCTTTGAGAGGTGTCCCCTTTTTGGAGACTGGGAAAACTCACTAAAAGATGTGTGTATGTGTGCAGTTTCCTGTGAGAGGTGTCCCCTTTTTGGAGACTGGGAAAACTCACTAAAAGAGATAGATTCCTCTTTGGAAAGACTGATGATGTCACCATCCTACAAATACAGCTGCAGAAGAAAACCCAGCCAGTAAAGCAAATAGCATACCATGTTAATGCATCTTTCTCTAATATAATAGCATAGTTAGACAGGGGTTTGAATCCTGCAAACAGTGTGTGTGTTTGTGTGCAGTTTCCTGTGAGAAGGATCCCCTTTTTGAAGACTGGGAAAACTCACTAAAAGAGGTACATGCCTCTTTGGAAAGACTGATGATGTCACCATCCTACAAATACAGCCGGAGAAGGGAAACCAGCCCATAAAGCAAATAGCGTGCTGTGCTAATGTGTCTTTCTCTTTGGTATCATAACATAGTTAGGTAGGGGTTTGAATCCTGCAAATGCTGACTGCATGTGTGTCACTGTTAGTCAATGCAATGTGGTATGGGTTTTGCTTTTACTATGGTATGACATAGTATGATTACAACAGTAAGTCCATTGCACACATCAGGTATCTGCGTGGCAAATATATATGTGTACATATCCCCACAATCAGTACATAGGTGTGAAGCCTGCATACTACATGAATAAATTTTTTATTTACTTTTATTTATTTATTTTTATTTTAACATTTGTTGACTGGGAAAGTCCGACTAGATTCCACAGATCCTGTTTTCAGCGGAGGTCCGGGGAGAAATGCTCCAGAAGCATGTCTTTAGAATGTGGGAGAAAACCGGTGTACCCAGAGGAAACCCACGCAAATGCAGTGAGAACATGCAAACTCCACACAGAAGGCACACCAGCCGAGAATCGAACCGGAGAACCTCTTGCTGTGAGGCGACAGCATTAACCACTGCACCACTGCACCACTGCGCCACCCAAACATTTGTTTCCATTGGCAGGTTGTGCTGCTGCTTCTCAGATTGTAGGTCACATATGTATGTATGTGACAAGGCTGTCCACTCTCATGTTCTGTGGCACACACACCCATGACAGTTACTTAAGAGTAGTGTGAGTAAGGGTATATGCCTAGGGTATATGTCAGACATGGTCGTACACAACAAAGTCTGCCAAGAATGGACAGTCTTTATAGGTATACGACTGCCTTGTGGATATGCATTCTGGCCTCTAATGTCTTATGTGATACACCTTGGGACTCCACAATACCTATGTATATGTGGATACCAAGGGACACATGACATAGCATGGGTCTGTATGTACACAATGGTACCCAACATACATGTTGAGGGCTACCACCTGTGTGGTACTGACAGGATAGTATATATAGTACATGAGGATGACTATGCCATAGTTGGCTTACTGCTATACAGCATGTATCAGACAACAGGTATCTGTCTGTATGATACCCTTGTGTAGGATATGTGTCCCATCCAGGGAATGCATTGTAGGCCAATCCATGCATTCCCAGATTTGGATGGACATATCCCTATTGTGTCTGCATGTACCAAATATGACAAACAGGTGTGGTCAGAGTAATGGGTGGCGGTCATTACCACTGGTTAGTGTTATAGTGTAGCACCGGAAGAATCCAGTTGAGACTGGGTTCCCTACTACTGTGTGTCATTTGTCAGGACATCATCCAATGATTGCTTATAGCCATGCTGTTGAGGTTGTGTATACTACCAGACCGCAAATCATTGACAGATATTAACAGTATCACCCACTGCATAGTGTCAACCCATGTCATACACATGTCTACCCATGTTAGTACATAACTGTAGCAGAATGCATACTGGCCATTGAAAGATGCTATAAGATGTTAACAATGTGCATGACAGGGTATGCCACATGTCCCATGTGTCTGCTTTGCACGTACATCCAGACAGTGCGCACCCACCATGTTCACAGATGTACACTTGCTAATCTGTACTGCACACATCACACACGTACTGTCCACTCACTAACACATGCTGGCAACACATTACACTTCAGCCAAGTGGCACATGGGTGGATAATACATACTCAGACCTAACAGTGGTGTAAACAATGCTACATTGACAATCAGAGCTTTGATGCATAATGTCTGCTCAGATATACCTACAAGGATGTAGTTACACTTCCTAGTTGACAACTTGCTATTATTGCTACACTGCTATAGTGTCACCCTGTGCATCAGCACCATGTTAGCCTGTCCCTCCGTCAATAATGCAGATAACAGGAGGCGGCACAGGTATCATCATATGCACAGGGCATTTTGTTGTTTGCCAGAGCCTGACATTGACCCATCCAATCGACATGTCTGTGTGTGTGTGTGTGTGTGTGTGTGTGTGTGTGTGTGTGTGTGTGTGTGTGTGTGTGTGCGTGTGGGATAATAGTACAGCATGGGCCAATGTTGATGTAATGTGTGTGTGTATGTGTGAGCCGTAGTTGTTTGCTTAATGTGTGTGTGTGTCTGCATGCACACAGCTCCACCATGTGGCTGCCATATATGGTAGTTTGTGGGACAGCCACAGACTGTACCTGCTAGGCTGTACAGATCACTATCTCTGGCCACAGACACAGTACCTGTGCCTGGCAGGGGTACTACAGACAGTATCGGGTACCAACCCTGACTAGGTACTGTCATCAGAGGCAGAGGTATGACCACTGGACCCATGTCCCTGCTGGGACTGGCCAGAGCCACGTGCACGTGGTCTACTGGGACAGTCAATGGACAGGCCAGCCCCAGCATTGCTGAGGCTGGTACTGCCACTACAGGAGCGGCTGTGAACTGTGGGCTGCCCATGACCACTGCCAGCTGTTGCTGTTGCTGGCATGCATCCGCGTCTTCGTCGCAACCATCCAGCATGGTCCTGGCTCAAGGAAGACATGTTGTGGAGGGCATCTATTGTCTCCCCCCAACGTCTATCAATGACCTCGGTGTAAGTCTGGATGGCACCTGCAAGGTCACGGATGCTGTCTTTGATAGTGGTGTAATGTGCCCTCTGCGCCTAAGTCCCTGCCTGGTGTACCATTCCATACGTGCCTGAGCCTGCATTACAGCCCAGAACATACCGGTCTTCGTAAGACCTGTGAGGGCACGCCTGCCAAGGGCAATATGACCAGTGGTGCTCCCCCGAGAACCCCTGGACTTCCGCCTATGTGGTACCATTTCAGGTCTATGGCTATGGCTGCTGTGAGGGGATGCAAGTGCCATGGGTACCACACTCTCCTGGTCAATGCCAACTGTATGCTGTCCCTCACCTATGGCCATTGGTGGTGAGGGATATATTGACAGTATGAGTGTGCGCATAGATGGGGTTGAACGCTGTGTACTGTCAATTGGCGGACCAACAACAGACCCTGTCAAATCTCCCTGTGCCAAAATACATGTGTCATCATCACCACTATTCGTGGCAGTGGCTTCAGGTCGCCTGCTGGTTTTGCCAACCCCTAACTCAGCACCTGTGAGAGGAAGACAGGAAACACACTTTACGGTCTGCACATGCACATATGGACACATGCACACATGCACACATGCACACAGGAACACATGCACTCATGCACACAAGAACACATGCACACAGGAACACATGCACACTCCTCACTACAGCAGATAAACACACACAACAGCAATCCAAAACATACTCAATAATGGTTGAAGGTGGGTGACAGTATCACAAGGCAAACAGTCACGTCACATGTGTCAGTATGCAAAATATGTGTTGATCAAGACCATGTAGTGTGAGTGTAGACAGCCATAGTTAATGACAGTGTACATGGCTGTGGTGCATGTGTATACATGTTCAGTGATTGCCTACACCCTGGAAAACAATGTGCACAAGGACACAACATTTTTGTGCAAGTATTATAAGCTCTGCAATGTCCTGTGCACCATCACTCACAGGTATACATACCATGGCTGCATGTGTAATCTGTGTGTCACATGGATTTCCATGTCTGAATGCAGTGTCTGCATCTGTAGCAGATAATTGTGGACACAGGTGTAGCACATGCATTCTATGTACACACACGGGATGAGTGGTGCATGTATACGTGATGGAATACCAATCCTTGACATGGGCATTGTGCAGTGGTTATGGTGAGTGTGGGTCATATTCCAGATATGTCAGTGCCAGCCATGACATTGCATGGTACTTGACTGCAACATTCAACATCACACATACCCAATGTGTGTCATGTGATCTATATACCCAATATCATTCCAGGACAAATATGTGTCACTTTGTACAGAATGCGACTGCTATGTATATTGTGTATAGTTGCATATGTTTGCACACACACAACATGCTATGCATAATGTGTATAGGTGCATATGTGTGCAAACACACAACATGGAGGTGCAAAGCAATGACAGCTATGTGTAGTACTGTGGTCACTGTAACCGAATGGGGTGTAGTACCATTAGCCATCATATTCATGCATCATGTGGTCACTCAAGGCCACTAAAGTGTGCTAGACCACTGCCTAGCATGCTGTACATGATCCGCAGTGCCGTGGCTAAGTTCACAATTGCACAGCTACGTTGCACAAGGGTGTGTGAGGTGCCCAATAGGGAGCATTGCCTAACATGACTGTGTTATGTGTTGAAGAGTGTTGCACTGCCCCATGCTAGGCCCCTACCCCTCAGGTATATTATGTGTGGTGTGTGGATGACATGTGGGATACTGAAGTGTGACCTGGCAGTGGGTGTCCGGTTACACTATGTGTAGCATGTTGAGGTGTACTGCGTATGACAAACGTGTTATGTTGTGTACATGTGTGTCAACTATGCCTATCCAATGTGCAGTACAGTGTTGCCACATTTGTGTCTGGTGCTCTGTGCATTGCATGTGATTGAGGCAGCTACTGACTTTACTGATATGTTTAACGCCTCACAGCAAGCATGCAGAGCATGCCTTATGCGTAGGTGTGTTATGTGTACATGGCTTACCCCTCACCTATGACATGCACATTTCAATACCAATTTTAAAGTGTTAACACACTCACCAGCATGTATCGTCTGCCCTGCTGTCATACCAGAGGGACCTACAAGAATATGACACAGTTTGTCAGTGGCCAAAACTGTGGCATTGCTACTGTGAGTCTGCTAAACTACAGTAGAACAACAGGCATAGGTGTATGGATACTATTCAAAATATCCGTATTGCACACAATAGGCAGCACAACTGCTAAACACAGTACACATCTTACATATGCATAATCTAACAATACAGGTAACAGCAGTCTACAGCTAGGGCATGTTACCTGCATGCTCTATGTCACCATGCTGGGTGGCTCTGGCCTCCATGATGATACGTGTGATGTTGTTGCTGCTATAGGCCAGGAGCCACCACACTTAGGAGCAGTTCCTCCACTCTGGTGAGGGGGAGACGTATGGCCACCCCACCACCTGTGGCAAGCTGTTGTCTATGGATATCAGACGCACGCCGCTGGACATGTCTAATTAAATCACTGCAGTGATGGCGTACCTGCTCATATGTCTGGTTATGTATGCCTATGTCATTTACCCAACGAACAAGATCTTGCCACAGTGCAGTATGCTCATGGTGGTGCTGGCTGGCCCTGGAAAACAGCAGGGTATAGTGCTGAACCAGGCTGAGGTGGATTTCCTGTTCCTCTGTGGCTATGTAGGAGGGATTCCTTTGATGAGCCATAAGTCTGGAAGACAAGTGAACGATATGTGTGAGCAAGTCATGTGGCACACTTAACATTATACAGTACAGATATCAGTTAACTGCCATATATAGCATCTGTTCATCTGTCAGAGGATACACACATTCAATACCACATATCAGTGCTCAGCCCACAACTGGCTGACAGTGCCTGCCACATCCATATAGCAAACCAGTATACACCAGTACTCGGCACACTGTTTGGGATCCAATGCACAGCCTCACCGTGGGGGTACATATCAAGCTAATGCATGAAGAAATATGTCATCCATTGCAATGAATGTGAAGTACAGTTACAGTATAACCAGTAACCCACCCTAGTCGTTGATGCCATACCCCTACCTACCATATGTGCACAGTTGTTAATATAGCTGGCATACTGCTGTAACAGAGTATACATGTTGCTAGGTACACACACAAACCCTGCAGCACACATGTGATTGCGGACATGGTACAGGCATTATTACACACACATCAAACATTCATACAACACACAAATGTATGCTGACACAGATGAGCATTTCCTGTGTACCTTACAGTACTGTGTGCCCCTACTTACAGATACCTATGCCTGAGGTATGTAATCTGTGCAGACTACAGGACACACACAAGACAGTGTTATCAGGGAATGTGAACATACACCATACTGTGCTGTTTAGGCCTACAGCTTCAGGTAGTACAACAGTTCAAATGTAAGCTGGATTCACCAGCAGTACCACTTACTGAGCATACATGTATTGCTTCAGCCTATGATTGGGAAATCACAGTCATACACAAGGAACTATGTCACAACATATGCCATCCTACTATGTCTGCATCCCAATAACTGACACATCTTTCTCTGGCCTCACACCTAGGACACAAATGACCATGACAGAAACAACCTCACACTAGGCTATCACACCATTACAGACCTTGCACACATTCACTGTCACACTCATTCCACCTCATATAGCAGGTATTGCACTGAGTACATGTGTGTGTGCATTGTGTCATAGGTAGGTAATACGCTATTTGCCCTAGGGCCTACAGCAGCCTAGCCATATGCTACCCTGGCCTTTGACACACATGTAATTTGATTTCACTTGCTCCTGTCAACCAGATACACAGAGGTGATTCCCAGGGCGTGCTACCTATCCCCCAGACAATCATCAGGGGTATGTATGACATCTGCTACTGAGGAGCCTTGTTTGTTAATGCTGGGTGATTTACTCCAGAGTATGGCATATTTGACAACAGGAGCCTATCCCTCCAGCATGTGCTGTTTAGTGAGGTAGCGGGCATTAGGGACCTAGGCCGTGTAGCCCAGTGGGATTGTAAGGTGT